>NW_006293784.1:1064862-1068418 GCF_000327345.1 Myotis davidii | reverse complement strand
ATCCCGGCGGCTCGCTGAAAGCAGGTTTCTGGAGTTTTTTTTAGCTTCTATATGTTACTATGTTTCAAACTGCCCGCTCAGAGGCCTGCAGCAGCAGGCGGGGAATGTTGGAGTCCACTGTCACTGAAGCAAGCAAGCCTCATGTTCAGTTTAAGCTGCCTGGCTGCTGGTCGCCATCTTGGCTGTCGGTTAATTTGCATATCTCACTGATTAGCCAATGGAGAGGGTAGTGGTCGTATGCCAATTACCATGTTTCTCTTTTATTAGTGTAGATAATTAACTTATTCTATACATCTTTCTTCCAATTAGTCTGAAAGCTCTTTTGGGGTAATAATCTTTGCTTTCTCTTTTTAGCTCCTGTTCTGAACTAATCAGAGCCCCCAAAATGCACATTATTAGAGATGGGTCTAGAACTGTGGTTCCAATTACCTGTTCTCAGTTTAGTGCTGCATTGAGAGGAATTAACTTGGAGGGATTTTTAGAAAGATGAATTTCTAGGCCCTATCTTTAGATATTCTAATTTAGAAGGTTGAAATTATGTACAGAATTATATAATTTTAAAAGATATCTCAGCTTTTAGTCCCTGAAATTATATTGGTGGAACAGATGTCCTGAAAATTTCTGTCCTGGATACCCCACATTCAAACTCAAAGTAAAAAATATATTTAGCTAAAGTTAACTTGTGTGGGAGGTTGGGTGATGGGAGGTATTCTGGAAATCCAAAATCCCCTTATCTCATAAACTTTATGCTTCTCTCCTGAAATAGGTCAGAGCAAGAGTAACTAAAGCATATATGGATGTGATCAATAGAGACAACTCTTCTCCCAAATATTTTCATTGTCAGTAGTTGATAACATTTCTAAGTTCAATACTTATATTTTTAAAACTCCTAAGTCAAATGGCTTAATGTCTATTTTTAATTTTACTTTATCAAATAAAAAATTTCTATTTATAATTTATCACATTTATTCTTAACATTATTATTAAAATTAAGGTGATTATCGACACAAGTAATTTTACTTGAAGTTATCTATTATAACAGTTTCTATCTGGGATCATTTTCCTTCTGTCTGATAAACAATTTTCATTTGAGTCTCCTGCTGACACACTCTCAGTTTTTGTTTGTTTGATTGTTTTGTTTTTTGGTCTGAAAATACCTGTTTTGCTTTCATTATTTAAGGGTATACTCAGTGGGTAGAGAATTTTAGCTTGTCAGTTACTTTTTATTAGCCTAAGGGTATTTTTCTATTGTCTTCTGCTTTCCCAGAACTCAGTTGTCAGTCTGTCACACCTTGGTGGGCAACTTCTGTTTTCTTTTGGTTGCTTTTCAGATTTCTCAGTGTCTAGTTTTTAAAAGTTTCATCCCCCATAAACTCAGGACTCAGACCCAAGCACCCTTCATCTCTTACTTGTATCTGAGCTTTCTTTGCTGAGTGGGCTTTGTCCCTGAGGCAATTCAGTTCTAGCTCACCTCTGAGATGCAGTTCTCTTCCTGTGCTCAGCTGGAAAATGTTTCAGTCTCTAGTTAGGTCACTGGACTTTTTAAAAGGAGCCTTTTCATTAAGCCTTTTAGTTTCATCAGGAAAATTGACCCTACTTATCAGGACTGTCATGATCAAATGCTTTGATGACATATTATTATTTATGAGTGGTTATTTTTCATTTTATGTTCGTTTATAGTTTTTAATCCTTGTTTTTTTCTTATTTGATTGAATTATTATTCATTTTTTCATTTCTTAATTTGAGTTTTATTAATTTTTATTGCATTAATTATTGTATTCATTTTCTTACTACTCATTATTAAACACATTTCTTCACTAGTATATGAAATTAAGATTTCCAAAGTATCTCCAATCAGTATGTTTCTGCTAATAAATTTCACTTCTTAAAGGTGAAGGGATTAAATTACAAAATAGTCATGGGGATGCAAAGTATAGCATAGAAAGTAGTCAATAATATTGTGATTCCAAGTGGGTACTGGAAATATTGGGTGAAACACTTTATAAAGTGTATGATTTGTCTAACCACTATGCTGTAAACCTGAAATAATACAAAATAATATGAAAAGTAAACTGTAATTGAAAAATAAAAAAGAATCTGCTAAGATACCGAACCAGATCACTTTTGGGATATTTGCTAATAGAATAGTCTATGTAAATTATTACTAACTAGAGGCCTGGTGCCCAGGTTCGTGCACCAGTGGGGTACCTCAGCATGGCCTGCGCACTCTCGCAATCTAGGACCCCTTAGGGGATGTAGGACTGTTAGTTTCGGCCTGATACCCACAGACCAGGCCAAGGGACCCCACTGGTGCACGAATTCAGGCACCAGGCCTCTAGTATGCATATCTTTGGTTAATCTCTTCCTGCCCTCCCACCACCCCGCTTCCCTCTGAGATTCATCAGTCTGTTCCATGTTTCCATGCCTATGTGTTGAGTGTTTGCTCCCTGGTGGTCAGTGTGCATCATAGCTACCAGTTGAACGGTTGAATGAACAGTCACTTTATATATATATATATTATAGTTTAATGTTAGTTCACTAACACCTTAATGTTGTTTTATTTTAAATAAAATAGAATTATAAGTGGGGCCACTCGCACAGGTTAGAATGCTCTGAGTCCCCTTGTGCAATCAACATGTAAATTGCATGTGTGTCCTTTATTTAGAATATGGAACTTACTTACATAGTTTCAAAGGATTACAAATTGTAATGATGGTTGTATCTTAGTTTTATGAAATTGTTAGTTATACCTATGATTTACTTAAAGCTTAGACTTTGAAGATACTAGGATCCTGGTGTCTAATGTATTTCTGTGGGAAGCCTCTTGGCTTGATGATGATATACTTTCTGATGCAATTCCCGGAATGTGTTCTGGAAAAAACAGGAGTCTATATGGACTTGTTTTTTTAATTGGTAAATTCTATTTATTGATAAACATTGATCTATTACATGTATGTTTATATTTGTCCATTCTCTGCATGCTTATATAAATTACATATTGAGGAAAATCTGAAGTCTTAAAACTAATAACTGAATTTTAAATACATAATAAAGTGCCAAAGTCAAAAAACAAAACAAAAGCAAAGTGACTTGTCTAAAATGTCAGAATGGACTGTTCTCTGTTGCTCTGGTTCTACTTGTCCCATCCTGCATTTCAGCCAGTTCTCCATCATGTATTTTCTTCCTTCTTCATCATACCTATCCACTCTTCTTCCATGGCTGTTCCCTTCCCATTATCCTTATCATCTTCCTGTTTCTTTTCTTCTTATATCCTAGCAATATTTTACTGACTTGAACACCTCATTCTCCTAGGTTTCTCTGTTTAACCCAAAGTTTCTAAGTCATTACAACTCTACCCTCCAAAGTTACTATCCTATCCATCCTGGGCAGAAGCTCTTTCCCCACAACCTCATCTGCCGGGGTCCAGCCCCAGCAGGTCCAGGGGTCCCCAAAGGTGTGGACGGAGTCGGCGAAGAAGGAATGACACGGAGACAGCGTTCAGTTGATCAGCAGCCTTGCCAGGATCTCTAGCCACAATCTCCAGCCAAGTTCTGTG
>NW_006293784.1:1054950-1064580 GCF_000327345.1 Myotis davidii | reverse complement strand
TAGGGAGGTTCTTATCTCCATTCCAGGGAGTAAAGATTATGTAGCTTAAGCATGATTGTTCGTAGTTAAAGTGATTAACTACCTGCCTGGCACTTAGTGAAGGGGTTTTATTCCCTCCCTAACTTCAGGGGAAAATCTCTACCTGGGGAAACAACCTTTCTCGGAGAGGTGACCTTGGTTAAAACACATAGTGCCAAGAAGGTGAGCAAATATATTAAGAACAGTATGCCATATATGCCAGGTCCCTTGAAACAGCAAGGATGGACTGGCTTCCGGCACTCATCCTTGATTAGACAATGCTGCACCTCTTTGACATCATGTCACCCAGTATACAGGGAAATTAACATTATAGAAATAGGACTTAATACAATAGTATTCCAGAATATGTCATCAGTTCTCATGTAGGTTTATGATGTCCAGATTTGTCATGTTTTTAGTGTTTGGATATTATATCAATTTGTGTTTAGACAACATCAACCTAACTTCTGTTAAACTTGCAGATTAGCAAATTTGTAGAGCCTGAACATTTTTACTTATTGAAAAAAATATGACATTTTATTTACAATTTACCTTTAGAGGAACCACTAGCTTTCTTGTAATTAATGTATATTACATAAGAGTGATAATGGTCTCATCATGGGAGTTTTATAATTTATCAACTTGATCTTTTTATAACGTTGTGTTCCCTTTCATCTATGACCCACCAGGGAACCATATCCTTATTTTATATGCCAGTTTCTTATGTCTCAGCACTTGAATAATTTCTGTATTTTGCCAGTAGGGTTGCTTCACCTTGATCCATTTTCTTTTGTATTTTTCCCTGCTGTTCTTTCATATTTCTTCAAACCCATTGTGTTTTGTCCCTTGAGGCTGCTTTTTTAGATTGTTTCTTACTGACTATTCAACTTTCTATGAATGAGCAGAGAAGTCCCTGGCCAAATATTTAAAAATTTATTAAAACAAATAAAACAAATCTGAAACAAACAAATAATTCCAAGCTTACCTCCTTCTAACATCTGAGCAAGGTGTGTGGTAAAATCCATATCTTTTCCATGAGCACACGAAAATCATAAAAACCTAGAAGCAGCGATTTAAATGGGAAGTGTGGTTCTTCTCTTAAAATTCTTTTTCTCCCAGTTCCACATTCATAGACATGAGATGTGAACCTCCAATTCATTTACGTGATCTTATTCTCACATTTTGGACTTATAAGAAACTCACAGACTAATTTGACAGAAGATGTTACATGTTTTGCTTACACTATATTCTACAACTTTTGAATTAGTTGTCAACATTTAAAATGTTGGAGATTTGCATAACATTTTGACTTATAGTTCTTTATTAAAATGTATAAGGACTGTGCTGTTGGACCTGTATTTTGACATGGCAATATAATTCGCTGTGGTTGCATAGCAGCTACCTCCTTCCTGTGAGACAGAAATCTAGCTCTGCATAGTCTTCACAGCTCCCCACTATATTTCGCTCTGCCTGCTCCACAAACTCCTGTTACCTGGCTAGCTCCTAAAGCATTTGAGGTTGTACCATTTCCTTAGAGATCAGTCTCCAATGAAGACACATGCAATTTCAATGAGTAAAGAACCAATGAAAACAAATTATCATCATAACTTTCATTCAGGTTCTTATAATTTAAAACAGATCAGGCAGGCACTGTCTAAATCAGCCGTGGGCAAGCTATGGCCCGCGGGCCGGATCCGGCCCATTTGAAATGAATAAAACTAAAAAAAAAAAAAAGACCGCACCCTTTTATGTAATGATGTTTACTTTGAATTTATATTAGTTCACACAAACACTCCATCCATGCTTTTGTTCCAGCCCTCTGGTCCAGTTTAAGAACCCATTGTGGCCCTCGAGTCAAAAAGTTTGCCCATCCCTGGCACCTATTATTTGCTACTAGCCCATACAATGTCCCCCTAAGCAAAACACTTAGGATGATTTTAAATTATCATACAAACCAAAATATTATCAGTGTGAACTAGACCACTCTCAATAATTTGTTAGGACTACAATTGTATAATAAGACTGTTCTGGTAAAACTATAACATATTCTTATCCTACTTATATTCATGGAAAGTATCCTCTTTATCTATGAGCTTAAAAAAATATCTGTAATTTTATCTTCTCACTTAAATTTCCAGCTACCTACAGCTTCTACTCAAAATGTTCATTCACTTATTTATTATTTCAATAAATATTATGTGCTATGCTTTATTCTATGTTCTGGGGATAAGATTGGAAACACAGCAAACAAATTCTCTACCCATAAAGAACTTATATTCCATTCACAAATAAAGATGCAATGCAATATCATAGGGATAAAAATCTGTGAATGAAAATGAAATAAGGTCAGGAACTGGGGGTGATATGAAGCTTCTATTTTATATAGAGTTGCTAAGAAAGACTTCACTGAGCAGGGGATATTGGAACAGACTCCCAAAAGAAATGGGAAAATAAACCCTTCAAATGTCTGGGGATAGCATTGGAAGGCAGCAGCTAACATTGATACCCTGAGAGTGCTTGGCATCTTCAAAGAAGAGCAGGTGGCCCAGTGAGGCTACCACAGAAAGGTAAGGGGAACATGTATTAGAGAATGAGGCCAAAGATGTATTAAACAAGATCAAATAAATAGAAGATTATAAGAATAAAACTCGGTTATCTGCCTCTTGAGACTTCTCCTTGTCCTGACAGAAAGTATGATGAAAGCATCAAGAATAATTAGGCCAAAACACCATCACATTTGGATCATCCCAGTGCTTTGGGCACTGGCCTCCTTAAGTCAGACCTTCTGGTGCTGAATTCTAGAACTCATGCTTCCTCCGACTTCTCCTTTTGCTCCAAGCAACTCGGGTCCCAGACCTCTGTCTCCTTCCTAAGCACTCATAACTATACAGGCTCCCCAACCTCTTAATCAAGTTGTTGATCTTCTAATCCTTAGTTGGACCCTAACCTCTGGGCCTTGCATATGGTTGTGCTCTGTTCTAGTTTCCAGCTTCTTGACCTTTGGCTGAACCTTCAATCTTCAGTCTCTTCTCCTCCTTAGTGCCTTTCTCGATTCTTACTTTGAAATAACAGTTTTACGTTTGCTATTTGGCCCTCATCCTGATACCACAGTTTAATCTCTGGTGCCACAAACCCATATTGTATAACTAACTGACTTCATTGAAGTGAATAATTAAACCAAAGTGAATAATGCCCGAAAGACAACTTCTCCCAATGTTGTGTCTGCACCTGATACCTAGAGAGGTCATGTTGGCTTCTTGCCAATATAAACCAACATCAAAAAGATTTTTAAAGTTTTTCTTTCTTCATATAAAATGGGTAATTTAATTTTGCTTTTTATACTATGTTTTGCTACTCACAAGAAAATGTTTCAAGTCAACATCATGACTTATCCCTATGCCACAAAAGAGTGTTTATCTCTTAGTCTCATGTCTTAGCCATGTAGAAAATTATATTTTTGGGTCACACTGAGGTAACTGGATGTGACTACATGATGGTCCCAGCAAATCAACTCCTAAGCACATCAGTAAACCATCCAGAGCATATCAGTTGAGAGCTCTTTTGTGCAGGCAGATTTTTTGTTTGTTTTTGTTTTTTGTGAATCCTCACCTGAAATATTTTTTTCCATTGCTTTTTCAGAGAGAGAGTGGGAGAGAAGGAGGTGGGGGAGAGAGAGAGAAAAACATCGAGGTGAGAGAAACACACATCTATTGGTTGCCTCTCTCATGTGCCCAGACTAGGGGTGGGGTGTAAGCCCACAACCCAGGTACATGCCCTTGACAGGGAATTGAACTTGTGACCCTTCAGTGTGGGCCTTGACACTCTAACCATTTAGCCACAGTGGCCAGAACCAGGTAGGGTTTTTTTTTCCTCTCTAGAATTAGCTTTGTTATGTCTAATTCAATTAATTACAAATATTCTACATATACCATAATAACAAAATGACAACCCCAGTTACACTTCAGTTACATTTTTGAAATTCTCAAGACTAAAGAGAATAAAAATTACCATACCACTAATATTCCTTGTATATACCACTAAAATACTTAATATACTTTACCTTTCAGAAATATAAAAACTTATTCAAATGAGACCAATATGAACAATAATATATTTTAGAATTAGTTCACATTTCAGAGCTTTGAAAATATATTGTTTTCTTATTTACTTCATTTTTCTCTAATATTATCAAGCCTAAAGTTTTTATAATATGAATCTTATTCCAGATTGCTTTCATTTTCAGTTTTATATTTCCAAAATAAGAATGCACATTTTATTTTTTTTGTATCTCAAGAGACATCTATTTACCGCCTATGTTATGCTATGATCTCTTTTCTGGGAAAGTAAGAAGAAAAAGACATAAATCCTTGCTCAAGTTGTTCATGGTCTAGAGGAGGAAACTGGTAAGGAAACCAGTAGCTATGGTATATGCGCTACTTACAACATCAGATGTGGATATAAAGAAATAGAAATAAGTAGGAAAGAGAGGTCAACTTTATTCAGGTGGTAGGAGATAAGGCAAGTGAGATCCCAAATCCCCCGATCAGGAAGAGGCAAAACATCGAAGATACCTAGAATATCTGCAAATTCTATGTCTTCAAAAGTAATGTCAAAACCTTATTGTGTAAAGTACATCACACTTGGCATTGATAATCCCACATGTATTCCTATGCCTATTCTAGACTGAATTATTGTGGCATCTAAGTCGTAATCTTTTCTCACCATAGAAAATAATTCTCAATTCATAGTGGGCAGCATGTGCATCTATGGCTATGAGAAAAATGCTGATCACCTCCATTGCCTTGAAGGCGCCAATTTATCCAGTGTCATTGATGTACTGTAATAGATGATGGAGCTCCTAATGATTTTATAGAGGGAATGAAGCCAAAGCTATTGGGACAGCAACATCTTATAACCCATCTCAGCAGCATCGCATTGGAAGAACATCAATTACATTACATGCCGAACAAAAATGTATTCAGAACTTTTAGGCAGCTCCTCTGCATTTAACTTTGTCCTTGCAGGTGGCAAGAGTGAATATGTTGGCAGTTATACTGCCTGTCCTGGAAATGCCTAAATTAGTTGCTGCTTTTGCCCCTGCTAATATAGATTATTTATTTGAATCCCTGGATATGAGG
Source organism: Myotis davidii (assembly GCF_000327345.1). Lineage (NCBI taxonomy): Eukaryota > Metazoa > Chordata > Mammalia > Chiroptera > Vespertilionidae > Myotis > Myotis davidii. Next base: position 1,059,424 of record NW_006293784.1, on the reverse strand, counting down.
AAAATGGTAATGTTAGAGGTCTGATAAAATTCTAAACCAGGTCATTGTGATCTAACTTCTTTCTATTAGATACCTCTTAGCAACATTAATTATATGTAATGTATTGCTTTATTTTTCCCCCCAAACCATTGGGTATGACTAGAAAAGATTGGTGAAAGAGGTATCACTTCTAATTCTGATATAAATAATTTTATTACATATTATAAGTGTTATAAATTAGGTTTGTTTTAAGTTATTTTCTTAATTATATATTGTATAAATAATTTGTGATATTTTGAAAAATAAAGGTAATTGAAACAAATTTAAAAAAAACAACTTGATAATGACTATTATGGAGCAGTAAACACGAGGTCCTGTGTTGGATTTTCTATTCATTACCTTTTTTTTTTTCCTTTCTACATGTTTTCTCAGGGTAATATCTTCTATGACCATGATTTCAATTCAAACCCAGAATTATCAGTCCTGGATTTTAGGTTCCTATTTTAGGTGAGACATTTGTTTTCACCTGGATGTTCTCAATACATTTATTTATACTCCTAATTGCAGAAATGTTCTCATTATCTGTCCTATATTTTTTGTATCTTGGTCTCTCCCCATATGCCCTATAGCCATTCAGTTTGCCAAGTCAGAAACTTGTGAGTCATAATAGAGCCGTTCTCTGCCTCTCCATTTCTTCACTATCCAAGAGTTTTCAAAGTCATATGATTTTGATTTTAGGAATATTTCTTTCCTCCATATCTTCTTTCCCATTCTCACTGCTATTAGCCTGGTTCTGGCACTGACAATCTCTCTCTAAATATCTAGAATGACTCTTGGCTGAAATCTTCAACTCCTAGTTTAGATCACTTTATTCTCATGTTTACAATGGCTAGAAAATATTCCTGTGTTTAGCAGATGATACGAAGTTAAGGGTTTCGGTCATATTTTTGGGGTAAAAGATTTTAGAGATTTGGTAATTTGAAATTCTGAGGGTAAATTAGAGCAACTAATTAGTTTTATGAGAGCAGGTAACCTAATAACCATTAATAGTTAATGTCCAAAACCAGAAGAAAATAATAAAGACAATGGAAATATTAGAGACCCAAACTTTTAATATCATTTCAGTGTATAATTGAGTTTGCCCTAATCTGGACCATAAGTAAAGATACATTCTTTTTTCGATAGAGTGTATGAGTTCATCCATCCAAGATTAGGTTAAGTTAGCCACTTGCTCCAATGTACACCAAAAATCCTTAGGGTGGAAGGAAACATTGGGCCGCTTGTACCTAGAAGGCTCTAATAATTGCATGCTCCATTTTGTCATTTGTCTCACCTGATACGTTAGCTTCACAATTCATATCAGATGGACCTTCAACTGGTGAAGAGGGAGGCAAGGAGAACAGTGTAGCGCCAGGCACATGTTCACTTGATGAGAATTTGAAACAGAAACATCTGTGCAGTGTGGTCTCAACTCTCATGGGAAAACTGAAAATGATACTGTTGAAGCTGTCATGAAGCAAAACAGAAATACAATAACTTGAAGTATTTAAGTTAGACACCTCTCTCTTCAAGATCACCCGGCCGGTTGTGAAATGTAACACCCACCGCATTGCAGTCTGCAAAGGATTAGAAAAGCGAACATTATTGTTACAGTTAATCACTTGACACAAACTTCTGAGTTCCCTTAGTATTTAAGAGCTATGTGTTATACTCCACTGGACCCGCCATTATCACATTTAATCTGGAAACGCAGTTAAACTGAACAGCAGCTCCAAATCAGCACTATTTCTGTCAGAGCAGCACCCTGTCCCTCCTACATGCTTTAATAAGAGAAACCAAGAGCATATGGAACCCTTTGTTTTGCAAGGAACCTGATATTGTGGAAAGCAATGAGCAATGTGTTACCTGCTCCTAGTGCCTGTTTCACAGTAAGGTGTCTAGCTCAAATGAAATGTTTATTCAAAACCATCACTTGTGATATTGCTACACCTTTGTCCTTAGACAGAGAAAAGGAGAAACTATTAATGATGTTGAAATGACACAGAGGTGTAAAGAAAGGCATTTTCTATCAGATTTTTTAAAAGCCAGTACCAACCAAAGAGAAGATCTTTGCAAGACACATGCATCTAAACACTTACAGAAATTATTTAAGTTTTCAATTAAATCTATCTACAGAGTAAGCGTAAGTCTTCACACTTTTCACTCGACTGATTTACTCAAGTTGAAAAATTTCTAGCACTGTGTTAATTGCATTGTTTAACTTGTGAGCATACAATAACTTTCAAGACAGGTCAAAGCAGCCTGATGCCCCCCCCCCCACTTTTCTTTAAACTTTTTTTAAAATACAATTTTTATTGATACCACAGAAGCAGGGAGAGGGAGAGGGAGAAAGAAGTCAATGCTGAGAGAGAATCATTGATTGGCCACCTTCTGCATGCGCCACACTGGGGATTGAGCACACAACCCAGGCATGTGCCCTGACAGGGAATTGAACTGTGACCTCCTGGTTCTTAGGTCAATGTTCAAACACTGAGCCACACTGGCTGGCCCCTTTTTGTCCTAAGAGCCAAGGCCCTGCCACTGCCACCTCCTGAGATTCAAACCCACAGTTATTTTACCCTGGTGACCCCTTCTCTACCCCTGCATGAGTCATGGACTCCACCAGGTCACCTCCCACCACCCCAGCTGGCAGGTCTGCCCAGTCCCAGACTCCCCTCTCCTCAGCTTACAGCAGAATCACTGCTATGATCAAGCAGTTGCCTTCCTCCCACCTACCCACTCGTCCTGCCTTTTCCAGGGAACACATTTATCAGGAAAGCATCTTTCTCCTCTATTTGCCCAGTTTGTACAATTCAACGTTTGTTCTTGTTTTAAGTAATAATTATAGGCAGAGTTATTATTTTTAAAACGCGCATTCACAAAGGTGCATTAAATTGCAGGGACTCAGATTCAGCTGAATTCTTAATTAAGAACCCCTTCTTGCCAGCCAAGGTGGCTCAGTTGGTTGAGCATCATCCTGTGTACCAAAAGGTTGTGGGTTCTATCCTGGTTGGGGCATGTATGGGAGGCACACATTGATATTTATCTCATACGACTATGTCTCTCTCTTTCTCTCCCTTTTTTTTTCTCTCTCTCTCTCTCTCTCAAATCAATAAAAAAAATATACTCAGGTGAGGCTTAAAAAAAAAAAAGAATCCCTTCTCTAAGGAAGAAGCATAGAAAAGATTTCAGTAAAAGAAAAGCACCATGTTAAAAAACAAACAAACAACAAAACCCACAGGTCAACCAATTGCACTTTATAAAACATTCAGTTTTCAAATTATTTTAATAACAGTAACACTATTACTATTGTTAGCCTCCATACTGTGTCTGGCTGCAATGGTTTCAAGCAATCTCATGAGTTTTATTGGTACCGATCTACTTTATTCCTGCTTTAACTCTGTTAATATGATTTTAATTTAAATCTAAATACCCTAAAGTTGGGCATTGAAAATTATTCTTAAAAAAGCACAAATAAGTACAAGGACAGCTCTTCAAAATAAGCTTGGAAAGTACTGACCAGAGCCACATACCTAGACCCAGTCACTGTCCTTAGCTTCAGACTCTAGGGTCTGACTTGGATGTGGTTCCTTTGAGTCATCAGGTTGTTCACACAAACACTGAGATTCCTTTTCTGCTTGTGAAAGTTAGTTCTGGCTGGTCTCTATATTCCAGAACAGATGCCTGGACATTTACCTTCTGGCTGCCCGTGGAGGGTTCTCTTATTGCTTCTAGGCCCCCATTGGTCAGCCCATGCTTCTTCTCTGCTTCCAGAGATCCCCCACACAAGGCACCTCACAAATCCAAGGCCCTAACTCATTCTCCACAACTCTTCATTCAAGTAGGAAAGTGCAAGTATCCTATTTGAAGTTCATGTTTTTCGTCTTAACTGGTTTAGGATTATCTTTGTAAACAGATGAACCTATTCTAAAATCCAAGTAAATTTGGGGGTTCCACTAATTGTTTGTCCAGCCTGAATGAAGATGTCCTCCTTGAAGTACAGAACTAGAAATTGTATAGGTTAATTCATGTGGCTTCCTTCCTTTGGATGGTTGAAGGATATACTGATGATAGCATGTGAGCTGCATGCCTATGTTTTACACATTCACATCCCTTTTCAACTAACTCCCTTTAACCTCTAGGAGAATCAGAGGCACTTCTTAAGATAGAGGCCTTGGAAAGGGGTGTTGATATAAGGAAGGCGAGAGATGGTATTCTCAGTTAATATATCTTAGTACCTGCTGGTACCTGGCCTAAGCAGAAGCAAGATTAAAGCAGGGGTATTTATGAGTTCTCTGACAATGGAAGGACGAGGGCTGTTTCCAGCAGGTCTCAGCCTATCAGTAACCAATGTGGTGGCTGCACTAGCCCTTGTGATTGTTTTTGTTGTTGTTAATCCTCCCCGGAGGATATTTTTCCATTGATATTTAGAGAAAATGGCAGAGAAGGGGGAGAG
>NW_006293784.1:1053058-1054875 GCF_000327345.1 Myotis davidii | reverse complement strand
CACATCCCCAGTGGGGAGTGTGCAGGAGGCAGCTGGTCGATGTTTCTCTCTCATCGATGTTTCTGACTCTCTCTCTCTCTCCCTTCCTCTCTGTGAGGGATCAATAAAATATATTTTAAAAAAATATATCTTAGTACCTGCTGGTACCTGGCCTATGCAGAAGCAAGATTAAAGCAGGGGTATTTATGAGTTCTCTGACAATGGAAGGACGAGGGCTGTTTCCAGCAGGTCTCAGCCTATCAGTAACCAATATTGTGGCTGCACTAGTCCTTGTGATTGTTTTTGTTGTTGTTAACCCTCCCCGGAGGATATTTTTCCATTGATATTTAGAGAAAATGGAAGAGAAGGGGGAGAGACAGAGAGAGAGAGAGAGAGAGAGAGAGAGAGAAACATGTGAGAGAGACCCATCGATTGGCTGCCTCCCACACACGCCGCAACCCGGGCCAGTAATTGAGCCTGCAACCGAGGCACATGCCCTTGACTGGAATCAAACCCCAGACTCTGCAGTCTGTGGGCTGACACTCTACCCAGTGAGTCAAACTGGCTAGGGCAGCCTTTGCAATTTTTATTATGATTGCAAGACGCCCTTGGCAATAACATTAGAAAATTTGTTTTAAAAAAAGTGTTATCACTATAAGTCCTGGAAATTACAGGGTACACCTGAGGTCACGAGGGTGCTGGGAGAAAGGGAGAGGGAGCTGTGGCAGGCCCAGGGTTCTGATTTTGTTAGCATTGAGGGTAGGGGCCTAAAATTTTACTGGCTAACTCTTTTTTTGGTAAATTTAAAACATAAAAGCAGAAATTTAAAGTACAGGAAGAGAAAAACCCAAAGGAGACAAAGAGAGAGAAGCATCATGTGAGAGAGACCCATCGATTGGCTGCCTCCCACACACGCCCCAATCCAGGCCAGTAATTGAGCCTGCAACCAAGGTACATGCCCTTGACCGGAATCAAACCCAAGACTCTGCAGTCTATGGGCTGACGCTCTACCCAGTGAGTCAAACTGGCTAGGTCAGCCTTTGCGATTTTTATTATGATTGCAAGATGCCCTTGGCAATAACATTAGAAAATTTGTTTTTTTCAAAGGCAAAACTAAAATAAGAGTAGATGAAAATTATAGTGCAAGGTTCACTAAGAAACAATAAATCCTATTTAGACACAGAGGATTTAGTGCCAGTTCAGGATCCCAGAAAGAAAATAAGTCCTGGAAATTACAGGGTACACCTGAGGCCACGAGGGTGTTGGGGAAAAGGGAGAGGGAGCTGTGGCAGGCCTAGGGTTTAGATTTTATTAGCATTGAGGGTAGGGGCCTAGAATTTTACTGGCTAACTCTTTTCTGCCTGATAATTTTTAATTTAATTCTAGACTTATCAGATAACCTCCATTTGTTTATGAAACTGATTATTACAGGAGGTTGGCCTTGTTTTGACAGCATTAATTTTCATAAAGTTGGGCTATAGGTTCTATTTCAACAAAATATTTTGGCCTTTGGCACCCTCTGTGTCCTATGAAATTAATAAAGTAAGTCAAGAGATTAGTGCCAGTTCAGGATCCCAGAAAGAAAAAAATAGTTAGTACCCTACATAACTCTCTTGGAAGTAATTCCCTCAGAATATATTCCAAATCTGCCTGATAATTTTTAATTTAATTCTAGACTTATCAGATAACCTCCATTTGTTTATGAAACATTATTAAAGGAGGCTGGCCTTGTTTTGACAGCATTAATTTTCATGAAGTTGGGCTATAGGTTCTATTTCAACAAAATTTTTTGGCCTTTGGAACCCCCTGTGTCCTAGGAAATTAATAAAGTCAAGAGG
>NW_006293784.1:1051576-1053021 GCF_000327345.1 Myotis davidii | reverse complement strand
CATTTGTTATTTGGAAAATTTCTGTCACTACTTGTCATACCTTGGGCTTTAAGGTAGTTAAGTTTGCCTTGATACTTTAATCAGTTCCCACACAGGACCTTCTATGGACAACCATGGTGAATGCTCAAAGAAAATGCCTGTAGGGCAGAAAACAGGTGACTCATTGCAAGGAGTATAAAGTGTAGATGTGCAGGGAGCCTGTGTGCTTACATCTTTTCCCGTGGCAGATGTCTGAGACATAGAAGTTCTTGTGAGAAGCGCAGCCACGTATCATTATGGTTTTTCCTGACTAGTACAGCCTTAGTCTTGGTGTGCAAGTAGACCATGTCAATTCTACTGACTTCAGAGTAGGAAAGTTTTTAAAAGATTAGCTTGCAAGGTAAACAGATTTTGCTTTCAGACAAATATTTATAGGTTCCTACAGCTTTGCTCTACTTGATATCACCTATCTAGTAGGGATTGCTTCCTTTGAGGAAGGTCTAGCTAGACCCTGTTTGAGAGTATGAGAGCTACAAAGTACAATGAGTACTGCAAAGAAGCAGAAGCATATTCATATCAGATGGGAAGATGAATACTGGCACTTTCACCAATACATCTCCTAGGGCAAGGGAAACAAGGAAAAAATAAACAAATGGGACTAAAACAAACTAAAAAGCTTCTGCACAGGAAAAGAAACCACCAACAAAATGAAAAGGGAACCCACTGTATGGAAGAACATATTTGCCAATGATACATCAGATAAAAGATTCATTTCCAAAGTGTACAAAGGACTCATACAACTTAACACCAGGAAGACAAATAATACAATTTAAAAATGGGCAAAGGCCCTGAATAGACACTTCTCCAAAGAGGACATCCAGATGACCAATCAACATGAAAAAATGCTCAAGATCACTAATCATCAAAGAGATACAAATTAAAGTGACAATGAGATAATCACCTCACACATGCCAGAATGGCTACTTTCAATAAATCCACAAACAACAAGTGCTGGTGAGGATGTGGGGAAAAGGGAACCCTAGTACACTGCTGGTGGGAATGCATACTGGGGGTGCAGCTACTGTGGAAAACAGTATGGCAGTTCCTCAAAAAATTAAATATGAAACTGGCACTAAATCCAGCAATCCCACTTCTGGGAATATATACTAAGAATCCAGAACATCAATCAGAAAGAATATATGCACCCTTATGTTCATAGCAGTGTTATTTACAACTAGAGGCCCGGTGCACAAAATTCGTGCATGAGGGGGGTACCCTCAGCCCAGCCTGCACCCTCTCCAATCCGGGACCTCTTGGGGGATGTCTGACTGCTGGTTTAGGCACGATCCTTGCGATCCCCCTAACTGGCAGCCGGACATCCCTCTTGCAATCTGGGACCACTGGCTCCTAACTGCTCACCTGCCCGCCAACCTGATCCCCCTAACTGCTCTCCATGCTGGCCTGAG
>NW_006293784.1:1031349-1051510 GCF_000327345.1 Myotis davidii | reverse complement strand
CACTCCTCATTGCCCCCCTCTGCTGGCCTGTTCGCCCCACACAGCCTGCTGTTCAGTCATTTGGTCATCCCTCACTAACCCCCCTGCCGGCCTAGTCACCCCACGCAGCCTGCTGTTCGGTCATTTGGTGGCCCCTCACTGCACCCCCTGCTGGCCTTGTTACCCCACTCAGCCTGTTCGGTCGTCCGTTTGGTTACGATGGTCCGTTTGGTTACGATGGCCCCTGGCTCTTTATATAGAGAGACTAGAGGCCTGGTGCATGAAATTCGTGCACAGGTAGGGTTCCTAGACCTGGCCAGAGATCAGGGTCAATCTGTGGGGTGACCGGCAGGGACCGACCTTGGCTGGCCTGGGGCCTGTGGGCTAGGGGCAGCTCTTGCGTTGAGCATCTGCCCCCTGGTGGTCAGTGTGCATCATAGCGATGGGTTGTTGTGCAGGTCATTCCGCTGTTTGGTTGATTTGCATATTAGGGTTTTATTATATAGGATTCCCAGCCCCCCGCATATTTGGTCTTTATGTAGTACTTATTCTCTAAGATTCATTTTTTTCAGTCTGCCTCCCTAACCTATTGCTTTGACTTGTCTACCCCAGGGGCTGGAAGACTGATGCTCAGTAACTGCCAGTTGCTTGGAATTTCCTGATGCAGGTTCCTGGCTGACGATTAGGAGGCATGTGCTCTGTGCGGTTTTCTTCCCTGAGAGTTTGAGCTCCTCTGCACCAGCCATGACCTGGGCCAGGCTGCTGGTGCTCAGCGATGGGAACAGGCTGGGTGTGGGATTAATATTAATTGGCCCTCACAGGGATTAAATTATTAAACTTGAACTCAGCCTGGATGGGTGAGGCTGGCAGCAGGGGCTTATCAGACCTGGATGATCTGCCAGTGGATTAAGTAGAAGGCAGTTTGGTCTGAACTTGGGTGATTAAGGAGGAGGGTGAGAGACATTCCTAAGGTGGCCAGACTGGACTTAACAACTCTAAGTGTGTGTTAGTGGGGGGTGAGGGGGAGGGGAGAAAGAGAGAGAGAGAATGTGTTGTGAGTGTGTGTTTGAGTGTGTATTTAAGAGTGTGTGTTGTGTAGGTGAGAGTGTATGCTGTGTGTGTGAGAGTGTTGTGTGTGAGTGCTTGTTGTTTGTGTGAGAGTTTGTTGTGTGAGTATTGTAAGAGAGTGTATGTTGTGTATGAGGTTGAGAGTGGTGTGTGTGTGTGTGTGTGTGTGTGTGTGCGTATTTATTGTGTGTGTGTTCATTGTGTGTGAGAGAGGGAGAGTGTTGTGTGTGACAGTATGTGTGTGAGTGAGAGAGGATAGAGTGTGGTGTGTGAGAGGGTGTGTGTGTGTTTGTGTGTGTATGTGAGAATGTGTGAGAGTTTTGTGTGTGACTGTTGTGTGTAAGAGTATATGTTCTGTGTGTGAGAGTGAGTGTGGGGGGAGAGTGTCTGAGTGTGTATTTGTGAGTGAATGCATTTGTAGGCAGATAAGGAGGAATCCCTCCTAGTGCTTAGCAGCCAGAGTTCTCTTGCCAGGAGCTAATTTTCCATATGCCCCACAGTCTGGTGCCAATAGCCCCTCTCCCCACCTGCAGGGCTTGGCCACCTCTCTAGGATCCCCTTTCTGCACAGGAACCACAGAGTCACCCAGAATAGGAGCAGGAAGCTGCCTCAGATTTGGAGTGGCTGCAGAGGGCTGGGTGCCCTGCGGTTCTGCTAGTTGTTCACCTGCTTCCTCCTCTCCAACCGCTGCTTCTCACCTTGCTCCACTCATGTTTAATATTCATCTGCTATTCCCAGGCCATGTGGCTGGTGGCTTCTACAGCTGCACACAGGTGCTGGCCTGAGGCTTCTGTGGCGGCACACAGGATCCGAGTCCTGGGCAGCAGGCAGGCAGCTTCTGGGGTCGCACTTGGGGGCCTGGATGGCGGCTCATGCCAGCTCATTGTGTCCTGCCTTGTCTGCAGTATGCAAATTAGCTGCCATCTTTGCTGGCTTTTAATTTGCATATCACGCTGATTAGCCAATGGAAGGCATAGTGAAGGTATGGTCAATTACCATGTTTGTCTATTATTAGATAGGATAGCTAAGATCTGAAAACAGCCTAAGTGCCCATCAGGAGATGAGTGGATAAAAAGCTGTGGCACATTTACACAATGGAAAACCATGAAATTGTAAAAAAAGAGCTCTTACCCTTTGTGACAGCATGGAGGGACCTGAAGATTATTATGCTAAGTGAAATAAGTCAGTTATAGAAAGACCAATATCACATGTGGAGTCTTATGAACAAAATAGGTCCACAGGCATGAATGCATGGAACATAATGACAGATCTCAGACGGAATGGGAGTGGAGGGGAAGGGAGGGGAAGAAATTAATCAAAGAACATATATGCATATATGCATAACCCATGAACACAGACAACAGTGCAGAGAAGGCCTGGGGTGGGGTTCGGGCTAGGTGGAAAGGGACAAATGGGAGGAATGTGGGCACCTGTAATACTGTCAACAATAAAAAAAAATAGAATAGAATGAGGTGGATAAAAAATGGAGCAGAAACGTTTGAATCTACTCCTCCTCTATTTTCTTTTAGGAACCTGGTGCTTCATTCTTTCCTCAGAGCATAATCACTTCAGAATGCCTCTCTGAGAGGAGTCAGTTATGGACATGCAAATGTATAGATAATAGTGAAGAAAGCAGGTTTCTCCTCTCTAATATACAGAATGTGAGAGTTGGGATTTTTAATTCTTGGACTGGAGGGCTCAGTAATCTAGCCATAGATTATTTGGCAAAGTTACAATTGTTAAATAATGTAAAAGTTCTTAGGTTAGAAAAGTATTAGAAAACTCTTGCCTTATTTGTTATCTGGGTTTCCAAGGTGATGAGAGTAGAGGAAGAAGTAGGAAGAGACTGGAAAAGAAAGTGTAATATTTTGCTAATCATCTTTGTAAATTTGGTGAGGGGGGATGATAAAGATAACTAAGAAATAAATGGGAATGTTTGTAAAGCAAATAACTTTTTAAAAAAATGCTCCCGTGGTCTCAGCTAGCATGACTTAGTGGTTGAGAGTCGGCCTATGAACCAGGAGGTCATGGATTTACTCCCAGTCAGGGCATGCATCCAGGTTGTGGGCTTGATCCCCAGTGGGTGGCATGCAGGAGGCAGCCAATAAATGGTTCTCTCTCATCATTAATGTTTCTATCTGTCTCTCCCTCTCCCTTCCTCTCTAAAATCAATAAAAATATATTTTTTAAATGCTCAAGTAAGAAACTCTCTTCTTGAAAAATCATGAAACCAGTATTTTTCCTGTTTCTGTCAAGAACCAAGGATTATGAATCCCTTCCAGGACATGACAGAAGAAAAAGAAAAATGACATATTGCAGCAAGCAGAAGAGTCTTTTAATCTGAAGTCAGTGCATTTGTTCAAATCTGGGTTTCATCAAACAGAAACAGAAATAGATCTTTAAAAATAATTTGTTCTTGAAAAGTCTAAACTTTAAGCACTTGTGACAGAGACTAACCAATCTTATAGTTGATATGTACTTTCTAATGCAAGGAAGTTATGAAACTGATTTGGGCTTTCATGAATACAATGGAAGATCAATAGATACCAGAATAAGGGTAATGAGGGAAAACATAATTTCCCATGCCCAGTCTATATGCAGGGGTTCATCAGTGCCGTAGTGGTGGTGAACTCTGAAATCCCACATTGCTATTTACTGTCATTGTGTAGTGTGGGTGAACACACGATTATGCATATCCACAAATGTGCTTGTGTTCTCTGTTTGTGTTTACGGTCGATTCTATCATGAGTGTAGTTGTTTTTAATCAAAACACTTGTTGTTTTTTTTATAAAGTCCATGTTTAAAACACAGTCCTATAAGTAAAGTCTTAACTGTATAGACTCAAATAAAATTATCATTGATTCTCCTGTTACTCAATACCGACAGACAAAATAAGCATGTCCACATGCAAAATGATGAGACTCATATACTTTCCCAGGAAGGTATGTGAAGCTAATACTCAAGCCTAAGAATTGTAATATACAAACTCATGAGCCTATAAAAGCCTTGAAATGTAATAGAAGCCACCATTCCTTGAAAACAGCATCACGTACAAGGCAGTGATATAAATCAAATGTGGGAATTATTTTTACTGAGCATTCCTCTTCATGGGCCAGCCATTTATTTCATATTTGCACATTATTCGAGTAAGCGCCTCGAGTATGGGGTGGGAGGGTATGAATAACATAAAAGTTTGCACTATAAAAATCATATGTTTATTATAATAGCAAATGCATACTGTGGCAATGAGGAACAATGTATATTGCTAACAATGTATACTGCACTTTTTAAAAAAAAAAACCCTTCAAATAAAATAGGGGTGCCCACTGAGGCATCAGTCCTGCTTGGGTCTCTGCTAATTTGCCTAAATTTCCCCCCCGCCTGCTAACCAATTTTTTAAAAAACAAACTCCTGTGTTTTTTTCCAGCAGATGAGTCCTGATTTCAAGATAACCTCTAGAGCAAAGTACAGGCACAAGGCTTACTTTGAGTGGTTGTTGACTGTGAAGTAAGTTAGGTACAGCAGAGAGCCACCCAGGGCTCATTTTGTATTTTGTGAGACTTGGATGCAGTAGAAAATGATTGCTATGAATAGATCTCAAAGAGGTGCTACAATCTCTGCATATGCCAAGTTTCCTGAGGCAAAAACGGAGATTGTGACCTTGCCCAGAATAGGCACTAAGGGCAGGTAGTACCTGCTACTGAAAAAGGAATCTTCTTGCTCCTCTTCAGGTCTAAAAGCCTGACCCAGCACCACTCATGCCTTGCACTTACTTCTCAGAGACCTAAACAAGAATGGCAGTTCTCATATTATTATTCTTACTCTAGCGAAATGCCCAGTGTCATCAGTAAGGACACTGTGATCGAGTTCCTTGGCTGAAGAATGCATTTCCTCAGCTCGAATGTCCCCAGGGTTTCTAAATAAAATGGAAATTCAAACGTTACTTTTAGAAAAAAAAAATCACAGGGTTGCATTTCTAAAAATAAGTTTTGTTCAAAAAGAGCTTTCTGTAATGCTAGAGGGAGGCATTCTTGCTGACATTTATAGAAAGTGTCAGCTATGTCTCCTAATTGATGTACAGTCAACAGTCTGACATTAACTCTAGTCACAGGTAAAATAAAGCTAAGGGATGGATGATCTGCATCCCAGGGAGGAAAAACAGAGCAGGCGTGATGAAGGTCTATGGGTCTTCTGGGCCAGTCTCAAATGCCATCATGGGCCAGACAGGCATGCACATTTTAGGGCAGGGGGTATAATATAACATGAGAGTTAGGGACGGTGACACACAAGGCACACACATCTGGAGGCTAGCATTGGCTCATGAGCTACCAGCTTGTCCTTCTGTATCTCTAGGATCTAGACTAATTAGGATTGTTTCCTCCCCTGGAGAAGCATTGTGAACTCAAGAGAGAGGCAAACATTTGTATTATAAAACTCAACAATTCTCTCTTGGTTTTTCACCTGATGTACTTCATTGTCTCCCTTAGGTAAAGTCAAAAGGTCTTATACATGCTTTTCCATTTTCACCAAAGCAAAGGATCATAATGATGAACCACTGAAGACTAAGAGGCGGCCTGAGATTCATGAAAGAGATCCTGACATCTACTGTTATGTTCTTGTTTAATTGGGCTTCTCTTTGCTTATTTTTTCTGCATAATTTTTTTTCATAATTGTTGGTAAAGCGCAGGGACTAACTCTATAACCATGAGAGAGTCATTTTTCCTAGCTGAACCTGTTTTCTTATTAGGAAAATAGGAATAATAATACCTTATGGTAGCTTCCTAAATTAACTGGTAGATGAAAATGGAGTTTCTAATAGTAAAATAATACACATTAAAGTAACATTTATTTATATTATAATTATGAGACTACAAATAGTGATTTCTTACAATGAACTAAATTTTAATTAGCCTTATTCAAATGTGTGTGTATTTTAAGATTATTATCATCATTTATTTGGAAATATACGATAAACATTTTCTACAAAAAGTAGGCATATCTATAAATACTTGTATAAAAGATAAAAATATTTCTTACTCTAAAAATCCTCCCATAGTGTGTGAAAGGGTATGTGAACAGGTAGTTGAATCTGCCTTCCTTTATGGTGGCTATTATTGAGACTTCTTTTTGTGAGATTTAGCAAAAATCATCTATTACAACACAAGAACCCATATCATTCTGAGCCCAGTGAACTCTTGTTAAACTATTGCATTGGTAAAATAATTATTTTGTTGAAATGGATGAAGAAGATTTTTCTTAACCAAAAAGCAATAACAAATATTCAAACAATTAGTCATAAATTATAAGACCTGAATTGAGAAAATATTTTTGAAAATAAAAGGAATAGAATCAGGTTGATGGGGCTGTGTTTTCTTATAACAAAAAGAAAAGAAAAATTGAAACATCCTTTCTGTTTGAACCCAAATCAGAAAAATATGTGATTTTTATGTTATTTAGAAAACACAATCATCATGTGCTCAAGTGAATAGCTCTTTTGGAATGAATAGATCCATTTTTCCTAATCAAATCACTAGCAAGTAGCTGAAAATAATATCTTTCTTTGCCTCTTGGAAACTTAAAGGTCAAACTTAGCTAAGTTGAAAGAAGATTTTGCTTTTCTTAGACTCATGAGAAGAAAGTCCTTCTAAATGATAATTCTTTGTATTGGTTTATATCCTTCAATGCTCTAACAATAAAAGACAGATACACAAAGGCTTAATTAATTGATTTCTTTCAAGAATATTTGACAGAGCCTCAGAAAATGCTGCTACATCCAACATAACTAGTTACCTGGTAACCAGGGATCACTTGGTTGCAGCTACATCATTTACTGTCATAGATCAAAAATGTTTGTAACTATAGAGTTTCTCTCACTCATTTATTCATTCAACAAATACCTATTGAGTATCTACTGTGTGCCAGTATTAGGCATATACCTACAAATAACATTTCTGCTCTCAGAACAATCCAGTGCAAGAACCAGAAAATTATTAGATATTTAACATGTGCTATGAAGTAACAACCAATCACTACCAAGGCTGACCAACCTGGAAGTCCTTCAGTCACTGCTGGGTTGTTGTGGTGACCCAGCACTGACTGCCCAGCGGGCTGAAACCCAGAGAGAGAGGCAGGGTCTTATCTGCAGCCTCAGTGGCAGCTGCTGATCGGTACTTGCTTCTCTCTTTCTCTCCCTCTTTCTTTCCAGGCTTTGCCAGCAGCAGGCCTTTTCTCTGGGGCTGCTGTTCAGCCCCACCTCTCTGATCAGGCCTGGAGATAGGCCCAGAGATGCTGACTGGCATAGGAACTGACCAATCAGAACCTAATCTGAATGAACTATGAAGGCAGAACCTAAAGTGGGGGCTGAAGAGGGGTTTTAAGGGCAACAGCTGTTTGGTGTAAGATGTAAGAAAGTGGTTCAATTTTTTAATAACTTGTTTGGCAGTATAGTGCATATGGCTGGCTATCAGTCCAGATATAGGCAACCAGGCTGGCAGGGGAGGGCAGTTAGGAGTAACCAGATTGGCAGGGGAGGGCCTCTGGGGGTGACCAGACCAGAGGGGAGGGCAGTTGGGGGCATTAGGCAGGTGAGTGATTTTGAGCCAATGGTCCTGGATTGTGAGAGGGATGTCTGACTGCTGGTTTAAGGTGACTTTTGAATTGAGACCTACAGGAAATAATGAGTGAGTCAGCCATCTTTGAGGAGAAGAAAAAGCAAGTTCCAGTAGTCAGAGATCCGAGGGCAGAAGTGTGCTTTCAATACTTGAAGAGCATAAGGAGGCCAATGTAAACGGAATGAAGAGAAAGAAAGGGTGGTAGCCCTTATAAGATTTGGTTAAGCCATATAGTCCCTTGAAAGTTAAAATAGAGATGACTGTATCTTAATATGAGTGAGATGGGAGGCATAGCCTTATTTTAAGTAGAGGAGTGACACAATTTATTTCACATTTCGAAATTAATAATTTAGAAATAATGTGAAAAATATGGCCAGGGGTGTGAGTGAAGAGATGAGTTAGGAGGCTCTTTCAATGTTGCATGTCAGAGATGACAATAACTGGGATCAGGATGGAAGCAAGTGGAGACAGTGAGAGAATAAAACTGCCTAGATTTGCTGATGAGCTAGAAGTATGAAAAGAGTAGTCAAAGATGGTGCCAAAGCTCTGACTTAAGCAATAGGAAGAACAGAGTTGCCATTTACTAAGAAGAAGGTGAATCAGAAAATAGTGTATTCAGAAACTGGAGCGAATTAAGAGTTCATTTTTTCAAATATTAAATTTGAGATGCCATTCTGTATGTAAATTTTGAGTAGGCAGTTGAGTAGACAAGTTTGGAAGGCTAGAGATAATATTAGGAGTTAGTGGCCAAATATATAAAACTGTGATGCTTGAGATCACCTGGGAATGAGTTGTAGACAGAGACAAGGGCATGTCCTAAGACTAAGCCCAGGGCACTATAACATTTAGAGACTGGGAACATGAGGATGATTCAGCAAAGGAGAACAATAAGGAGTAACTTGCTAAAGAAAATCAAGAGGATGGTACCCTGGTAGCCAAGCAAACCAGGTGTTCTAGAGAAAATGAGTAATCAATTGGTAACCACAACTGATTGGCTAAGTAAAATAAAATGTTAGAACTGACAGTTGGATTTTACAATGTGCAGCCCATTGGTGGTGGGATACCAGGCTTTACCATGAAGTGATGAGGAGAGTATGATGCCATCTGGCCCTCAGCAGAGCAAGGCAATATGCAAGTCAAGGCCCAAAGATTGGCTTTTATTTAAAGATGGAAAATCTGGGAAATGAAGGAATTTAAATGACAATAATGAAGAAAACTATATGAACTAAACCTGCTTAGCCAAGAGAAGAAACATGATGGATAGAGGCAGGATCTGGTGTGTGTTTTGAAGGGAGAAGTGGGAGGATGTACATGGGGCTGGGCAGGGGCATCGGTTAGTTGTCTTTCAGGATTACTATAGTCATTGTTTCCAATTTATAGACCAGCACTTTCTAGATGAAATCTTCACTGACTTCCTTTAATTTCAGGATAAAATCCAGAATTTTCACCATGCCATAGACTGTCTGACCACTACTTGCCATTTGTCCTCTCCATATTCACACTATGCACTTGCAATTCGGTTTTCTTTGACATCACTCCAAGATGCATGTGTTCCTGCTCTATTCTCCATATATATATATGGCTGGTGAGAGTTAAAGCCTGGAGTCTCACTACTGTTCAAACTCTTTTCAACACATCTTGCTTCTTGCTAATTGCAATCTGATTTTAGCTTAGGATTAGATTTAGAGGCCACCCTGAAAGAGACAGACCCACTCCCTTGTGCCATCAGTACAGAAAAATAGGACAGAGTACGCCTTTTACTTTGGAGCCATCTGCCTCACATACCAACTCCCAAGAGAGAATGTCAGTTACTGAGCCACTGTGTGGCCTTTCCATTCAGGGATTATCGAGTTCCTGCTGCTGACTTCTGCTCCAAAGGCTGCTTTCAGCAGTGCAGAGGGCTCCAGTCAATGGAATCTTTATTTTTAGAAATACTGCATTCCCTCTTTTCTAAAAATAGGTCCCTGACAGTTCTCATCTTCTAAAAGCCCCTTGGGTAAATGTACCCAAATGGACAGTTTTGAATTTATAAGATCTTACTAGGAAATTTTCACCTGGACATAAAATTCTGGGGACTGAAAATAATGGGAACTTAAAAGAACTACCCTTCAGGTAGAAGAGCAAATCTCCTTGCTATCTTTCAGTCAGGTTGCTAGGGGACAGCAGTGAATTTTGATGTTAAAGGATCCATGATCTGCATGAATGTTTTCCTAATTTTTCCCTTTGTTATCCTTTGTTATCCTCATGGATTTTCTGTCCATTTCTCAAGTTCAATTAAGGAAGGAAGGAAGGAAAAACATTCATTTTCTCTGTATGTTAATGTCATAGAGTTTCCGAAACCAGCAAGAAAGTCAAGGGTTATAAGTAATCCCTCTCCTTTAGCAAACCTATTTTCTTCTCCCTCCCTGTTCCTCTCCCCTCTTTTTTTCTTCTTGCTCCTCCTCCCCCACTTTTTTTCCCAAGTAACATTAGATTCACTGGTAGAGCTCCAGGGACCCTCCTTCACTCTCATCTTACACCAAATACTCATTCTGCTCAATGGCAGACAACTAAGGTGTGATTGTGTCAGAAATCCTCCTTCTTCCCATTGCTTCATACGAATCTCACAGATGTCACACTCACCCTACATCTGTGAACTACAACCTCTCCCCAAATTACTCTCTTCACTGCTGCTACTTGACACTCTTCTGTTACATTCAGCACACTGAGTTTACACAGTTCCTACTGACATAGTGCCATCAGGAACATTCTTATCTTGCCTCTTCCTATCCCTCCCTCAGGGAAATGGACCAACATCCTCTAATATCACACCATTTCAAAATGGGGCAGACACAATTTAGGAAACATGGTTACTTCACCATATTAGCTGGAAGCTTATACATTCTACATTCTGAGGGAGAGTGTGGCCACTGAATTACCCCTCCAGAACTGCACCTTCTTTCTCTGCATTGTTTTGATTCACGTATCTGATATCTGTTCCCTATTTTGGTCCAGAGAAGTGAGTGAATAGATATGAGCTGTTTGAAGCTATTGAGGTTGGGGGTTCTATTTTTCCATAGAGATAGACTTTGGAAACTTCATTATGGGTCATGATTCATCAGTGACTTTTTAGCCTTGGATTTCTCTTTTGAAAATTCTTACCTATGCAAAAAACCATTTCTGTATGGCTATTTCTCACTTTCTAGGATTTCAGTTCCAGTGTACTTGAAATTCAAGGCACACTTAATGGGATACTGCTTATAAATATTTTAATGTATTTTCCATTAAAACCCCCTACATTACTCCCTCTGAGACCTGGACACTGAGTCAGACATTAACATCTCCAAATGAGGAAGTCAGAAAGAAATGCACTAAAGTATGTGCATGGAGCATTACATGCATTGCAATATATATATTGACCTATGGTTTGCATATTTTTACAAAGGTGCAAAAAGGATTTACAGCATGACATTGAAACCCAGTAGAGGAGAAATTCCACAAAGTTTCAGTGAACAACATGAAATAAATGAAAAATAATTGGATACCAATCAAAATTTCTAATTTAAGATATAGTATCTTAATTATAAATGGGCTGCTATTTTGCATTTTAGTGGGCAACAAATAAATTGCCATTATTTAGTGTAGCCATGACCATTCTGGTTATTTATTTTCATGTAACAATTTATCCCAAGACTTGGTGGTTTAAAACATCAACAATCATATTATTATCATCTCTCCAATTAGAACTTTGGGAGGGACTGGACTGAACAGTCATACCATGGTTCAGGGTCTCTCATGAAGTAGCTGCAAGACAAAGGATTGAATCTGGAACAGAGGAGAGTTGGAATGTCTAGAGACTGGTAAGGACACTCTCTCTACCTCTCCCTCTCCCTCTCACTCTCCCTCTCCCTCTCCTTCACCCTCTCTCTCTGTCTCTCTCTCATTATGTGACCCCATAGTTTTCCATTTTGTCTGTTACATGAGTTAATTTGGGCTTCCTCGCAGCTGTGGTGAGAGCAGGACTTCAACATGAAAGTAGGATGATCTACAATTGAACTAGCTTCTACAGTTATAACATTACTTCCACCCTAATCACATTGCTTCCAAAATTTGAAAGGATGGAGCATAGATCCCACTTATCAGTGGGAGGAGTATCAACTAATAAAAGTCTCCATATTTTACATTTTGGCCAAAATTATTTGCATTATTCCCACATTCAAAATACAGCCACACTTAAGTTTGATCTCATTACAGCATGAGGCTCAGGACCAGCATCTCATTACAGATTGGAAGGGCCCTGCATTAGTTCCCTTGGACACACCTCCTGAAATGTGGTTCCTCTCAGTTTTAAGATGTGTAGATTAAGATGAAAAGTCATTTGCCTCTTACACACCCAATACACAGTTGTGAGGTAGGCATAGGATACATGCTATAGGCACAACTACTCAAAAATGGGTGGAAATGGGAGGCACGGAGGTCATGCATACAAAGCAATTTTGAAATACAGTCTGACATGTTTCCTTGATTAGAAGCCAGGTCTGCTCCCTGGGACTGGCTCTCCAGAGTTGTTGCTTCTGTTATGTGAGATCATGGACTGTCACTCAAGTTATCCTTCCTTTCCCATAAATAAGGAGGCTGGATATGCCAGTCAGTCATTTTCTCAGACTGTGTTCCTGTCTGTAGACATTCAAAGATCCAATGCTACTTTGCATGTTGCATTGTCTTTGTCCCATTCTGTCCACACTGATACAATTACTTTAAAAATGATATGGGCACAGCCAGCGTGACTCAGTGGTTGAATGTTGACCTATGAACCAGGAGGTCACAGTTTGATTCCTGGTTGGGACACGTGCCCTGGGTTGCGAGCTCCATCACCAATGTGGATCATGCAGAAGGCAGCCAATCAGTGATTCTCTCTCATCATTGATGTTTCTATTTCCCTCTCCCTCTCCCTTCCTCTGTGAAAGCAAATAAAAATATTTTTAAAAATGAGATGGGTTTTCTGTGTACCAATCTACAGTTGAGTACATTAGAGAGAGCTCAAAACTATAAATATTTTAAAATAACCTCTTTTCTACCGCGGGTTCCCTGTGAGGTTTCTTTAGGAAAACATTAATATGATACTTGGGAACAGTGGCGGGATGGAGGTGTCTGCCAGTCATGCTTTTAAAACTTTTAGAAGGCTTTGTTGTCTGTTTGAAAGGATCTATGCAGCACAAAGTTAAATTTTTCTGAGGTCTTACCAAGGACTCTTATAGGCCCAGCTGGATTTGCCCTTGTCCAGAAGCCATTTCTTAATTTGAATATAGTATTATATAATTTTGTGTTTACTATCTAGAGCAGTGGTTCTCAACCTTCCTAATGCCACGACCCTTTAATACAGTTCCTCATGTTGTGGTGACCCCCAATTTCACTGTTACAAATTGAACATAATTAAAGCATAGTGATTAATCACAAGAACAATATGTAATATGTGTTTTCCGATGGTCTTAGGCGACCCCTGTGGAAGGGTCGTTCAACCCCCAAAGGGGTCATGACCCATAGGTTGAGAACCGCTAATCTAGAGAGACTGGGAATGAGAAATTAATTTATTTTAAAACCCAGCCAATCTTGGATTCTTTCTATTTCCTCCAAATTTTGCTTTAAAACCAAGTAATTCTGTTTTGTGGTTCATCTGTCTTTATGACTTACCATACATGGCTAAAAGAGCTTACACT
Organism: Myotis davidii; assembly: GCF_000327345.1. NCBI lineage: Eukaryota > Metazoa > Chordata > Mammalia > Chiroptera > Vespertilionidae > Myotis > Myotis davidii. The sequence goes on along the minus strand of NW_006293784.1, from coordinate 1,038,156 downwards.
TTCAATATTCTGCCCCCAAACCTTAGCCAGATCCATCAGCTCATGAAGTATATTTTCTATTATCAGTGTTACCACAATTAAGAGTTTTGCTAAACATTATGCCACTACATGAAATAAATCTCCTTTCTTTTAGCTTTTTATAAATAACATTTTTCTTAATTTCCTTTTTAAGTCCCCACTAATAACTTCCCTGAAGCCTGTCCAGCTTCTGTTAACAGTCTCCTCGAGGTCATTCAGCTTCTGCCCATCACTAGTGAGTCCCCAAAGCCAATGCCAGCTGTTACAAGTTGTGTTAGAGACACACTGTGTTTCCAGATACCAACTTTTCTTCTGGTTCTCTGTTGCTGCATAAAAAAAAAGGAGCTCAAAATTTAATAGCTAAATATAGCAATTATTTTGTTATGTCTCTCTGTATTTGTGGGTTAGGAGTTCCCAAAGGACATGGGAGTACCGTTCTGCCTGGGTGTCTTTCATGAGGTTGCACTTGGATGGCAGCTAGAACTGGAAAAGAAGGTGGTTGCAGCAGCTAGCAGCCTGCTGGGCCTTTTGTGCACAGTGCTGGGGTTTGTGTCTGTGATTTCCTCATGGGCTATTTGCACTTCTTCACAGCATGGAAGCCTCGGAGTTTTGCACAAGTGCTCCAGTGAGCAAGGCAATATCTTCATTTCCTTTTGTGACCTAGCCACTGAAGTCACTTACCATCATTTCCTTTGTAGTCACAAGTTCTTCCAAAGTCAAGAGGAGAGGCATAGACAGATTCATAGGTCAATGCTCAATCACTGAGCCACACCAGCTGGACATAACTTTGGCTTTTTAAAAAATCATACTTTTAAAATAAGGTTTTAAGTTTATTAACCATGAAGTCTAAGTCTCCTACAGAAATTTTTCAGGAATCCAATTCTCACCTTGATATGAAAGTACTATAATATAAATTTGAATTGCTACATCATAAACTTTTAAGGTTATGTGGCACTAAGTTTATCTTAACCATCTCCTCTTCGGCCTTCCCGTTCTCCTAAAATAATGGTTTGGACCAGACTCTGAATATCTAACTTCCTGTATATGAAGTCTCTGTTTTCCTCAGCTAGTTTCCATTTCTGATCATTGCTTATTAAAGCAGGAGGTATTTTAAATCAATTACACTAAATGGTATGACTTTTGAGTAAGCAATCTGACCTTTTGCTCTAAGACTTTTTCTTTTACACAATTGACTTCTTTGTCCCCCTAAAGGACTTCAAATGGACATTTCATTATACCTATCAACCTGCACAAATATATCATTGGAGCACTATGTTCATTATAACAGTAGCTGTTTAACGTTAATGGGCTATAAATGTGATCCTATGACTATGAAATTCCCGTAGTCTTAATTTTATATCTGCCTAATTGGGAATATAAAACATCAACATGCAAATAAAATGTTCATAACAACACTAGGTCATCACAACAAAATTTTGTTAATTTTCCTCATCAGTTTTACTTAAAAAGCTGACCAGTTTCAGGCTTTTGCACAAAAATAAAATTCTTAAGTAGTTGAAGTACTGCTCAGTTCTTAAGAACAATCTTTATATGGCATGTCATTACATACAATTTTGGGGTTACATGTAGATTTCAACTTAATTTCACTACCAATCATCCATCACAACCACGTTGGTATCACAGCAGGAGAGTTCAAATTTAAAATGAAAATTCTTGCCCTGACGTTTTACTCTTTTAATGAGCACACACTTTCACTTCCAGTTGGTAGCCTAATGCGACTGGCCAGAAGCAAGTCTGCCTACTTGTTTAATTAAGGGGTGACTAAAGTCTTCCATGACTATGACTTTCTCACACTATGTAAAGTAAGAAAAATTCAGGAAATTAGAATCAGAGGAACTGACATTTTAGAAGATCTTTATCTTTCTCATTCAAAAATTACCTGCTTCTAAAATACTCCTAGCTCATACCCATCAAATTCTTCAGCTCTTCAGAAAGATGCACAATGTTATATAGTCTGCCTCTCATCTCAGTATTTAATATTATCAATAGAAGTCATTGATGAATATTAGTAAGTATACTTATGGCCTATTCTGTTAATCAGAATACCACTTGGCACAGTTGTCTTTATTTTCTACCCTAAGACTAGGTCAACTTAGAACATGAGGTAGGAATTTATCAGAAGTTGCTTTCTCTTCTTCAACAATGGGAAACTGACCTACCTGATTAACTGATTGGTTAGTCTATTCATTTATTTATTTAACAAATATTACTCAGTATAAATCATGGGCAAGGCAGAAAGGACTTCCATGTGATTATCCTGACTTTTAATGAGTATAAAGATCTCATTCCTTCCATTCAGGAAAGAAGAGAGATCAGATAAAATGTGGATCCTGTCTTCTAGAATGTTCTGGAGAAAAAAGCTCAAGAATAATGGGTGTCTTTTGAGAATCAAATTATAAATGCAATTAGTTTGCAGAGTCAAACTTAATATAAAAATAAAAAAGAAATCTGTCAATTGACTAATCTTTTGCATTTCCAGACACTGCCATAGCTTTTCATTATCTTCCTTAATCATCTTCAATATTATTTGCATGTGTCAAGGAAATTGTTCAAAGCATTTGTTTAGAAGTCTTAAAATAAATTGGAGCCTTCAAAAAGCTTCAGTTACAACAATAATTATTTTATTCTTAGATAAAGCAAAGCGCACTAAGAATATACCAATTTGTATATAAAAATATGTACACATGTGTCTTTTTTCACACACACATATAATATCTTTCATTTGTGTGCTCTGTAGTCTTCAAAATGTTTTCACATGAGAGTTCTTTGCTGATTGTTACAGAGGGATTAGGATACATATAAAGCAAGTATGCATACTTATTTTTGAAATTAAGTCATACTTAAACTTGCCTAACTAGATAGTTATACCAATCTGGGTTATATCATAGAAGCAGAACTGCTAGAATGATATAGAATAAATAATTTATTTTAGGGGTAGACATAATGCAATTTTAGGAGAGGTTGGAGCAACCTGCCTAAGCTGCTGTTTCTTTGCCTAATGTTGAGCTTCATGTCACTATGTGTCAGCCAGATGGGCAGTAGGAAAAAAATGGATGTGGATGAGACCAAGAACAAATGTACCTGCAAGAATGGAAAGAGACACAGAATGGCAATTGGAACTTAAGAAGATACACCAAAACTCATGTCTGTCTCTTACCATACTGAGGTTCAATGCCATGGACATATAGAAGCTGGTGTCTTTACCACATAGTTTTACATGCACTTGTACCATGAACCAAATTGTCTGATACCCAGCACCACCTTTCAGAGCTTCCCCATTTGTATCTTCCAAATATCATGCAAAATATCTCCTGTGAGTGGTGCAAACTCAGAATCATGCAGAGAATTTCTAAAAAACATGGTTTAGCTTAGTTAAGATGACTCAATACAGAGCCATGGTAGAAGAGCCTAGAAGACAAACTATAAAGAACGAAGTCTAATCCATTTGAGATGTAATGACTTCTATAGTGATGTGGTAAAGTCAAGCACTCTTGCTCAAGAAGGAGGAAGAAGAATCTTGTATTTTGGTTTATGCACCAGGCACATTTCAATGGAATACTAACCTTTGCTTTGATCCCCACTACCTTTTATCATTTATGCTATTGTTTTAATAAACTACTTTCTTTAGATAGTTTTTAGTAATTAAATATAAGAATGAAAGTAAGTTATGATGATTGGATTAATCATCTTATTGTCATCAATGACTTGGCTTTAGTGAAAATAGTTACATCTCTGTGTTGAGCCATCAGACGCTTGACCATAGGAAAAGCCAATGCTTGGTCAGGGAATAAAATACTACTAAATGTGCAGGGGCTTTTGTTCTCTACATTTAGGATTGTCTAGCCAATTAGCAAGACAGTACAGGATAAATCCAAATCTTCAGGAAACAATACATTATTAAAATTTTATTTTCCACAGCTTTCCAAGGTACCATTTCTCCTTTTCTTTTCTTCTACTTCCCAATTAAGGGGAACCTGGGCCTTAGATACCATGGGCAAACCTAAATGTTGTATATTTCATTGCCTCTGGCTACAGTATATGGAACCCTGAGAAGCTATATAAGACAGCATGTCCTGGGGAAAGAAGAAAACTAGTCAGGCAGCTCTTTACATGAGTCCAAGGGGCTAGAGAGAAAGTGAGAATTTAGGCAAACAGATATAAGGAAAAAAAAAAACAAGGTGAGGTATGAGGATAAAGGTAGGGATTAAATGTATGGGCCAAAAGCCTTCACACATCTTGTATTTTCAAGTGTGGACAAGGAAAGCTGTGTGAGTCCATTAGGGAGAAATGAGATACAAAACCTGGGGAGGAGGACTACACAAAGTACAAATGGGGGTCATTACAATACAGATCATACAGTTTGAAGTTAAGAAGAGAGAGGGTCAGAATCAAATAGTGTAGCGACTGAAAAGAAGAATCAAAACCTCGGAGCTTCCTCCAGGGCACACTTAAGCTTTCAGGCCCATCCCAGAGTTACCACAACCACATATATAGGCCATTCTTCCCAACATATATGATGCTGAGACTGATTTGTTGAAATTATAAAATACTTGATCTTTAGAGAACTGTGATCTCCTTAGCACCTTTTCTACCCTGTCTAATACTATCTAATAAGAGAACAAATCAGCAAGATTGACTACGACACAGAAACTCTTTCCTGGTCAGTAACAACAGTGCTGGTGTTTGCTGTGGAGAAGCAGAGGAACGGCTGATGTGAGTGAGGGTTAGTTAGCACCAGACCTTGAACCGGGGGTAATATTTGCTTTTGCTTTAATAACATGGGCTGCTACTTTTTTTAGAGAACACCTACCTTTTTTTCTCTTCACTCAGCCTTTCCAACCCAAAGACTTCAGAAATTCCTGAATGAAGAGTTTGGAAGAGTAATGGCTAGTGAAAGTCCAACGTGAAAACATGAAAGATAACAGGGAGTCTGAGGTTCTAAAATAGGCTTTCAGTTGTCCTGGTTTTCTTGCATCAAATCTGAGGATGAAAAGGAAAAATCTATATATAAACAATTTATACTCCCGATACTAAAATCATCTTGTTCTCTTTGGCTCAAAAGGAAATGGCAGGAGACCAAAGCCATGTTTGCTAGCAGTCCCGTTAGAAGTCTGAATAAACTGCTCCTTTCCATTCCCTTGATTTACGTTGTATTATTCACATCAATCCCTCATACTGTTTCCCATCAATTTCCTTTTTGCATAATTGCTCAGGAATGAAAATTACCTAGATTTGTTACTGGCAAAGAAGATATTTCTAACTTCGTATAAACATGCCTTTAACAATTTTTTCTCTCTGGCACAGCTTTGTAATCCATTAGCATAAAAACAATATGGAAAATGAAAAAAAAACACACCTTTAAATGAAGATCATTTGGGATAACAGAATATGCATCTTTGCTTTTTAGAACATGGTTGTCACTTTGTTTTACAGTTTATACTGAAGGTTTCAGCTTCAATATACAACTGAATTCTTTAAACCCAAGAATTGTGCCTCATTCATATTTGGGGCCCAGGTTTTGGCATTGTGCCCAACATAGAATAGTACTCAATGATTGTTAAATTGAGTTAAAATCATGTTAACACCATACACTGTTTTCACAAACAAGATATGCCTTGTTCTTGTCCCAAAGGAGACAGTTTGGACTATTTCCTAGGCCTCTTTCTGGAGAACAATAGTGAGAGATAAGCTCGGATGAAGCTTTTTTTTCTCTCCCCCACCTCAGGCCTTATGTGGCTAGATCTAATTAAAAGCATGTCACTCACATCAGGTGGGTTTACCCTTTAGGTGAGCGCTCAGAGTTCTGTTCTACAAAGTTAGAGAAAGCTGCAAGAGTAAATTTAGGTTTTATACTCCATCATTTCAGTTCCAGTTAGCTTTGACGTGATTGTAAATACAGTTTATTGTGTTATTTTATTACTGTATTTAGCTTGTGTCATTGCCATAGTTATACATTTAAGTGAATTATAACTCAGAACAAATGTAGCTGCTTTGCAATCATTTAAAGAATTATCATTAGTTGACTATTACATCACTAGTTTAAATACAGATTGAGAGGAATCTGGATTTGCTGCATAGAAAAGGAATTTTATGTTGGTAATTTCCTCCTGCAGCTACGCTCATGCTTAAAACCTATAATACACCACTTAACGCATTTTCTGACATTCAGAACCAAGTCAATAAGAAGTGGAAGAAATCCTGTAATCAACGTTCTCTCATGACTGACAAGGGAAACTCTGACTTTACTCGTGCTGAGAACCAGTCACCAGAGGGAGAAATTGAAGGTCCCAATCACTGAAGGGAATGTCAGTTTTAAGACTAGTGAAGCCTGGTTTTCACAGCTTCCTCTCATGGCACTTTCTGAAGCCAAGTCTTAGGCTATGGGCCAGCCTACTCTTTTGAAATGAAATCCACTGCTCTAATTTAGATCATTCTAGAGAACAATGTTCTGTCATGTTTAAAAAAAACACACAAAATCTTATATATAAGAATGCTCTAGAACAGAGGTCCTCAAACTTTTTAAACAGGGGGCCAGTTCACTGTCCCTCAGACATTCCACACATGCGAACTGCAGGCCCGGGATGAGTCAGCTGCTAAGCTGGACAGGCAGCGGCGGCAAAAACACCCAGCGGGCAGGGTAAATGTTTTCGGCGGGCCGCATGTGGCCCACGGGCCGTAGTTTGAGGACCCCTGCTCTAGAATTTACAAATTTACAATACAGGGTTGGGGAAAAGTAGGTTTACAGTTGTGAGTACATGAAACATGAAG
>NW_006293784.1:1003870-1031110 GCF_000327345.1 Myotis davidii | reverse complement strand
TTGTGGTTCAGCATGTTAACTATGATGTAATAATTATAAAATATTATAGCAGTTTCCATTACAATTATTATCAAGCAGTGTTATGTTAGCAATGTTTTAGGGTTCAAGGTAAGCTCATCCCTATCAAAACTGCATGTTTCATAAGAACAAAGAATTAACTAGAACTGCCACCTTTAATAGGATTGTGATGGAAAGTTGAATTTAATATTATTCAATGCAGTATTATTATTATTTTTGTTTACTCTCACCCAAGGTTCAAAACTGCATGTTTCATAAGAACAAAGAATTGACTAGAACTGCCACCTTTAATAGGATTATGATGGAAAGTTGAATTTTAATATTATTCAATGCAGTATTATTATTATTATTGTTTACTCTCACCCAAGGATATTTTCCATTGATTTTTTAGAGAGAGTGGGAGGGAGGGGGAGAGTCAGAGAGAAAAACATCGGTGTGAGAGAGACACATAGATTGGTTGCTTCCCACATGGATACAGTGCGGTTGACCAGAATTGAACCTGGGACCCTTCAGTCCACAGGCTGATGCTCTGTCCACTGAGCCTAACCAGCTAGGGCTTTAATGCAGTATTATTACCATTAATGCATTCTAGTTCTCTGTAAGCACAAAAAAAGTGAAAAACATAAAAATATTCTATACTTATCTACAATTTGAACAATCAGAGGGTAAAATTTACTATTATCTCATTAAGAGGATAAAATTGTGTTCCATATACCACATTTTGATAGTTATTTCAAATATTTTCTCTTTTTTTATTGCCTATACTTTGATGTTGTATTCAAATCATCAACAAATCAAATGTCAGATATATTTGTCTCTATGTTTTGATCTAAAATTATTAGTTTTAGTTCTAGCATTCTCTTTTATATATTTTAATTTTTGTATAGGGTATAAGGTAAGGGTCTAATTTTTTTTTTTTGCTTGTGGATGTCCAGTTTTCCCAGCACCATGTGTTTAAAAATAACTGACCTTTTCCTATTACTGGCCTTGGCAGCCTTGCTAAAAATCAGTTGCCAACATATGCAACAGTCTATTTCTGGACCCTCTATATGATTCCACTTGTCTATATATCTGTTTTTATGCTAGGACCACTCTGTTTTGATTATTGAAAAGTTTTGAAATCAAGAAGTATGAGTCTTTCAACTTTAGTTTTCTTTTTCAAGATTGTTTTGCCTATTCAGGGTCCCTTCAAATTCCATATGAATTTAAGGATAAATCTTTCTGTTTATACAAAAACATTGTTGAGATTTTGATAGAAATTACATTGAACTTTAGATCAATTTGGCTAGTAATGTCATCTTAACAATATTAAGTTTTCCAATCCATAGTGTGGGATGTCTTTCCACTTCTATATGTCTTCTTTAATATATTCAGGAATATGTATGTTAGTGATTTTTGCCTGTTAAGTTTATATCTTGCAACTTTTCTGAATTTGTTTAATAGCTCTAACTTTTTCCGGACTATTATATATTTCTACATAAAAAATCATGGTATGTGGGAACAGAAATCACTTTATTTCTTCCTTTCAAATTTGGTTGTGTTTTATTCTCTTGCCTAATTGCTCTGGCTAGAACTTCTAGTAGAATGTTGAATAGGAGAGAAATTATATTTGACACTAATGAAAATGATAAAAATATATATCTCAGTCATTAAGACAAGTACTCCATATATATGTTTCTATGTGGTTCTCATTACAATACTAAAAGATAGATATTAACATCCCCATGTTAGAGACAAGGAGACGGAAGGAAAGGCTAAATACATTGCATGAGATCACACACTTAGAAAGTGACAGAAGTGGAGTGTGAATCAGGTGTGAGTGACCTCAAAAACTATATACAGTTCTATTCATTTTGTATTTATGACAATTATACAAGCAGTGCCATTAGTGCACTTTCTAAATGTTTGTATTTCTCATTTGCTATGCAATATTCATGGGTGAGTTAGAATCTGCATCATAAATAGCAAGTCAGCAACACAGAAAATCCAATAGGTTCTTTATGGTCAATGTGTATCTTATCTGAATCACTAATTAAAACCAGACAGAGTATCTATATTTGTGTGATGATGCATGAAAAATTATAATAAGTAATTTTATGTTTGGCTTTTGAGAGCAAATACACCATTATAAGAAAAAGCATAGATTAGCATCCCCTCTTGGCATATTCCAAAAGTGATCCTACCGATATAAGAACTGCAGTTGCACAAGATGCACAGAGCATTAGCTTGGCAAGATCAATTCTGTACTCTGGTGTGACTCAAACTTCCTTATTATTTCATAGTTTTGAAATCATTTTTTCACTTAACAATATTTTCTATAATACTTTCTTGTTTATCGAAAAAAAGTATTTTATCAATACTTCCAAGAAATTATCATCAGGAACAAGAAGCCTACTTCTGGAAGAACTATTAAACTAGTTCAAGAGTTAGCTAGTGAAAAAGAAAACAGTGGCCATCTTAGTCTGGCTTATATTGAGGAATACTGGTGTTTCTTAAAGGTTCAAGAAAACAATTCTATTCTGCTAGATTCAGTATAAATTCTGATGATCATATATAAATACATATATTTATGGAATATATCTATCAGTATAGATTAAGGATATAGTTTGTACCCTTGCATACCCTATGTAGAGATGGACATGCTTTTATAGCACTCTCTATTGAGCACTGGCTGATACAAATTTGTATAAGACATTGAGATTTCCACATACATTTTGAGAGAAAATTAGACATAGTAGAATTAACTCTGTAACACAAGGGCTATCTGAATAAGCCAGATTTCTACGGAAAGAAAATAATTAAATAAAGCACTTTTGCCCTGTATTGTGATATAGCTACACAACAATATAGCAACTAATAGAATAAAGAAAGTAGAAACTATAATGATTAAGAAGGAGAATAAAAAAAACAAATAATTAACTCAGAGAAATAGGAAAGTCAACATAAAAAAAATGGAGGAGACAGAACTTGCAAGGCACATAAAAAGAAAATAACTTATTCATGTAAGAAAAAAAATCAAGAAATTTCCTGATGATAAATAAGGAAATGGTAGAATTGCACCCAATATTGAAGATATGGGGATTTGAGTACTACATTAGGGTTATTTCCATATACAGTTGTTCTTAACGGAAAAAGACATGCAGGTTATGATTATTACAATAGCTTCAAAAGAATTCCACTCCCAACTGTAGACCTACTTTTGCCCACAGAAAATTTGATCTTTTGAGAAAAAATAAATAATTTATATATCTTTTAGAAATATCATCACCCATCTGCATCCATCTCACCAGACACATTTTGGGAGGAATTTATAAGTTTACACTGAGAAGTAAAACGGAGGCAGGCTCTTAATGCAAAAGGTTTTGTCACAATCCATAAATGACTGGTAATAAAAAAAAATGCTGGTTATGTAGTTATACTAGTATAAATAATAGTGAATACTATGCCACTGAAAGCATTCAAGGTAATTACTTTTTGATAGTGAAATATGAAATAAGTAGATTACCTATAAGCTTCATTTCAAATCTAAGATATTATTTTTCATCATCATATTACATTTCCTTTGTTTTTATGCTTTTCCTGATTCTGGTCCTTTTAGTTAGAAGATCATTTATTTTCCTTTGTTTGTTGTAAATATCAATTATAAAGTATGTATATCGCTGCATATATACCTATTATGGCACATTATTTACTGTAATAAAAATTATGAACAAGGAAACACAAAGAGTGAAAAACATTCTTTCAGGAAATAACATCTCATTAAAGATGCAATTTGTATCAAAAATGTCACGTTATACAGTTTTCCTTATTACAGAATTAAAATAGGTTCATTGTACAAAACAGAAGATTGAGATAAAATGTAAATCACTCTGTGGGCCAAGGAAGGGGAGTATTTTTTCCTCTCCTCCCTCCTTCCCCTTTCACTTTCTGGAACAGGGGATTAATATTATAAGCAATACAGTAGTCTGGAATGCTGCTAGGGCTTTCTTCTGGTCAGAATCACTGTGCTTTAAAATATTAAAAAATGGATGTAGTGTTCTTCACCCTCATACCTGAAAACAGGGGGTGGTAGTTGTAATCTATCTATCTATCTATCTATCTATCTATCTATCTATCTATAGCTGAGTCTTTAATCACATCCATGATTATGTCTTTGTGATAAATTTCTAAAGACCGAGCATTTATTCATAGGAGATTCAACATGCTAAGGCTTTTGATATTATATTGTCAAATTGTCTTCAGGAAAGATAGCACAAGTTTAGGACTCAATAAGCACTATAGAAATTATTTTAAAAATAAAATTGTACCCCCAAAATGCTAATTTTTCTTAAGAAAAACCTATACCACTGCAAGTTCCTGGAAGATCCAGCAAAACTGCAAAAGAAAACAGAGTGTCCATAAAGTCTGGAAAACATAATCAAGTATATAGAATATCATGAAGGACACCTTCAATCTGTAGATGTGTACATATGTAAAGAAATCCTCTAAGTTTCCAGACTTATGGACACCTGATAGAACTATCAACTGGCAGTGCTCTCTGAGTTTCAGCATTTAAATACCTTGGTGAGCATGTGCTCCATCGCACAGTGACTCCACAGCACAGTATAGCTCTGTGGCTAATGTGCGTGTTGTTCCTGAAGACTGTCACAGGGGAGCTAGAAAAAATATAATTGTCCCTGGAACTTTATTCTCAGACACTTACAGCTGAGTTTCTGAACTTAAAAGTTCCTACTGCCCCATCCTCTGAATCTGCCTTCCCTGGAAAGGTCATTCCAAAGAGTTATAAACCCAAAAGTCCGCAAGAGAATACTCTTTTCCCCTGAAATGGTGGGGAAACATACGGCTGCTGATTGCTCCAATATAGCTCAAATTAACAACCCAGCAGAACCCCATGATCAGGTTAGTTAACTGAGAGGTGAAAGAAAGGTTGAAGGTACAGCATGTCCTTTTGAAAGGGTTTTTATTTATCTCTACATTATGGGTCCATTTGAAAAGTCTATTCTTAATATCAAAATTTATATGCTAAGATATGTTTAAAGCAAATTTCTGTGTCATAAAATGTCATTTCCCCTAATGAGCAATTTATTTCCAATTTTCTCTCGGGTCAATTAACAGTAGGAATACACAGCATTTCCAAATATTTATTCTAATAAGAATAACAAGTTCATTGTAACCATTCCTGACTGTTCTCTTTCATAAAATGACCCTCTTCATTTTTAGCTTTATATCCATCTCATGAAAATGTGAATTTAAAATAAAAGAAGGGGTATGGGAAGACCCAGGGATTAGAACAATCCCTATGAAGAACACAGTATTGGCTTTATCATCATTTGGTTTATTGACACAGGTGTGAAAGAGAACCACATGAGATTGTTATGGCATGTTAGTACCAAGAAAAGAAAAAATGCCCTGTGTTCTACAATGCCTAAACTCAATTATAAAAGTGTTGCTGATGCTGCTGTTGTTAAAAGAAAGATATTAAAGGCCAACCATAGAATTGAGAGGTATCAACATGATCTTTGATCTTGAGATGTTTGCAAATTATTGAGAAGAGAGTACAAGGACATAAGGAGAGTTAGCTTTAATGTGTGTACTGGGAGACTACCATGTAAAGACAGGACTTCTGCTGCCACAGTCCAGGAGCTGCCAGAAGTCAGGAGGGAGGGCTGAAATCAATTCTTCAGAGGGAGCATGGCCCTGCCAACACCTTAACTTGGGATTTCTGGGCTGCAGAAGTGTTAGACAAAACGTTTCTGTTGTTCTTAGCCACCCAATTTTTAGTATTTGGTTATAGCAGCCCCAGGAAATGAATACAATTATGTTTAATACTTAACCATCAATACTTCTCACCACCTTATTTGTTTACTCATTTACATTCTATGTTGTCCACAGAATATGTTTCATGAGAGGAGTTCTGGGTGCTGGAGCTTCTTAGATGGGTGAAATATACTATTTATCCTGGAGGGACTTAAGAAGGTATTTGTAATTATAATGTAAAGCATTTATATATTCATTAATTGAGCAATGTTTAAGTACTGCATGATTCAGGTATTGTTACAAATTCTGAGGTCACAGTGGAGGTGCAAGAGAGAAAGGTAAATAAAAAGGTATGAACAGAATGAAAAATAGAGAACAGAATAATATGATAGAGACTGGAATTGTGAAGGGAGATTAAATTGATTAGCTAAGAAAAGTCAGTCAGAAATGAACTAGGTTTGTCAGAAGAGCAGTGAGAAGGCGTGTTTAGATCAGTTGACTGAAGCAATGATGGGACAAATGAGAATGAGGGGCCAGGTGTTTGGTTTTGTGGGACCTGGGAAGTTATGGGTGGGGTATGTCTAAACACCCTGACAAGTCATTAGGAGGTTGAATTGAAGATTCTGCCATGTTCTGAATTATTTTTTTAAAATATCACTCTGGCCGAAACCGGTTTGGCTCAGTGGATAGAGCGTCGGCCTGCGGACTGAGGGGTCCCAGGTTCGATTCCAGTCGGGGGCATGTGCTTGGGTTGTGGGCACATCCCCAGTGGGAGATGTGCAGGAGGCGGCTGATCGGTGTTTCTTTCTCATTGATGTTTCTAACTCTCTATCTCTCTCCTTACCTATCTGTAAAAAATCAATAAAATATATTTTAAAAATAAATAAATAAAATATCACTCTGGCTGCTGTGTGGTAAATGGAATGTAAGGTGGCAAAACTAGAAGCAGAAAGAATAATTGGGGAGCTTTTGCAGTAGCCCAGATGAGAGACTGTAGGTGGTAACAGTAGAAGTGATGAGAAAGGACCAGCTATTGAGGTATTTTGAGGTATAGCTAATAGATCTAACTGTTGGAAAAGAGGTGTTGGGAAATTAAATATCAGGACTGAATCTTAGGTTTCCTAATGATCTCTTGCAAAGTAAAGCCAACCTATATTGATTGAATAACAGCTCTTCAATTGAGAAGAGTTTACTTGATGCTTATATAGAAGAGGGTAGGTGGGCTTTTGGGCTAGATGACCTTTAATCTCTTTTACAACTTAGAGTACTGACCATTCCAATGCTCAGAGCAGAGATGCTACTCTGCTGTTGGTCAAGTGATCTCAGAAACTGAAGAGCCCTCCCAGTAAAAGGGTAGCTTGGGACTAGGATGGAGACTCTACCGATACTCGATTCGTGTTGCACATGAATTTTCCAACTTCTCATGACAACACTTTGTTAATCATGACATGATCACTTTCTGGCTGCCCCAGCAATCTAAGCTTGATGTTAATGCTTTACCAGTTACCACATCATGCTCATAAAAATGCCCTACAGTAAGATTGTCCTTCTCTTATAGATAAAGGACCTGATTATGAGAGGGCAGTAAAATATCCAAGACCTCAGAGATGTGAGACTAATTAAAAATTGGGTGGATCTGATAAATACTTTGCCTTATTTTAGTTTACTTGAAGTTTTTTAGTATGAAATAGTGTGACTATGTTTGACTGTGTGAATATACACATATATAATGACCTACCAACATACAAAGCACATAAATATTTATATTAATTCTTGATAGAAAAAAGCTCTTAATAGTAAAGTTGGTAAAATCCAGTTGTCATGAATGACTTGGATGATTTTTAGATCTACCCAAGTAGACCAGTACTTTGACTTATGGAAGAAGAAGCTCCTTTAAAGCCAAAATGAGAGTGTTCTTTAAAAAGAGAGAGTGAGAAGCGGAATGGCATTTTTACTGCCTGCTGTATGTTCCCATTCACCTGCTGCTTAGGGAGATAAAGCAAAGTGACACTGAGTTGAAATCAAAATCAAGTTTTGCTAGCATTTTGATTCAAAGAAGAATTCTCTAGAAGCTGAAAATAGAAGAAAAAATGAAAGTCATTCTTATTGCTAATGAAATGTTGCCATGCTGCGGAGCAGTATGTGCCTAGAAGAAAAATGACTTGGACTTAATCAGAAACTCAAAATACAGAGTGTGCATTTCCCACCTGGTAATTAGGCTGGTAGGAGATGTCACAAATAGCGACCCTTACAATGGCCTGGCTCTGAAATGCACACTCTGGATTAAACGGTAGCTGAATGGTGAGGGCATCACTCTGCAGTCTTGGCTAATCCATGCGAAATGATGACACAAGGGATGCTGCTCCTGCTGATTCCACCTAAAGCCTGTCCCCATGAATCTGTGGACAAGCAGGTGTTTTTGTCCACAGATCTGATTTTTTAAAATAAGGTTAAGAGATGACAGCTGTGAGAAAATAAAGCCATTCTCTGGGGAGTAGCTGCCTCGTGGGACAAGAAAAACAGCTCTTGGAAGCCGGCCCGGCAGCACTTTATTAGTCAGGTGTAAAAGAGAGCTGCCGCCTCTAGAGCTTGGGCTGAAAAGTTTCCTTTTAATCCTTGACTTTCCAAAAAATAAAATGCAAAAGAAAGAAAGTGAACCTTTGTGCCCATATATTCATTTAGCATTTTCTCAACAAATACTTATTCAGCAATTACTAAAATAATGTTAATGAAAATGCTAACATGCACCTGAAAAACTAAAGAATTTTATAAGTGAAGGGAATTTTGTGCTATATCCAAAAAGAGTTTGAATTCTGCATTTAGCATTTCTACACACATGTGACCAGACTGTTAACTGTTAAGCAAGGTCATTTTGCGGTGTTGCTCAGGGACATCAAAAATCTTCCAATAAATAGCATTGCAAATCCAAATGTATTTAATAAAATTCTGTGCTGTACAAAATAGGTATACTATGGAGGAATATAAAGATGAATGCAATTCTCTCTTTAAAATGCTCACTTTAAGGGAGCTGAGAATTAGGTCTAGAAACAGAACACACACAAGTCACAATTATGCCTGCTTGGTGAAAGTTTCCTATAAACATTAAACAGAGAGAAAGGGCTGCAATTGGGATAATTAAGGAATCATTTAAGAGGATCAAAATTGGACCTAGATGTGGCTTTGTATAATGAATTAAGGTAGCATATTCTGACAGAAGTAAGAGTAGGACTAACAAAAGACCCTGAGACTAGAAAATTTGGGGAATGAGAACAAGTATTCTGGTGTGAGGTGGGGGAGAAGAAGGAGATATTTTACTGGGAGATAAAAATGAAATGAGTGGGCTCAAATAACATGCTAACTATTGTAAACTTTATATTTATAGAAAATCAAGAAACATTAGCAGAGTTTGAGCAGGAGGGAAACTGTACCAGTATTTGTCACAATGGAGCTTTAGGAAAATAATGTTTGTGTCTGTATTGCAGACAGAGGGAGAGAGATCTTTTAGAGGCTATTGCAATAGTCCAGACAAGAAATGATGGGGCCTCAAATGAGTGCAATGGCAGTATGAATGAAGGGAAAAACAGCTGTCAGTAACACTGAAGAAATGGAATTAATATTGGTTGTCAGTAGTTTGGGTTTTAGGCCAGATGTGAAGATGTCCGGACAACTATTGGAAATTCTGATCTCATGTCAAGAGAATCAGTGTTATAGGTGTGCATGGGTGAGTAAGAGTTAATGAAAGTACCCAAAGAAAGAAATGTTAGCAAGCACTAGGGAGAGAACTTTGTGAGATAATACCAGTATTTAATAGTCAGCTTAAGAAGGGGAGCCATCAAGGGAACATGCACAATGAGCCCAGGAAGGCAAGTCCAGGCTGTGGGGAAACCAGGTCAGATGCATTACAAAAAGGAGGATTTGGTCCTAGTGATTCATAGGCATTGGTGACTACTGGCAGAACATACTCAAAGACAATGTGCTGGCCAAATCCATACTTCTGTGGATTGGGGAGTAAAAAACTGAGTAAGGAGAAGTAGTGAACAGATATGACTTTTTGTGACATTTGGGATTTAGGATGCATATTGAATGGGAAGCAGAGTCAAAGGGGATAGTTTTTAGAAGTGAGGACACAAGAGAATGTCCATGAAAGTCAAAGAAACCTGGAGAAGGAATGAACAAAGTTGTGTGAGAGAGAACCTAAGAAGAGTCAGAGTGAGCACATAAGTGGGCTACATAGTTTGTCTTGGCAAATAGAGTGTTGAAATGCAGAAGATTTTGAGGTAGATAAGAAACAAGCCTACAAAATTCCTTGACTGGGAGCATAGTAGTTTCAGATGATGTCCAGGTACAAGCCTAACCCATTCAAAAGCAGGCAGGAAGGATTGGAAATGAAGCTAAATGAAGTTTAGGAAAAGAGACCTAGTTGTTGAAGTCACCAAAGATTAGGAAAGGAACAGATAGGGAGAATAGAAAAACCTGATAATTAATTATTTTCATCTGTGATGGTTAATTTTACTATGTATCCACCTGAATGGGCCATGGGGTGCCCAGATTAAGCATTTCTGGGTGTGTCTGTGAGGATGTTTCCAGACAAAATCAGCATTTGAATTGATGGATTCAATAAAGTAGATTTTACTTTCTAATGTGAGTGGGCATCATCCAATCTGTTGAGGACATAAATAGGACAAGCTGTAGAAGGAAGGAAATGTCCCCCTCTGCTTATTTGTTTGATCTAGGGCATCAGTCTTCTCCTGTCTTTGGATTAGAATTTATACCATTGGCTCCTTTAATTCTCAGTCCTTTGAACTGAGACACTGAGACTGGAATTATGCCATTAACTTTCCTGGATCTCCAACTTGAAGACTTCTCAGGTATATATATATATCTGTCTATATATCTCCTATTGTTCTCTTTCTCTGGAGAACCCTCAGGTACACTATCTCTACTAGTCTATATGTTATGTTTGTGTGTTTGAACATATATATGAATACATACACATTTTTTCTACCTATATAAATTTAATAACTTTCTGTTCCTTCTTATTTTTTTCATGAAAAATATGTCTTTAAGAAACAAGAATCAATTTAGTTTAATAGGAATTAGTTTAA
This sequence comes from Myotis davidii, assembly GCF_000327345.1. Taxonomy (NCBI): domain Eukaryota; kingdom Metazoa; phylum Chordata; class Mammalia; order Chiroptera; family Vespertilionidae; genus Myotis; species Myotis davidii. The sequence goes on along the minus strand of NW_006293784.1, from coordinate 1,020,230 downwards.
TTGATGAGGATGAAAGTTAAGGTATAATAATAGAAAGGTGAAGTCTCTCTTATAGTCCAAGTGTACATAGTGTTTTTGCAATGGTTATAGTACTTTTACATACCATGTGATCTTGGAGCTGGACAGAATAACCCTGGAATCACACAGGTAGGAAGTATTTCTTTTATTCTGCCAATGAAGAAACCTGCTCTGACCACAGATCCTCATCTTCGAAATCCTGACCCAGAGGACTTTCTACTGTTCATTTCTGTTCAGATAAATATTTGAAATTATTTTTTTTACAAGGATTTAGGATGGTAAACACACAACCCAAAATACAAATAATGTATTATAGAATCGTACACTTGAAACCTATATAATTTTATTAACAAATGTAACCCCAATAAATTCAATAAAATATTCATAGAAAAGAAACACAAATATAGAAGGAGTAAGATATGGAAGTGATCTTCTTGGTGCTCAAGTTTTTATAAACAGTTAAGCTCAATATTTAAGACTTATACATTAACTAGTGGTCCAGTGCACAAAATTTTTGCACATTAAAAGGAAATTGATTAGAAGAAATATTTTAATATTGTTATTTGCCCTTTCTCTATAATAGAAGTGTCAGAGATGAAAGAAAATTAGTAAAATGTATATGAAAATCTTCCTCCTGTCAGAGTCTGGGGCACACCACGGGACCCAGAGTCAAGTTCCCACCCACTGCGTGCACCTGAAAATTGTGCAAGACCCAGACCCGGCCAGCCTCCCCCTATTGGGCAAGATCCAGCCAGACCTGGCCAGCCTCACCCCCATCAAGCCCTGCCAGGTGGTGGGTGCAGCTTCAGGTCCCACGGCCCAGCGCTAGGGTGGGGGATGTGGTCTGAGTCCCCCAGCCCAGTGCCTGGGCAGAGGGTGTGGCCTGAGGTCCTCCATCAAGCCCTCCAGGTGGGCTGTGCAGCCTGACGTCCCCTGTCAAGCCCCATAGGGCAGGGGGCACAGCCTCAGGTCCCCTGCCCTGGCCCAGCCACACAGCCTCAGGTCCCTGCTGATCACTCATTATGCCTCATTATGGGAACCTCGCCTCCACTGTGGGCACAGCCATCTTGTGTTATGGGAACCCTGCCTCTGCTCTGGGCGCCGCCATCTTGTGACGGTGTGATGGAGTGATGGTCAATTTGCATATTATCTCTTTATTATTATATAGGATATACTGTTCATGAGGAGTTTGATACTATCTCCATGATGTCCACTAGTTATTCCCTTGAATTCCAGGACAACCTTTCATGGCATGAACATTAACATTATCTTACCTTCCAGCTTCCTCAAACCTAGGGAATGTAAGGAGTCCTTCAGACTGAAAAAGGAAAATCAGACTTAAAGAAATTACTGGAGAGAAAATAAACCACACTTCGATAGTATTAATTATTGGGTTGAAATTTGCAGTCTGGATATTCAAGAAGCTTTTGACATATCCCACATTACCGTCAGACTCTATAGAGAAAGTAACAACACAGATGTTATTATTTCCTGAAGCATGTTTTTAACATGGGGCCCAATGGTGAAATCATTCATGGGAAACTAAAACACAAACCTGTTTTTGGAAGTTGGTTTGTGAGGACTTTTGGGGTTAACATATATGAAGGGCTTAAGTACCATCTACCAGAGTAGGCTTGCTGCTCCATTTGATTTAGAATTGTAAATAGGTACAAAAAGACAAACTGTAATTAAATTCTGACATGTTTTCTTTCTCATTTTATAGAAAAGAGGATGTCATTGGGTGGGCAACAATAAAAAGCATTCTTCCAGAGTGGATGTTAGAGCCATTAACCCAAGGTTTCATTCTGGCTTCTTTCAGCAGGGCCAGTATCAAGGGACACTTTTTGTTGAGTCTCACCTGAAATTTATTTTCTACCAAGTTGTTTAGGATCTGAAAAATGGTGGGGCTGAGCACCTCAGGGCTTTTTGCAGCTTCAAGGGACCCATTTTCTGAGGCTGGTTCTTTTCCTGTGGTTCTGTTTCAGGCATGTAATTTAAAGAGGCTGCCATATTATTTTGTAGGTTAACTGAGAGCATCCTTGGGTAATTGAGGTCACCTTCATGTGGGCAGGAGTTGGTCTGAGGTAATTCCATTTAAAAATATATACTTCCTTTTCTCTGCAGATATCTTCAGAGATGGCCGTGAAAAAGTCAGAACAGAATGCTGTATTTTAGCTGGTGATAGGTTCATGAATATTCAATTTTTAAATTTTTTGTACCATGTATGGTATATATAATTTTTATATGTATAAAATAGTTTATTTAAAAACTTTAAAAATAAGTGGGGTTTTTAAAAGTTTTTGAAAGGTCATATGTTCTCAGAAGATTTTTTTCCCCCTCACTCCATTTCCTTTGCTTTTCTTTGACTTTGGCACTTGTGAGGAGAGCAGAAAAATTAAACAGCCTTCTAAAACTCAACTTTTTAAAAAGGCTAAGAATTATAGACTGAGAGCTGTGTTGTTTTGTTAAAGGGTTTTTGAGACCTTTCCTTTTGGAATGTTGCAGAGCTGTGGTGCTGCAGAAACTGGATATTAAGCATAGAGAGAGCTAACATTTAAGCCGAATTTGATTGAAATCAGATGGAAAAATATTTAGGTCTTCCTCCCTATCCCTCCTGTTGGCTACAACATTATCTCTTTTTAATCGAATGAATCTTCTAAAACTGATAATTTGCACAATGACTTTACTAATTATTTAGGAGTGAGAAGACAAGAGCACAACAGTGGAAAACAACTAAAATTGGAAAGGGAGGAAATAAAGATATGTCTAAAGAGATAAGAAGGGCAAGATCATAGTGTATAAAGAGTGTCTAGGCCAGTGATGGCGAACCTTTTGAGCTCAGCGTGTCAGCATTTTGAAAAAAACCTTAACTCTGGTGCCGTGTCACATATAGAAATCTTTTGATATTTGCAACCATAGTAAAACAAAGACTTATATTTTTGATATTTATTTTATATATTTAAATGTCATTTAACAAAGAAAAATCAACCAAGAAAATAAATTAATGAATAGAAGTCCTGTCAACAAGCACAAGAAGACATATGATTATAAATTGTAGAATTCAATCTTCCTGGAAGATTACAAATATATATTTATAAAACTGATAATTCAATCATGCATCAGATATAAACATTTTTATTTAATCCCAAATCTAAGTATTCAGAATGATTGCAAAATAATGTAGAAAATAAAGTGTTCTGATTCAGTTATTCCTCTTTTTAATTTTTTTATTGATTAAGTTATTACATATGTGTCCTTATACCCTTGTTACCCTCAATACCCCAATCATGCCCTCACCCCCTGTTGTCTGTGTCCATTATTTCTTTATTGCATGATATACATGCATTGAATTAAAATAATCATAAATAAGAATTCTATACATAAATAAAATCTTTAAGTTACATAATTGAATTTGTGTCCTTTTTGTAAACTTCTGAATTTTAAAAATATTGGGCAAGTAGAAGTTGATTCTTTGATCAAATTTATAGAAAAGTATTGTTTTGAACAAGTGATATTAGGCTTATGAAAATAAAATTTCTTACCTAGTGGTATAAAAGTAGGCAAGTGAGTATGAATGGTTTATAGTGCCTTTGTTACTCTAGCTCCCCTAACTTGACTGCCTGTTTCACAGGTAACCCCTGGAGTTGTGTAATGCAACAATATCGCCAACCACCTTCAGATTCTCCCCACATTAGAGAAATGTCTCCCCTGACAGGTGTTCTAAACAATTCCCTCAGAATTTGGCTCTTGTTTGGTAATGTAGTTACATTATCTCATAAAGCTTCATCAATAGATTTCTTCCAACAGTTAGTTATTAAGTGTTCAAACATGAAGAAAAGTTGAAAGAATATTACAGTGAAAACCATATAACTAAGACTTGCATTCGACAATTACCTACTATATCTTATTTATTACATATCTGTTCATCCATTTATCCCTCTATCCACATATAAGTCCCTTTAATTTTCGGTGTGTTTCCAAGTAAGTGCAATCATCGGTGTATTTATCTCACAGTACTTCAATGTGCATATGTTTACTAAAGTTCCATCTTTGTTCACATTTCTTTTTCTTTAGAAATAAAATTCACATACAAGGAAATGAAGACTTTTTAAATGTACTATTCTCTAATTTTATAAACAGCACCTACCTGTATGACCTCTACCCCTCTTTAGAGACCAAACACCCTAGAAAGTTTCCTGAGGCCCTTTCTCAGTCAATTCAGGTTCCAGAGGCAAGCTCTGTTCTAATGTATTTTTCAACAGTGATTTGTTTTGCTTGTTCTAGAACTTCATATAAATACGACCATTCAGTATACACTCTTTTGTGTAATGCTTCTTTACTCAACATAGTGTTTTTGAGAGTCATCCGTATTGTTGCATGAATCATAGTTTGTTTCTTTTATTGTTGAGCATCATGCTATTGAATGAATGTATCACTGTTTTCTATTGATGAACACTTACTTGGACTCTTTCCAGTTTTAGGTTATGCGGTAAAATATCAATATTACTTCTATATAAGATTTTTACTTTTAGTCATTCTAATGAATATGTTGTAGTGTCTCATTGATGTTAATTTTCACTTCTCTGATGTGACTTAATATTGAACATTTTTCATGTACGTAATTTTTGAGGTGTTTGTTCAATATTTTGCCACCGAATCCTCTGAAATCAACTTGTCTTGTTCGTTCACATATTTCATGCTTTTTTATATGGATAGTGAACATTATGACAGATACATTGTAGAAACTCTGAATTTGGTTATCTTCCTTTGAAGATTCATTCTTATTCTATCAGAAAACCAGCTTAGCTAGGTTCATACTTCAAAACTCAGGCTTCCCTGCTCATATATCCCCAGTTCTATCAGGCTCTTTTGCAGAGTCCGGTGTCTCCTTTGCAATTGCACAGTTTAGCTGTTTTTGTTTGTTTGTTTGTTTTTTGTTTTTTACATTATACGTACAGGTTTTGGCACTTCCATCTATATGACCCCTTCTAAGATTCTTCACACTTAATTGTTCTCCGCTCTATCAGCCTCAAATTTGTCTTTTCACATATAAAGCCAGTAAATGTATAGTTTTCTGATATCCTGAGAAGTTTTTTGATGTCCTGAGTCATGAGGAGATTAAGGAGTACATCTGAACAACAACAAAAAAAACCCTTTAAATTTATAACTATAACTGGGTCTCAACTTTTCTGTCTCTCAAAGGAAGTTTCCTCTCCAGTTTCTGCCTGCTTTGAATGATTATCCAGTGCCTTCGCAGAGTTGGGTGATCTTACATGTGTCCTAGATTTTATATATGGTATCTCTGTTTCTGGTATATCTTTGTACATGTCACATTGCTATTACTGGAATCTGTAGGCCTCCTAAACCTCTTGGTGTGGATATCACGTTGTAATTATGAAGTTCAGAGAAGCTGTTATGAAGTCTATGGATCTCCTTGTTATGTTATGCTTAGTTTTGCTAACAAGAAATACAAACTGATCCCCTTTTTAAAATTGTCAATTATTTTCAGCATTTGAACCACTAAGTTTATGTACCACAATAACATTGCACCCTTGAGGGAGGTGTTTATGGGTGGAAGAAGCCAGCCATCTCCACTGATGTTGATTCTCTCCCTCTCTAGATCAAGGAAGACCAGCATTTGAATCAGAGTCATAGGTGAAAGGACGTTAGCGTATCTGAACTGAGTATTGCCCCAAGACAGAGTGTAAAAGGATTTCCTTTGGGGTGTCTACATGGAATCATGATTATTATAGTAAAATTCCAAAGATCTTTGGATAATATCACTATATCAAGTCAAATTAAGACATCAAAATTTACATTATAACTAATGGATTCCTAGTGTACTCTTTTTGGGGGGCATACCCACACTTCTCAGTGTTAGTAGTAAGATAGTATATAAGATAAATATAATGGCTCAAAGTGTAATACATGGACACGCACCATTAGCATCATCTGGGAAATATTTACAAAAGCAGAATATTAGGTTTTATGAATTTACTGAATCAGAAAGTGTATTTTAATAAGATCCTAAGGTGCTTCTTATGCACAATAAAGTCTGAGAAACACTAAGCTAATATACAGGCTGCCTAGAGAGGTGATTCTTAAACTGTCTGTGGATATATTTAAATTTGTGTTTGTTTGTGGTTCATATCCATCATAAACCAATACATCTGCAGCATACAATAAAAATAAATTAATATAAAAATAAAATAAGATATATGATATAAAATCCTGATTTTAATTAGATTCATTGGACATAGAATTACATTTCAAAAATATAGTCAGAACACACATAAAATGTAACAATTTAAAATTTATAAAAACTTTTTCACTGAAAGAGTTCATTTTAGATTATTAATATTTATATATAATATGTTAAACATCTTCAGATGATTTTATAATTTGGTTATTATTTCTTTCAGATTATTATTTGTATGAACTTATTTGTAATGGTTTGTGTGAAAATTCCATTTAAACTTTGATGGTTTCATTGCTTCATTAGTCAGTATATCTCTGCAAGTACAATGTGGTTTTCTCACTTCATCATCAAATATATTTACAAAACTGAATCCAGTATATATATATAACTTGAATGAATTACCTTTGTATTTATTCTTCAGAATCACTTTCATTTTTAATATTTATTTCATTACTATTGCCACTTGAGAAAAAGAGTCCAATGAAGGTTTTATCACCATGTATAAATTATTTTAAAATAAATTATTCAAAGTATGCTTCCTTAGGTTAGTTAGTAGTTATAAATGCTAAATTTATTTAAAAATGTGACTGACCAAAAATTAAAATAACTATGAAATATTGTCATGATAAATAAGTGATTATATATTCTCAGATTCTTAAATCTTTCGAATTACAGATGATAGATTAACCTTAAAAAATTAAGTCTCATAACATTGACTTACAAGGCATAGTAGTGTGCAGTTTGTAGTTTATGAAATTCATACCATGAATTCAACAACTGAACTTGTTTAGGTCCTGTTCAAAAGACAAATACATTGATCATGCTCTTGGATGTCACAGTAATGTCAACTTACTATAAAAATGTCTAAATGTTTACGCTCAACTATAGTACTTGTCTGTAACAGAGTTGTTGGTCTTTATCATCCACATACCGTACTTGGAGTAGCATTGGTCTAGACCACAGTATACATAGGTCTATTTCTGAGTAACCTATTCTATTTTATTGATTTATATGTCTACTCTTACACCAATAGCTATATTGATAACCAGTTTTATGGTTAGTATTAAAGTGAACTTAGTTCTTTTAAAAATATTTTTGATTATTTTAGTCCATTCTAATTTCTAAATTTTGCACAATTATGTGCATTAAGACTATATTTCCCCTTAATTCTTTTAACATGTTTATTTATAATAGCTGCTTTAAAGTCTTTATCTCATTAATCCAACATCTGGGTCACTATGGGTCAGTTGACTACTTTCTATTTACAGAGTATTGGCCACAGTTTACTATTTTATAAATGTCTAATATTTTACTTTGTATTGGACAATGTTAATTATTTTAGAAGCTCTGATTTCTGTGATCTTCCCTCCTATGGTGTTATTGGTTCAAGTTCACCGTTTGATTACTGGCTGAACATCTTGAACTTGTGTATGCACATACTTACATTTTATTAGTGAAGATATTTGAGAACCTCATTATATTTCCCAAGCCTGTCTAACTTGATAGAATTCAATATTTAAACTCTGTCTGCCTAGATATCTGGGCAGGTCATGGCTTTAGGCTTTATTAGGGTAGATCTAGAGTAGGGCTGTTTGTTTGTTTGTTTGTTTAAGGTTGGGGTTTTATGATGTCTATAATGAATACCTACCATGTTAAAATGTTTACAAGGTTTCTACAATCTGGCTCAATCTCAAGGCAGCTGCAATTGGGTAAGCCTCATGTTCTCTTGCCCTGCCCATGCACAGTTTACCCTGTTGCCAGGAACCACCAGAAAACTCTCTGCAGTGTCTTTCTCCATATATTCCAACTAGAGGCCTGGTGCATGAAAATTTGTGCACTGGGTCGGGGGGCGCTCAGCCCGGCCTATGCCTCTCACAGTCCAGAACTCCTAGAGGGATGTCCAACTGATGGCTTAGGCCCATACTCCCTGGGGGATCGGATCTAAGCTGGTAGTCAGACATCCCTTTGGCAGCCTGGGAGCCCTTGGAGGATGTTCGACTAACGGCTTAGGATGCTAAGCCGTTAGTCAGACATCCTTAGTTCTGGCAGAGGCAGGAGAGGCTCCCTCCACCGCCGCTGCGTTGGCCAGCCATGAGCTGGCTTCTGGCTAAGTGGCGCTCCCCCTGTGGAAGCTCACTGACCACCAGAAGGCAGCTCCTGCGTTGAGTGTCTGCTCCGTGGTGGTCAGTGCACATCATAGCAACCAGTCATTCCTGGTTGTTCTGCTTTTAGGGTCAATTTGCATATTACCCTTTTATTATATAGGATGATATAAGATGCCAGGATGTCTAAACAGCTGACTCCTCTGCTCAGCATAACTGCCATTCCCTATCTGGACTCTGATTCACTGTGCTGTGGTCAGAATATTAACCCAGGCAGGTAGCTGGTCTGATTATGACCCTCCTTTGTTTGATGGTGGAATTAATTCATATTTTTGAGGCAGTGCTCTATAGTAGAACTTTCTGCAGTGACATAAATATTTTACATTTTTGCTATCCAATAAAGGCGCTATTAGCCCCGTGTAGTTATTGAGCACTTAAAACATAGCTAGAGCAACTAAAGAATTGGATTTTTAAATATTCTTTAATTTAAATAGTCACATGAGGCTTGTAGCTACTATATTAGACAATGCAATTTCTAAGTAATAGGGATAAAAATCTCTAATCCAAGTGAGAACAACTGCTTTATTTGGGTATCTTATCTTGGTATTGTTGAGTCAATTCTTTTGCTAGCTTTGTGTGTTTTCTTGCTTATAATTTGTTTGATTCTCAGATAATTGCTCAGCCGAGTCACCATGACTCATTCTTTCTCAGACGTGTGTGTTCTTCTGCTAGTTATTTTTTCTGCATTGCATCTGACATAATGCCAGTCTTAACCTATCAGTTTTCTTACTTTTCTTCATTTAGCCTCTTTTTTTGACTCTGATCCAGAGTTTTGATCTAAAAAAAGAAATGTAGTGTACGTACTAGAGTACTAGGTCTCTTTTTTATTTTATTTTTAATTGAACTTATTGGGTGTTATGGGTTAATAAAATTATGTAGGTTTCAAGGGTACAATTCTATAATACATCATCTATATATTGTATTGTGTGTTCTCCACCCCAAATGAAGACTCTTTCCATCACTATGTATTCCCCCTTTACCAAATCCTCCTAACTACCCCCACCCTTCTTTCCCTCTGGTAATCATCATAGTGTAGTCTATGTGTGTGTCCGTGTGTGTGTGTGTTTTGCTTAATCCCTTAATTTTCACTTAGCCCCCCAACACTCCTCCCCTCTAATATTTTTCAGTCTGTATCTATGAGTCTGTTTCTGTTTGTTTGCTAGATTAGATTGTTCATTATATTCCACATATAAGTGAAATTACCTGATATTTATTTGTCTTCTCTGACTGGCTTAATTCTGTCACAAAAGATAAGATTTCCTTCCCTTTTTATGGTCAGGTAGTATTCCATTGTGTAAACGTACCACAGCATTTCATCCACCCATACTACTGATGGGCCCTTGAGTCGAGCGGTTGGGAGCCAGCAGTCCTGGATTGTGAGAGGGATGTCCTACTGCCCATTTAGGCCTGATCCCAGTGGGCAATCAGACATCACTTGAGGGGTCCCTGATTGGAGAGGGTGCAGGCTGGGCTGAGGTACACACACACCCCCAACCCTCATGCATGAATTTCATGCACCAGACCTCTAGTCTAATCTAATACAAGCGAAACATGCAAATTGTCCACACCTCCACTATGCCCCCAAGACACTCCCATCAGCCAATAAGAGCGACTATATGCAAATTAACCCAACAAAGATGGTGGCCAGCAGCCACGGAGCTGGAGCAAGCAGGAGGCTTGGTTGCCCCGGCGATGGAGGAAGCCAAGCTTCCTGCATGCCCTGGCCAGCTATGGCCTAAGCTTAAGGCAACAAAATTTCAATTATAGAAGATAAATAAATCCCAGATACCTGCTTCCAGCCAGCCTCCTCTGGGAGCTTGGGTGGCTGGCAGCAGTGGACAGCCTGCAAACAGCCATCAGCCCCTCACCCAGGCTGGCCAGGCACCCCAGTGGAGACCCCAACACTGAAGGTGGTGTGGCCAGCCTGTAAATGGCATTCAGCCCCTCACCCAGGCTGGCCAGGCACCCCAGTGGGGACCCCCACCCTGAAGGGGGTGTGGTCAGTCTGAAAACAGCCCTCAGCCCCTCACCCATGATGGCCAGGCACCCAAGCAGGACCCCCACCCTGATCCGGGACACCCTTCAGGGCAAACCAGCCAGGCCCCACCCATGAACCAGGCCTCTATCCTATATGTAATATGCAAATTGACCCTAACAGCAGAATGACTGGGGATGACTGGTCACTATGACACACACTGACGACCAGGGGGCAGACACTCAATGCAGGAGCGGCCCCTTGGTGGTCAGTGTGCTCCCACAGGAGGAGCTCTGCTCAGCCACAAGCCAGGCTGAAAGCTGCCAGTACGATGGTGGTGGGAGCCACTCCCGCCTCCTCAGTAGCGCTAAGGATGTCCGACTGCAGCTTAGGCCTGCTCCCTGCTTTCAAGTGGCATCACCCAAGGGCTGCCGGGCTGCCAGAGGGATGTTTGACTGCCAGCGTGGGCCAGGGCACAGGCCGGGTTGAGGGCCACCCCCCTCCCCCCACACTGAGTGCTCAAATGTTTGTGCACTGGACCTCTCTCTCTCTCTCTCTCTCTCTAATATGCAAAGTGTACCCTCAGAAGTTTGACCAGAAAACCCGGAGTACAATTGCTCACTATGATGTACACTGACCACCAGGGGGCAGCACAAAGCATGGAGAGTGACCAGCTGCGGCAAAAGGGCACTGAAGGAGTGAGGGAAGGAGAAGGCTAGGATGCTAGGAGGCAGGGAGATGGGGAATCTGATGGGCCCTGATCACTGGCCAGTCCTAGGGACCCTGCCTGTGCACAAATTGGGCCTCTAGTATATGTATAAATGCACAGATTATGAGATCTGGACATGTCTATCTAAAAAATGAATGACAGAAAATTGCTTAAAGCTCTTAATGTTTTTGCTTTCAAATTTGTGTGTGTTTGTGTGTGTATGTGTGTATGTGTGAGGGGGGGGGAATAATGATTACTTAACCAACAATTTGTTCCCATAAAAGAAATGAATTTTCCATCTACATAAACTTCAGATGATCTTTTAAATTTATTTTTACTATTATTGTGTATTATTGAATGAGCACTGTATCATTCTATCATTATATCCTATATAATAAAAGGGTAATATGCAAATTGACCCTAAGGGCAGAACAACCAGTTGCTATAATGCGCACTGACCACCAGGGGGCAGAGGCTCGATGCAGAAGCTGCCCCCTGGTGGTGAGTGCGCTTCCAGAGGGGGAGCGCTGCCAGCTCATGGCTGGCCACCACAGCGGTGGTGGTGGGAGCCTCTCTTGCCTCCTCAGCAGTGCTAAGGATGTCTGACTAATGGGGAGCAGACCTAAGCCAACAGGCAGACATCCCTCAAGGGCTCCTGAACTGTGAGGGGGCACAGGCCAGGCTGAGGGACCCCCCAAGTGCACAAATTTCCGTGCACTGGGCCTCTAGTTTTATTATAATACTCATGATTCATATAATTGTATATTAATACTTAGTTGCATACAATTCTTATCCTCCATAGTTTATACTATACTAGAAATCCGGTGCATGAAATTCGTGCACTGGGGAAGGGGGGGGGGAGTGTCCCTCAGCCCAGCCTGCACCCTCTCCAATCTGGGACCCCTCACAATTCAGGACTGCTGGCACCCAACCGCTTGCCTGCCTGCCTGATTGCCCCTAACCACTCCCCTGCCAGCCTGATCGAAACCTAACTATTCCCCTGCCAGCCCAATCACCTCAACTGTCCTCCCCTGCTGGCCCAGTCACCCCCAACTACCTCCCTTGCTGGCCTGATTGTCCCCAACTGTCCTCCCCTGCAGGCCATCTTGTAGCCACATGGGGGCAACCATCTTTGAACACATGGGGGTGGCCATCTTGTGTGTTGGAGTGATGGTCAATTTGCATACTGGTATTGACTAATTAGCATATGTGGCTGTGACTGTGAGGGAGTCATGACCAATTTGCATATTACCCTTTTATTAGTATAGATAATAAAAGCCTAATATGCAAATCGACCAAATGGCAGAACACCTGGCGGAACAACCAGTCACTATGATATACACTGACCACCAGGGGACAGATGCTCAATGCAGGAGCTGCCCTCATATTGCAGGCCCCAGCCAGCCAAGACGGATGCCAGTAGAGGCCTCCTGATCGCCCTGCCAGTTGCCTCACAGGTATTATTAAAGCACAGGACTCAAAGGGACCATGACATAGCATTTTCAAGTTTCTACTCAAAAAAACCCACTGCTATTTTGTTTCATAAAAATTGTCACCATCTTCTGTTTTACGACATGCTCCATATAATCAAACCCATTGGCTTAAATTTATGTCTATTTTTCTCATTCTGTGGTTAGTGGAGATTTATTTTATAAAATAGTTACTACTCAGATAAAATTCCATTCCTATTTATAGCATAGATAATTGGTAGCATTTTGTTCAAGATTTTCTTATTTTGTATTATACTAGTTGGCTAAATGTCTCAATGTTTCAGGCTCTTTATTATAAAGATTTCATACACCTTTTCTTATCCTCCATGGTACCTACTTTGGTATTTTGTATAAAGTACTCTAGTTATTTGAAATGACACAGACCTACCTTTCACACATTTAAAAGGTAGAAATCTGGGCCTATCTCCCTACAGGTCACTATAGCTCTCCCACACTATGCTCCATCCAAGCATAGATTTGACTTAAAGCTCCTTGTGTTCCTTAATCTGTCTACTGACTATTCCCAGGTGGAGGTCTTTGATCATTCAGACCCCTCTGTTGTGACTGGTTAGCCCAATATGTGGTAACTATGAAACACCCAAGGTAGTATAAGCTCTTTGGTTAGTATGTGTGGGTTGGTAGTCCAATTTTCACTCTTTCAAATGGTGACATGGGCATAATACTCTGTAACTAGGGACAGACTCAACATAGACAAATGTACCTGATGAGAGAAGTGGAGGGAATAGAAAGAAGAGAGAAAGTGAAAATCTGCTTAAGTGTCCATGGCATTTCAAAGAGCTGAATAACAAAGCAAACTAGAGAATGAAAAGACTTGAGGAGGGAATTTATGCTTTCAGATTTTTGCTTTGGAATAACATAAAAAATTAATTCAATTTATAAACTTGATGACCTTGTGATAGTTTTTACTTATTTGATCTAATTTATCACACTTGGCAGGGAAGGGATTGAAGACAAGGAAAATATGAGGAAATTCAGGGTAGAGAGATGCAGTTTTTTTGTTTGTTTGGGTTTTTTTTTGTTTTGTTTTTTGTTGGGATCTTGGCCAGCAGTCAGCCTTCTTGCAGAGAAAACTAGAATCCTAGGCTGTGGCTTGATGAAATTACTCCCTGCAGCTACCAGGTTTACAACTTCTCTCTTCATGGAATGGGTCTTTGAACTTCCCTTCTCCATGAAATTAAAGTAAAAAAGCAAGTTTCTCCTAATTTCTGATATTCCAAATATGTATGTTCATGTTTCAAGGATAATTGTAAGGATTCTTGCTTTCCAAACATATATTCAACCTGACCATTGATGTCAGTTATTCTATTATTGAGATAGAAAACCAACTTGGGAAATATTTTAAAATAAAAACAATTCCATAATTGGGATCAATAGAAATACGTATTACATAGTTGACTGCCATTCTTCACCAGAGTCTTCTTAACCCAAAGACACAGGAAATCATAATTTAGTACTCAGCCATATTATTTTCATAATTGTGATGAGAAAACTCTTGAATAAAGGCACCATTTAAAACGTTGACATTTTCAAAACCTTGCCTTATTAAGAAACTTGTGAAAAATAACCTCTTTGTGTGTGAGAACCAGCAATAACTAAGATTGGACTGAGACACAAGAATGCCTGGAGCAATAATTTGAAGAAAAAACATGTTGACTGCAAAGCATTTTGCATATATAAAATGCTAGATGCTAATGATGATTATCTGAGACATTTTGATGACTTAAGCTCATTACTATGATTCATAAAAAGTAATTATCAGTCATACTTAACATGATAGACACTCTTATGTTAACGACCCTAAAGAAACAAAGTCTGGTCTAGTTTATTAGCTTGTGTCTATAGTAGCACAACTGATTTGATTTAGTGTAAACATTGGCTTGGTGTTAACCATTCATCAGTGTTTTGTTTATATAATCTTATTTTATGCAAAGCAAACTTTCCATGCTCATTAATCTTGTCGAGGCAATCAAATTCATTTATTGTTTCTATTGTCAATCTTTAAACAATTATTTACTAACGGACTGACTCTAATTTTATAATGGTATAATATGCAAGCAAAGTTTCCAGTTCTGCTATTTAATTTTACTTTAAAAGCACAGGCAACTAAATAAAAATTAATTTGAACTCTGACTCATGATGCAGCAAGATTGGTCATGGTAAGGTTTGTCTTAAGTAAATAGGTTTTAATATTTTCCTTGTGTAAGTTACATTTTGAAAGATTTATCTCTGAATAGGACAATGTAATTGGAAATAGCTCACAGAATGCACAGCTGGGAAACACTTGAATTTAAGGAGTAAATCTTGCTAATCATAATATTTTGCAATGTGTTGTCTTTCTTTACTAAAATGATACTTTGAAAAAAACAAAGAAATGTGGTTATTTTCACAGTAATAAGCGTGATAATAAGTTTACATTGAACTGAGTCGATCACTTAATCTCAGTCCTGTTGTGGCCATTTTGCCATAATTGCAAGGTGGCTGGCATGGATTTTAGGATGCTGAAATGTACCTGTACTTTTAAATCCCATCTGTTGAATTGTTGTTTTTTTCAAATATTTTATTTTTAAAACTCTTTTTTTGTTTTCTGATAACTTAGTTTTCAGATCAATCAGCTTTTTTAAGAAGAATGCAGTATCCTTTCAAATCTCTTCGAGCATACTAATTAGAATTATTTTTCTTTCTCATAGTTATCTCTAATTTTTTCAGGGGTTTTGTTCTGTTGCTTCAAATTGGAATTATTTTATTCTGTTTATTTTCCTCAACTAGCTGGTGATCTTTGGTTTTCCATTTATAATGATTCATGACAAATTTATTGGCAAAATTTGAGTTACATGGTATTTATTATCCTTTCAATGTCTATAGGATCTACAGTGATGGTCATTCTTTTATTCCTAATATTGCTGATATTTGTCATTTATGTATCTTCTCTTTCCTCCTCCTCCTCCCCCTCCTTCACCCCCTACTCCTCCCATTCCTTTACTTTCAAGAATAAAGATAATTTTTTAAAAATTACAGATAACTCCCCCAAAAATGTGTAACAAGAGAACTTCCATTTTCTAAGCTGACATGTAAAGACCTTAGAAGTCATCATTCCCATCTCACAAGAAAACTACTAAGCCATCTAAAGATCAACAACTCTTCTTAAATCCATCAGAGAATTGAGGTCACAGGACAAACTGCTCCTCTGAAATTTGGACACTGACAGATACAAAGAATTACATGGTGGAGAGAGTAGAAGCCTGCAGCTAGAGCCAGTATCAGTATCAATGGGAACACTTTTCTTTTCCTTTAGTGGGAACACTTTCAAATGTAATTGATGAATTACTGGAGACTCAACATAGAAGAGCTTGAGAGTTAAAATTTCCAAGGGGGGAAATTTCCCAGTATTAAGGGAGTCTCCACACTTTCATAAATTGTACCTCCAGGAACCCCACCAGAGTCCATATAGTAGGATTCCATTTACATGAAATTCCAATCTGTAGTGATAGAAGCAGATCACTGGTTGCTTGGGAGTAGGAGAATTAAGCCAAGATTTATTAGGAAACTTTGTGGGATGAAGGAAATGCAGTAATACATATTTATCAAAACTCATCAGACATTAGAAAAGGAGGGGAGAACCAAGATGGCGGCATAGGTTAACGCCGGAGTTTGCCGCCTCGAACAACCATTTCAAAAGTGAAACTAAAAGACGGAAGGGACATCACCCAGACCCACAGGAACGCTGGCTGAGTGGAAGTCCTACAACTAGGAGGAAAGAGTAACGCATTCGGAGACTCAGAGGAGGCG
>NW_006293784.1:1000389-1003228 GCF_000327345.1 Myotis davidii | reverse complement strand
TAATTTTTTCAGGGGGTTTGTTCTGTTGCTTCAAATTGGAATTATTTTATTCTGTTTATTTTCCTCAACTAGCTGGTGATCTTTGGTTTTCCATTTATAATGATTCATGACAAATTTATTGGCAAAATTTGAGTTACATGGTATTTATTATCCTTTCAATGTCTATAGGATCTACAGTGATGGTCATTCTTTTATTCCTAATATTGCTGATATTTGTCATTTATGTATCTTCTCTTTCCTCCTCCTCCTCCCCCTCCTTCACCCCCTACTCCTCCCATTCCTTTACTTTCAAGAATAAAGATAATTTTTTAAAAAACAGAGATAACTCCCCCAAAAATGGGTAACAAGAGAACTTCCATTTTCTAAGCTGACATGTAAAGACCTTAGAAGTCATCATTCCCATCTCACAAGAAAAATACTAAACCATCTAAAGATCAACATCTTCTTAAAAATCCATCAGAGAATTGAGGTCACAGGACAAACTGCTCCTCTGAAATTTGGACACTGACAGATACAAAGAATTACATGGTGGAAAGAGTAGAAACCTGCAGCTGGAGCCAGTATCAGTATCAATGGGAACACTTTTCTTTTCCTTTAGAGGGAACACTTTCAAATGTAATTGATGAATTACTGGAGACTCAACATAGAAGAGCTTGAGAGTTAAAATTTCCAAGGGGGGAAATTTCCCAGTATTAAGGGAGTCTCCACACTTTCATAAATTGTACCTCCAGGAACCCCACCAGAGTCCATATAGTAGGATTCCATTTACATGAAATTCCAATCTGTAGTGATAGAAGCAGATCACTGGTTGCTTGGGAGTAGGAGAATTAAGCCAAGATTTATTAGGAAACTTTGTGGGATGAAGGAAATGCAGTTATACATATTTATCAAAACTCATCAAACTGTTCACTTAAAAAGAGTATACTTAATGTAAAGTATACGTCAATAAAATTGGCTGTAAAAATACTAGCATGAATTTTGGGTGGGAGAGAAGACTGATGAAGTGATTTTATAACTAATGTAGAAAAAATAGGATTGGTAAAGTGTCAATATAAATTATGTTAAATAAAATATTTTAATATATGAACATTCCTACCATTAAACTAATACCATTATATATTTTAAGCTTGACTTTATAATTTAGCCTAAACATTACAATAACACAGATGTGTTTAAGTTAAATTTGAAACACTTTTCTTGGATTAAAGAATGGCATGGAAGACAGGTTAATGTGAAAATGCCTGGTCAACCATAAATTCAGTGAGCAAAAAATGTGGTTGATTTTTAAATGAGCAGTAAGCTTAGTAAAATTCAATTATTAAACTAACAGCAAGCAATAAATATTAAGCTCTTAGAACGGATTGTAACAAAGCCTGCTCTAAAATATATCATATATCTCATTTCACATGGAGAGGAATAAACATCTCAATCTTTAGTATACTTTGGAATCTGATTGGACTTTTCCTGTTAGTGGTGGCCCAGAATAGATCTAAATGATGGGTTAGAAGAATAAGAAACTGTTCAAAATAAAAGACAGAATGTTTCAGCATCCTCTATTCTTTGAGTCTCAGTCTTTGTTCTCTCTCTCATATATCCTATATAATAAAAGCTTAAGCTGCTAAATGTCCAGTCATCCAGTCATCCATTCAACCAATCAAAGCGCTATATGCTAATGATATGCTAAGGCCACTCAACTGCTCACTATGATGTGCACTGACCACCACGGGCCAGACACTCCAACTGGTAGGTTAGCTTGCTGCTGGGATCCAGCTGATTAAGACTGAGTGAGTTGGGTGGGACACACCCTGGAGCTCTCCTGTGGTCCCTCCCTGGCCCCAATCATGCACTGGTGGGGTCCCTTGGCCTGGCCTGCACTCTCTTGCAATCCAGGACCCCTCGGGAGATGGAGAGCTGGTTTTGGCCTGATCCCGCAGGCCAGGCTGAGGGACCTTAATGGTGATGAATTTGTGCACCAGGCCTGTAATCCTATCTAATAAAAGACAAAGATGCCAATTGACAGTACCTTCGCTACTCCCATCAGCCAATCAGAGCGATATGCAAATTAACCACCAACAAAGATGGCGGCTAATTTGCATACTGCAGGCAGGGCGGGTCAGCGCGAGCTGCCATCCAGGCCCCCATGTGCCACCTAAGCCCCGCTGCCAGCCAGGACCACCATGTGCGGCCCTGGGCAGCGGGACCCCCATGTGTGGCCCTGGGTGGCCGGGACCCCCATGTGAGGCCCTGGGTGGTGGGGCTTGGTGGCACGATCGGCTCGAGGAAGCCCTATTCTTGCAGGAATCTTTCTGCAACAGGCCTCTAGTATATATATATATATCTCCAATATATTCATTTCTTTAGTTATATATATATAAATGCAGGTATAAATATGTAAAGAATATATATGTATGTATTATATATGAATTACATGTATATTTAAAGGAAACCTTCAGATCTAGCTAGAAAAACATTTTGTCACTGGCAAAAATGTTTATTAAAATATGCTCCAGTGGAAAATAGATCATTGTGAAGTCAATGAACTGCCTATCCTGGAATTCATATCAAATAAGTTCATAAAACCACAGTAAGAATGAGAAAAGTTTGATTTACTACATTGTTTTGAAGGAAACAAAATTAAAGTAGGACTTTTGTTACACTATTTAAATAAATATTATTTTGGGTGGAATAGTTTGACTTCACTGTGTAATATACTTATTGTTAAGAAATTTTAAATTAATGGACACCACACACACAGAGAGATACACAAACATATACACACTCCTAAATGTGTCTTTATTTGGACAGAATGTGTTCCCTAAATTTGGTAATTCAGAGGCTT
>NW_006293784.1:999120-999718 GCF_000327345.1 Myotis davidii | reverse complement strand
TGTGGCTTAATTTTTTAAAGGACTTTAAAAAAAAACTAGCTTTATTTAAAACTATTGTTCTTTAACCTTTTATTTTTTCTTTTATTTGACTTTATTTTTAATAATTTTTTTAAAAAATATGTTTTATTGATTTTAGAGAGAGAGAGGGAGAGGGATAGAGAGATAGAAACATAGATTGGCTGCCTCCTACATACCTGCTACTGGGAATCAAGCCCACAAGGAGGGTATGTGTCCTGACCGGGAATTGTATCCTCCTGATTCAGGGGTCGACACTCAACTAACTGAGTCACAGTGGCCAGCCTTGAATATGTTTTAAAGGAAGATTTGTAGGTTTTCTTCTTGTTTCAAGACCTCACTATTCTATCTTAATGCATATCTATACTCTACTGCTTTTTACTGTAGGTAAAGTGGATATTTAAATGTTTATATCTAGCAACATCTATAATAATAAAAGCATAATATGCTAATTAGACTGGACAGCTGAAAAACCTTCCAGATGTTCTTTCAGATGACCTTCCAGATGAAGCTGAGTCTGTGAGGACTGAGGCAAGCTGCCGCTGCTGTGAGGGCCGAGCCCTTGTATGAAGTTCGTGCATCA
>NW_006293784.1:985575-998583 GCF_000327345.1 Myotis davidii | reverse complement strand
TTCTCAGAGAATCTTTTCTGTTCCCTCTGCCGATCATGTAAGGCTCCTTTCCAGGCTCTCCTCTCATGCTTTGTACTCTTCTGCAAGTTCTCATCTAGTCTCTAGGCTACAATGACAAGTTATGAACCAATGACTCAAAGTTATATCATTAGCCCAGAGCTCTCTTATGATCTATAATCTGCTATACCATCCAACAGCCTTTTAGATATCTTAGTTTGAATTGCCCCAGACCTTCAAGCTCCTCACATAAATGAGTGTCCATTATCCACCTTAGCCAAACCTCTCCCTTTCAGTTTTCACCACCTCAATAAGTGGTGCTACCCTTCTCCCTGGTGCCCAAGTCAGAACCCCGAGCATGTGATGCCGTTCTCTATCTCACCTCTGCATAGAATAACCAGGTTTGCCTATTCTACCCCAAAGAATCCACATATCTTCATCCTCATAGCCACTGCCTTCTATCCAGTCCCCATCAATTTGTGTCTAGATCATTTTAAAGCCTCTAAGTCGTACTCTCCCAACAAGTTTATAGTCTCTCTAAGTAATCCTCCACACAGCTATCATCGTGGTCTTTTAACATTATAAATCCAGTCATGCCAGTTTCCTGCTTAACATGCTTCAGTGGTTTGACAGTTGCTTTAAAGTTAAAATCCAGATTCATTAGCATGACATTCTCCAAAATCTGGTCCCTGTCCTTCTGTCCAACCCTATGTCAGCGACCTTTACTGCCACCCACCTTTACTGCAGACATAGTAAAGTACTGTTTTTTCAGTTCGAGGAAATTGCCCCTCTCTCAATTCCTGCCCTCTCTTGAACAAAGTTTATCCACTGCCTAGGATAATCGTGACCTCTTTCTTTGTTTGCTTAGCTCTCACCTGTCATTAACAATTCTGTTTAAACAAATCTTATTTCCTCTGGAAAGTTGACTCCAGTCCTTTCTTATTTCTGCAATTTAGACTATATTAGAAGCCCTTCCTCTTAGCTCCTGTATTATGAAGCTCTCACCATTTCAGTTCTCATCAATTTTAGTTTTTATTAAGAACTGAATATGTGTTCCAGGTATTGGGCTAGAGATATATAAAAATGAAGATGCAACTCTTCCCTCTATAAAGCTCTTGGTCTAGTCTGTTCACACCCTTTTTAATTACACTATGAGTTTCCTGAGGCCAGAGCATCTTGGTCTCCAAAGTTGGTATCTGGCACAATCCATCTATACTAATACAATAATAATATGCTAATTACACCGGGTCGACCAGACATTTTCCAGATGTCCAACTTCCTTCTGGACAGTTAGGGGGCTACCAGGCTGTAGGGGACAGTAAGGGGATGAAAATACCATCAGGAGGGTAGTTAGGAAGCGACTAGGCCAGCAGGGGGACAATTGGGGGCTAGCAGGCCAGCAAGCAGAGGCAGTTAAGGGCGATCAGGCAGGCCAGCAGGGGATCAGTTAGGAGCCAGCAGTCCTGGATTGCTAAAGGGATATCTGGGATGGGGCCTAAACCAGCAGTCGGACATCCCCTGAGGGGTTCTGGATTGGAGAGGGTGCAGGCCAAGCTGAGGGATGCCCCCCACCCCCATGCACAAATTTCGTGCACCAGGCCTCTAGTGTGCTTAATAAACATTTAAAGAATATGGTAGCTTCAGACCCTGGCTGGGTGGGTGGCTCAATTGGTTGCAGAATTGTCCCATACACTAAAAGTTTGTGGGTTTGATTCCCAGTCAGGTTGTGGGTTTGATCCCCAGTTGGGATGGGTGCAGGAGGCAATCAATTGATGTTTCTCTCTCTCCACCTTCCCCCTCACTCTATAAAGTTAATAAAAACAAGTCCTCAGGAGAGGATTTTTTAAAAAAGAATGGCTTCAGCTTTACCATACGTGAAAGAAAATGTCAGGGGCCTCAAAATTCCAGGTAGCATTTTAAAAATAAGCATGCCTATCTGCAAATGGGCAGAGATATTAACTATATATTTGTGGTAAAAATCATTCGTGGCTTCTCTTCACATCCCTCAGCATTTTGGCAGAAGCCCAAGCTGTATCCAGGCATTATGGACGTAATGCCTCCCCTCAATACACGCCTTGGCTGAGTGGCAGGAGAGCCCCAGCTTTTCTATTAAATCAGCCCCTTATCTCTGACAGAATACTCAACTTGGTTTTCTTATTTTGCATTCCAGTTGCTTTAACAGATATCCTAGAGCTTTTCTTATTAGCCCCCCTGGTTCACCGTGACAGCTGTAAACCATTAGTTTGGGGCTTGCCGGAGGCCTGCAAAACACTGTGCCATGATCATCTGATTAATCCAATTCATGCAACAACCCCAATTCTGGATATCTGATGGAGTTTTAATAGGGATGGTGGGGGAGACTGTATCCCAGAGATACTGAAATTCATTTTTCCTCCCAATCAATGCCAGACTAAGTTTGAGAAAGCATTTTTTTTAAATTAACAACCAAAAAAATTCTATTTCTTGTCTGGTGAGGTAAATTGCAGATACTCTCCGAAAGTGTTTTGCAGAAAACAATTCTCCAAAGTTTATATCTATCATTAGCTGCATGAATTGTCTGTATGTAGATGTAGGAAAGTGAGTTGGGAAATGTCTGTGCTCACCCCTAACTGGCTCCCAGCTGTTTCTATGCTGTTCTCTTTCCCCGCCAAAGTGGTGAATGTCATGGACTCTGCAGCAGTGTCCCCGAGGTTCTGGGTCTTGTTTAAAAGGACAGGTTTCCTAAAGGATCTCTGAAGAGAAAATCTAAACTTGAACATCTCATTGCTGTATTATGCTTTAGAAATTAAAAAGGAGGACAGACAAAAGAAAAAAAACTAGCATATATTTTCCATACATTACCTCAGTCAAGATTAGCTGCTCAAATAACTGATTAAATATGTAATAGAGAAAAGACAAAGTTTCCATTGTACCTTGTATCCATATCAATTCTTAACTCCCTCTCCCATGATTTCACTTTTACCAGATACTGAAAGGAAAGGAAAACATTCCTACACAAGATGATGGTCACTGTGGTACTACACCTAATTACTACAATTCTCAAGAATATTTTATTTGCTCTTCATAAATGTATTCGGTAAATTCTTCTTCTGTGTCTACTTTATGACAGATTCTTCATGTGGTGTTGAGAACCCCAAAGTGTTAAAAATAGACATTCCATGTACTTAAAAATACAGGAATCAAGACCAACATTAAACTTTCCTTCACAGGAATAGATACTGGTGTGATTATATTTGTGATGAGGGTATTAAGTCAAAGCAAAGAATGTGAGGACACAAAGTGTTAAGCAGCCTTCTCCTCCCCACCTCCAACTCTGGCATAGATGTGCAGAGCAGTGCTCCCTGAATGGTGTGAGCTACAACTTCTCAGCCCCAGTGTGGGCAGAGCAGCCCGCTGTTTTGCTGGAGTCGATTGAGGTCCATTGCTGTGTTGGCCAGGAGCCAGCTGGAGAGCATCGCTCTATCTAACATCCCAGAACTGCCTGTGATAGATCATTGCCTGGGAAGGTTTGGGGTCTGACAGAAGAAAATTTAATGTTTGTTGCAATACAGGAAGGCTCCTTGGAAGCTCTTCTTGGAGGTTACTCTTCTAGCTTTCAAGACTCCTTCTAGACTTTCCATAACAATGAAAATAGCATTATTTATATAACACCTGCGGTTCCAAACTCAACCACACACATTATTCAGCTTGAATTTCCATCCAGGGAAACACATTCTAGTATTCTCATTTGCAAGAGAATCAAGGCTCAGAACAGATACATGACTTGCTCAAGGTTACAGAGTTAATATATTATGGTACTGGGGTTCAAACCCAGTTCTCCTGAATCCAAAGCAGAAACTTTCTACTATGCCCTATAGCTCACCCCTCCAAGTAATCACATAAATTCCTGGGATAATTGTTTAGCTCCTGCTTTTAGTTGTCTTCAAGTTCTTGAGCACCTCGGTAATAAAACTACTCTTTTGGGAACTTAATTGTGGTGAACAGTACGTGAGCCACAAAGAACAGAAATTGTGAAAGTGTCTTTTAGAAGGAGAAGGAAAGTTGAATAGCCAGTGTCACTCTCTTTATGAGATGAAAGTCCAGGCAACTGAGAAAGAGAAAGTGACAAATAAGATCTTGAATTTACAAATATATTGTACTGTGGTTATGGGAGATGTTAAATTTATGGAATCTGGGTGAAGATGGGATAGGGAAGAATTCTTTTTATTATATTTGCCATTTTTGTAAGTCTGAAATAATTTCTTAAAAAGATGTTAAAGAACCCCAAAATTTGAATAGCCAAGCTCAAAGGGCACTCTCTTCCTCTAGATTCAGTTGCTTCTTGAAGACATACCATCCTACAGTGGGAAATAAAGAATTCACCTTAGAGAGAAAAATAATTTATAGGAAGCAATACATTGAATAGGAAGTAGATTATTGTATCCATGAGGTTGCGGGGGAGAGAATCCCAAGGAAAGACATACTCATAAGGAAAAGCAGAAAGCTTTTTGTTTATTTGTTTGTGTTTTTTTGTTTTATGTGGCTCAAGCATACAAGGAACATAATTTTGATACTGAAACAACATTCTAGGCTGGCGTTTGCTCCCACCTGACCAGGGAGACAGCATGACATGAGAAAAGCTGCTTATCAGCAAGTGTGCTTTACCTTAAAATATCACTGTCTGCAGTTAGCATCAGCTCTTATTTCCATCTCTGGCTTGCAGTAGGCGCTTCGTTTCCTCAAATAGTACATGGCTTTTTGAAGGAGCAGAGGTAGTGCTCAAATCAAACAAGTATGCAATTCTGGGATGCTAGAGTCTAGGAAGTAAAATGACCTTGGAAAACCAGAAACTTGTGTTTAGCATACTCTCATCTATGCTTCTGGTCTATCGGTCTGCAATGCAAGAACAGTAGCATGATTAAAAGCACAAAATGGGAACTCAGGCTGCCTGGTATTGAAGTTTGGCTCCACTGCCGATCATCCATAAGTCTGAGAGGAAGTTATTTAGCTTCTGTAATGCCATCTATAAAATCAGAATAGAGGATGTACTTTCTCTTATCCTTTTTTCTTCTCTTCTTTTCTCTCTCCTTTTCTCTCATCTGTCCTCTTTCTCTTCCAGTCTTTCCTCCTTCCTAGCATCACACAACCTTCCCATGCTTCCTTTTGAGGAATCCACTACTTGTAAGTCTTTCCATCATAAAGGCCAAAAAGGCCAGATTTCCTCTCAACCTCCTACCCTGTTGGTTAGGGCTCCAGAATGTGACCTCCTCTCAGCCAAGAGTTCTTCCCACTGAGACTTTGCCTCTGGGGGTAAGAGTGCACATGCAAGGAGAGATGAGAAGTGGGTGATGCTGAGAGACCAGTGGAACTATAGGCAACACCTGGCCTGGCCATACTGCTCCCACCCCTGGGTCCCAGCTCCCTACCCCATCCTTCAGCCTTCCTGTAAATTCTGTTAGCTTCCTCATGTCTACCCAACACATTTCTTTTCCAAGTTAACCCAAGTCAGGTTCTATTGCTTTCTAAATGTCTGTGTCTGTGTGTACATGTGTGTAATTTCTGTTACATAATTGAATTAATATCATAGACGTAATTTCATAAAATTGTTCTACTGTCTTTAAATTAAATACTAGAATGTTTCCATGTCATTAAAACGTCTTTTATCAATATCTTCTCCTAAAATTCTCACCTGAGGATATTCTTATTGGTTTTACTTTATTTTTTAAAAATTCTTTATTGTTGAAAGTATTACACATGTCCCCTTTTTCCCCCATTGTCTTTCCCCAGCCTGCCCCTGTCCCCAGCCCAGGCCTTCACCCCCTATTGTCTGTGTCCATTGGTCATGCTTATATACATACAAGTTCTTTTGTTTATTTCTTTAATACCTTCCCTGCCCATCCTCCCCTACCTTCCCTCTGAAGTTTGACAGTCTTATTGATTTTAGAGAGAGGGGGAGGGAGAGAGAGAAAGATCAATGTGAGGGAGAACATTAGTGTTTTTTTTCCCTGTGTGTCCCAACCATGGATTGAATCCACAGCCTAGGTATGTGCCCTGACCGCAAATCAAGCCCTCAACCTTTCCATATGTGGGATGATGCTCCAACCAACTTAGTCACACTGGACAGGGCTCAATATCTTTTTAAAGTCTGAATAACTATTATCTTCTATACTTGTGTATATTATCTTACTGACGTCTCAACAATGTCCATTCAAAATAGACATTTTTAATAATACTTTTATAAAGGAGAAAACTGAAGTTCAGAAAAGTCAAGTAACTTACTTGTGGGCACAAGTAAGCAGAGCCAGTGAGTAGAACCAGCATTTGGACCCAGACTGCTTCAACATGGGTCCATGCTGCTTCAATCTCCTCCATGATGCCTTGTCTCTACCCTACTTCTATGCATAAGACTCTGAATATAATAGCAGCCTTTTACCTCTATTTCCTGTAGCACTCATTCTGGCCCTAGCCAGGGGAAAAATTGAAGTCAGAATGTTATGCATGGCCCCTCTCCTTAACTTAATTGTTACTGTCACCTGGTTGTTAGACATAAAGTAATAAACTTTTCATTAATTTATTAAAAGTTTGTGGTGCAGATAGAGGTCACATATGCCTTTAATAAGCTAGTGGAGGAAAGGAAAGGAGAGAGACTAGTATAATTCCAAGTGATAGTCAACATGATAGAACTGTATAGAAAGTTCTTTGGGCACATAATCCAAAGAACAGAACTGCGATGAAGGCTTTTGAGGAAGCTTTTGAGGATTTTTTTGAACATTCCAACACAATAACAGCACGTGTAAGAAACAGCCAAAGAAACATTAGGTATAACTAAAGAATTTTGTGTGTGTCTCAAGGGAAAGCGGGGAGGGAGGGTTAACAGGAGGTATTATGGGCTGAATTTGGTCCAACCAAAACTCATATGTTGAAGCCCTAACCACCAGCATCTCAGAATGTGACTGTACTTGAACACAAAATCTTTAAAAAGGTAATTAAGGTTAAATCAGATAATTAGGGTGGGCTATAATTTAATACAACTAATCGCTGAAAAGAAGTTAGGACACAGACACACAAAGAGGAAAGACCATATGGAGGCACAAGGAGAATAGCGTCATCTACAAGCCAAGAAGAGAGTCCTCAGAAGGAACCAATCACCATGACACTGATCTTGGATTTCTGGCTTGCAGAACTTTGAGAAAATCAATACTAGCATCTATTATTTAAGCCATCTCATCATGGCAGTCCTAGACACCTATAACAGGAGAGGAGGCTGAAAAGGCAGGCAAGGACTTGATTAGGGAGGTCCTTACATGCCATGTTTAGGACTTTATGCTTCCTTTCAGAAGACAATGGGGGAGCTACTAAAATATGTAAATCAAAAACAGATACAATAAAATTCATGTTTTAGAAATGTTTAACCTTTATACTCATTAAATCCACTTCTGTCCCTATAAGTTCTTCTATATTGAAAGTAAAGGGATGAAGGAAGAATGGAAGTAATTATTCAGTGACTGGTCCCTACATGTCTGATTAGGCTTCAAGTTGCATTCACTGACAATCCCATATTTGGCTTATCCTTGTTTCCAATTTTATGTGTGTTTTTTTTTCTTCCTGAATAAGCCCTGCATCCACAATTCAGACTCTTCTTCCAGGCCATTAGTCATGCCTGTCTCACCAAATCTCATCATTACCCATGACCCAACATGACATTTAGGGAACATTGGAAAAACTTAAAGAGGTTAAAAAATTAAAGTATTGTAATAGAGACCCAATACTGAGCTTTAACTGGAATTAAGACACATCTGGGCATAGCTAAAAATGTTACTGGGAAACCCCCAGTTGGGCTTGGGCTGCCTGTCGCTGTGTCCAATATTGAAGACAGGGTTGAATCATATTAGGCATTTATTGGGAAGACTAGCCAATCAAGAAAACAGGATGCTTACAAGTATCAAATCCTGCCTTCCTGGCATGGTGCATGGGACAGGATTATATAGGGTAGGGGGCTAGGGGGGCACATCCAGCCACAGGGGTCTGCAGATGTCAGCTATTGTCCTTTTGTCATCAGGCCATGAAATGATGTTGATGAGATGTTTTGACTCCTGGCAGGTCGGTCTGACCCCGCTTATGGTTCTGCTTGCTGGATTCACAATTGAGTCACCTCCTCAATTGCTTCACACAGGCCTTGAAAAGGAAACTTAAGAAAACATAACCCCTTATTCACATATAAGAAATTAACCCCCCTATTCACAGAAGTATATGTGTTCTAAGATTTAAAATAATATGATCACTTTTCAGATTAATTCCAGTGCTCTATCTATAGATTATAAGCCCCCCCTATGAAACATGTGGGTGATAGCTGTGGAATTCCCAGAGGATTAAATAGTCCAGAAACATTGGTCTCTGCCAACAATTTCTAGTCCAAACTTTTGGATGTGTGCAAGGTTAATGGAGGAGAAAACAGAATAAACTGGTCTTATGAGATTCTGGTGAGAGGTAGAGTGGCTTCATGTAGCAGGGTGGTTAGCAGAGGCCTCCCCCACCCCCCACCCTGTCATGTTTTACATATCACATGGCACAGCTTATGTTAGGGGTCTTGCTGTTTGGGGAACATGGGGAGATAACAATGTTGGTGTGGAAATGAGAGTTCTCACAGGAAGGAGGTAGACCATAGGAGAACCATCTATAAATACATGAAGTATCCTCCCCTCCAACCCTCATTTCTAGGGATCACCCATGACACTTAAGGTGGTTATGGAACTGAGAGGGGTTGAGTCATTGCATGGGCAGGTTGCCAAGAGCCTATGAGCCAGGGAAACTTAGCTTTACTGGGTCAAGGAATTACTCAGGTAAATACTGAGTACCATTTTTGATGCTGTTTCATCCCTATTCCTCCTTCAGCGTGTCAGTGTTCATGTGGCATGTCATGCATCAAACTACTGCATCTCATCTTCAACTTCTGGGATGAAATAAAGATGATGGTAAGACTGACTTTTACCCTCTCTGTATAACATGACTTCCTCATATTTTCTTAACTTTTGTGTCTTTATAAAATGGTTTGGTAATTAATAATGACTACTTTAAAAATTATGATAGAGTTGGAACGAGGTGCTGCTACATTCTCATAAAAATTATCCTTGTGACATTTAGTATTATCCTCCTAAAGGGGGGCAGTAAAGATCATTGCTGCATTTAAAAACTCTTGGGCCCTATACTCAATAGATATGATAAATTAGGTAGAGTGGGCTCTTTTTTTTTTTTTAATGGTGGTTGGGAGAATGGGGAGTGGGTATGAGGCAGAAAGGAATTTTTATTTTTAGTAAACAATAACTCCCCTCTCCAGGTTATAAGCAATTCATTTATCTTTTCCATTTCCTGTAGCTGAATTCACCATGTGTGGCACTGGCACGGCCATGGCATACTCAGCCTCAGGGCACCTTATGTGCAGCGCCAGCTCAGCCAGGTTCGGTGAGCCCCAGTGGGGGCCGTGAAGGATTGAAAAAGACAGACAAGAGAATGAAAGCTGGGCCTCCACAGGATGCTGCGGGGAGAGACAGTGCCAGGGACTACAAACCATGTCTTTATTTTATAGCCAGATTTCAGGAGGCAAAGTAAGGGTGTGGTCAAGATGTTTACAACATTCTCATTTGTTTCGTTCCTACTCAATTACATGCACCTGAACTCTATCAAGCCCACGTCACTCAGGCATGTGGGGCCACGTGTTCGGATCATAGGTTCAAGCTTACAACTATAGCTGTTGGCTATAATTGTGCTGGGAGGGCTCTGCCCTCCAAGCTGGGACTTGCACGTGGCCATGAGAGGACTGTGCCTTCTCATTAGTCCAAGGCTTGAATTTGTCCAAACACTGTAGCCGCTCTCCACACCATGGAATCCAGTTATAGACATAAGACCACCATAATTTCTGAATTAGTCATGACTGAGTATAAATATATACCAATAAGTTTTAGTTCTACTATTCAATTAGCCTTAATAATGGTATGGCAAATTATACTTTCTAAATGTAGTCAATGGCAATATTTCTGGTGTTGTGTGCTCTTCTAGAAACATTCTAGTCTCTCACCAAGAGGTAGAGTCTATTTCCCTTCCTCTTGATACTGAGCCAGCCTTTGTGGAACAAATGAAATGCAGCAGAAGTAACTCTGTATGATTTCTGAGGTTGTGCCATCAAAGGCCATACGACTTTCACCTGCCTTGCGCTTTATTATGCTTACCCTTTGGTAACAAGTCATCATGTGGTCAGGTAGCCCACGCCCATGGAGAGACCATCTAGCGTTGTTTTAGTCTATGGCCACAGCTGTGGTTGAAGGCCATATAGTCAGAACCAATTGTCAGACATGTGAGTGAACAAGCCTTCAGATAATTCTAGCCTTCAGTCTTTAAGCTGACATTAGTGAAGCAAAGCTATTTTCACTGAGCCCTTCCCCAACTGCAGATTCATGAATAAACTAAAAGCTTTCATTGCTTTGGGGTGGCTTTACACAGCAACAGGGACTAGAACAAATGGGTTTTTGTCCACATGACATAGTTTCCATTGTGTTGAGGATGAGTATTCTGTGTTGTTGTATTGAGAACATGGAGTTGAAACATTTTGCAGTTATCTTTGAGTCTAAATTTACTTAACAGACATGAGTATAGACTTTGGAAGCAGAAAAATGTAGATTCATGTCCAAGCATTTAATACAGACTAGCATACACTCTCTTGGGAACTAAGATTTCTGAATCAGTAGAGATCAAATTTTAAGGGACAAGGACTAACACTTTGGGGAACAGGTTATTGAAAGCAGTAATCAGAAGAACCTCTCCCAGTTCCATTCTTTGTTTCCTGAAATTGTAGTATTTTGACTATCAGATTAAAAAGTTCCATACTTTAGCCATTGGTTCAGAATGTATATACCACTCCCACTTAATAACAGAGTGTGGATTTCCCCAGACTTCATATGGTTTGCTGAATTAGATATCATTCAGTTCATGAAGGGTAGCTCAGATTCTGTGACTATCTGGTATCCCATGGTCAGTCAGTAAGTCTTTATGTGGGCCCAGGAGCAAGCAGGAGTTATGGGTCTACACAACATCCCTGTTTGCACGGATTTCGGCATCATTATATCTGCCAGGCCAAATGCCTAATGAATAGTTTGCAATACAACCTGGCCCTTGTGCAGACCTTCTTTTGCTCCCAGTTTCACTCAACTGTCAGTTCTCAGCAAATGAGAGCATCACACTCACATTAGTATATATTGTTTCCAAAATTCAAATGATGGCTGGTAGGAAACTTGTCCTTCACTTTGGAAGGTGTATTCCAACAAACCCCAGACACTTGAACTCTTGGAAACTTTTCTTAAGAAACAGACCTCTGAGTTTTCATTTCCCACAGTCTGGCCCCTATTTGTCTTCTTTACGCTTCTAGGAGACTTCTCACAAACTCTCCTCAAGGAGAGTCAGCATAATGAATGATCTATGGGATGTCAGGTAGATCTAGGTTCTCCAAACTCTGTTATAACTGAGAGGAGGAAAGTTAGTATGGCCTTCTCCCTCTTTGGTGAAACAGCTTCTGGTGGTCCTTGATGTTAATAAGGAGAAAAAAGCACTTATCTGATCAGTATGCATACCAGCTCTCAAGGGCTGTGTTAATTTTCTTCAATAAACATGCCACATCTGGAGCAGCAGCTGTGAAATGAAATCGCTGCCTAATTGGAGCTATGATACTCCATTGTTATTCTCTATAATCCACTTGCCAAACAGGGCAGTTAAGTGAGAACGTGATAGGAGTCATCACCTCTAAACGCTCAAGTCTTTGATGAGGGCATTACTCTCTCTTGTGTCCCCATACATAAAGCCTAGACTCTGGTTTGCATGCTGACAAAGAGGGGAAGTTCTTGAACAATGGGATAATTTTGCCATTTCATGGTGTGTTTATTCCAATTCTATATTTAGGAACTGAGGAAATACCCACTAAATGATTAGATCCATTGGGTCCCCATTTAACAGCTAATCTCTATAAAACCTCAACAAGAGAGGTGGCATGGCATTGAGTAGTGCTTGCTCAACAAGAAATGGTAGAATCCATTTCAACACACATTTTTCAACTTTCCATTACTGTATTTTAAATTAATATTTTCCCATTTAGTTTAAACTCAGCTCTATCCTAGTTATAGTTAAGTTCCCTCTAGAGCTTTCTCTACCATGGCTCTAGGTATGGGTCTAGAAGTAATGAGGGCTAGTGGAGTGGATCAGGGGAGCATGAGCAACTTCTTGCAAGTTACCTGCTTCAACTGGCATTAATAGAGGAGGAAGAATTTCTTTCACTGGCAAGGGATGCTCAGCAAATTGGTGGGTTCCTGGTTCTTGGATTTTATCCAAGTGCTCCATTTCAATTCTAAGGGTCTCCCTCCATCCCAATTAAGGACATAACTTTCACATGAGAGACTTCTGTTGTATTTTGCAAACTATAAAATCAAATTCTGAATGTATTTCAGAATTTCAGCTCTCAGTCTTATGGATGCTGAAAATCGTAAGCCTTGCGCTTGTTATTTTCTTTGTGTAAGCTCTCCGATGTAGAACCAGCCAAGTATCTCAACAGCCTCTGCCATCATCACCACTCTGGTAGTCTGATCCAGTGTCCACTTGGTTTCCCAACCCCTGTCTTCTATAGGCATTCTTCCCAGATTTCAACAGATTATATTTACAGCAATTGTGAAAATTAACCACACCATGGGCTATCAGCATCATATTTCCCACTAATAATGAGTTCATCATTTTACTTATTCATATTCTTATTTTTTTATAATATTTTCCAAAGATACTCCCATGGGTACCAATAGCAATCAGGATGTACACAGGAAATCAAAATTAGGTATTTCAGGCAGAGAGTATTCAATAGAAAAACAGTTGAAACATGTAGAAAGGACTGCAGGAGCAGAAGGAAGAAACAATGTCATCCTAAAAAAAACACACACACAAAAAATGCCATCATCTATATAATGGAGCCCATTTGCATACGTGGTCTAGTATGCAGGGGCTAGA
>NW_006293784.1:983026-985527 GCF_000327345.1 Myotis davidii | reverse complement strand
TGCTGGAGGGAATGCACAACCATCTGGTCACTACTTTTACAACCAGCAGCTACCAGGGTAACTGCTGATGCTTTCAGAGCCAGAATCAGAATTGTTCTTCCTTCCTTCCACTTCAAAATCTCCCATCTGAATTTAACAAGAAGCTGGCTGCCAAAAGAGCTGGAAAACATAGTTTGCAGAATCCCCGGGCCCAGTAGTTAAGAGCTGAATAGAGAAGAATAAACTGGTGGAAAGCAGATAAATAACTAAAGATGGCTGGGTGGAAAGATAGGTTCTGGATGTTGGTGGCATTGAGGAGCTGCTTTAACAGCCCTGGGCTATTCTATTTCATGAAAAGTAAAGTAAAAAAAAAATCCCATTTGTTTAAATGACTATTATTTGTATTTTCTGATGCATGTGGCTAATTACTATCCTTGCCTGAAACAGAACTTGGTACGGGGAAGTAGGATGCTACAATATAGAATTAACTTAGCCGGGCCTTGGGAGGGAGGACACATGCACTGTAGACAGGAGAACTGGTGACCTTTGTTATGTGGTGGTGAAACACTGGGCCAATTTTTCATCTGCTGTACCTTGAAACACAAAACATGTTCCCATTAAAGCTGCAGTGTTAGGGGAAATGGCAGGAAATCTAGATTTTTTTTTTTTTTTTTGGTGTATGCTGGTTATTTCCTGATGCTTTCTGCAAGAATGTCTTGATAGAGAAATACTAGTATGAGCTTAAACTGGACCTCAACAACCAGAAAGCTGAGCTAGAAAGGATTATGGCACTGACAAAAAGATGTTCTCTGTCCTGACTGAAATCTAAATTGAATTAGAGTTCCATAATTTGGAGACTAATAGAGTTGAAAAGTTGCCTGCTTTCGTTTCCCAAACAGGAGAGTTATAAATTAGACCAATGAAGCTGTATTTGTAGTAACAGATGAGCCTAATGGCCCAGGCTTTTACCAAGAGCCTCCCTAAAATGGAGAAATTACAGAGTTTTGACCAGGATCCACATTAAAAAATGAATTTTATATTGCAACCCAGCATGCATATACATCTATTACCTATGATATTTCTACCTGGTGTTCTGTAATCCATTCCATCCTTTCTACTTTTAAAAGGCTGACCATGACCCACTAAACTGCTTTCATAATCCTATAATGAAGTATTTTCCAAATACTGGTCTACATCTTTGTAAGTCCTATTACATTTTTATTCATCAACTCACTTTGCTCTTTTCCCAGCTATATAATGGGGTATATCTTTGTAATCATTCCTGGCATCCCCCTCCACTCTGTGACTTCTCTTTCTTGCCATCATAGCTGTCATAGTTGGTTAAATCCAATTCTTCACTTATTCCACACCTGCACTTGAGTAGGTGAGCATGACGAGAGCAATCACACAACCAACCTAAGTGGTCCACTAAGCCTCTAGTGACACCCAATAATCTTCCCAAACTCCTCTGTCAATTCATTCATTTACTCTCCTAATAGGTGATGTCACATTTTCTCCTTTTCCCTGGACTTTTAACACCTTTGTTCCCTACTTCAAGTTCAGTTGGTATAAATTCCCTATTTCACTGAGAAAATAAAAGCAACCAGAAGAGAATGTCAGCATGCTACCACTGACAAACCTATCAGCCCACTCACAAACACTATGCCTTTTATTCTTCTATGAGGCTTATTGTCAACACCTCCACCTGAGCACTCAATATCATATTCTCTTGCAATTGTCACTTTTCACCTGCATCACCAATGTTTACCTTTGTGCTAGATCATTCCCAAAGTTGTACAAACACATCCTAACCTATCCCAGCTAATAGAAATCTGTCTTGACCCCACATTCTATGTCAGCTAATACACATTTCTGTGATTCCTATTACAGCAAAACCCTGGAGTTACTATCTCAACTACATCTCCTCCCATTATTTCTTGAATCAACCCTAAACAGGCTATCATCACCACCACTAGCCTGCAAAAGACTTTATATCAATTTCAGTGGCCTTGAAGGCCTCATCTTCTTCAGCCTATCAGCAATCATTAATAGATACAGTGGCTAACTCTACTTTAATTGGATAAATTTTACATGTAACATTGTGTAAATTTAACATGTACAGCATGTTACTTGGATAATTTCATATACTGTAATATGGCTGCATTGTAAGGGTATTTATCACATTGTATATTTATAGTATACTATTATTTTTATATTCAACATACTGTATATTAAATCTTTATGGCTTTTCTTAGTACTTATTGTAATTTTGTACCATTAAATACCATCAGTTTTATCCCTGAAGCCCCTCCTCTGTTAACCACCATTTTACTCTCTGTTTTTTTTGTTTGTTTACAAGTTTTATTTTTTTAGATCCACATATACATGATATCATACAATACTTGTCTTTCTCTGTCTGACTTATCTCACTTAGTATATTATGCTCAAGGTCCATCCATGTTGTCCCAAATAACAGAATGCCATCCTTTTTCATGGATAAATAATAATCCATTTTATATATA
>NW_006293784.1:971471-982998 GCF_000327345.1 Myotis davidii | reverse complement strand
TATATATATATATATCCCCATTCATCCACTGATGGGAACTCATACACTGTTGGTAGGAATATAAATTAGTCCAACTACTGTGGAAAACAATGTGAAGATTCCTCAAAAATTAAAAATAGATCTACCATATGATTTAGCCATTCCCCTTCTGGGTGTTTACCCAAAGGAAATGGAACCTTTTCTATGAGATGAGAATGGAAACAACTTAATAGACAGACATCAATGGCTGACAATTTGGTCTTTCGAATACCATTCTCTTTGCTTTTCCATATAACTTCCTATGATTTGTTAGACACCTTTCTAAATACCCAGCTCCCAGACCTCAAAACATTTGTGTGCCCAGGTTTTAGTCTCACACATCTGTTTTGTATAGATATTTTAGATTACTTCTTTCAGCCCCATGAATTTTAATAGTATCACTTTAGTAAGGATTCTTAAATATATATTTTCAGCAACAATTTCTACCCTGAACTTTTACTTGTCTTTCTCTGTCTGACTTATCTCACTTAGTATATTATGCTCAAGGTCCATCCATGTTGTCCCAAATAACAGAATGCATAGTATCACTTTAGTAAGGATTCTTAAATATATATTTTCAGCAACAATTTCTACCCTGAACTTTGGTCTCAAACACACACACACACACACACACACACACACACACACACACACAATCTGGCTACTTGACATCTCTACTCCACTTCACTCTTTGAGGACCATGAAACTTAATGTCCACTCAACTGAACATGTCTTTTTATTGATCTCAAACCTGCCTCTCCTCTAGTGTTTTCAGTATTAGAAAAAAGAAAAAGAGCTTTCTTCTAATTATTTAGGTTTAAATTCTTGACTTTGCTCTTTTACTTCCACATTCACTCACACTCCATATTTCCCCTTTAAGCAAATCTTGTGTGTTCTTTTCAAAAATATCTTCAGAATCTGAACAATTATTTTCAATTTTGATTCTACCACTTATTTCAAGATATCATCATTTCTTGCCTGGACTACTGAAATTTTTATATGGTTTCCCCTGCTTCCATGGTTTGCTTTCATTTCTTGTTGAAATCATCAGATGCTGGTGCAAAGGTCAACACATGAATCAATGGCATAACGCAGTCCATAAAGAAACCCACACAGATATGGTCAATCGATATTCTGTAAAGGTTCTGGGATAACTCAATGGAAAACATAATCATTTTAACAAAGAATGCTTTGTATTTTAAAGTTAACTTCACCAGTGATGCTCTGGCTTCAACCTCATTGCTAAAATTTATTGTCTGTGAAATATGCAGAAAATGAATTTCACACATAGTACTATCTCGTAATCTTGCTCTGGAATCTTGTTCTTGTTGTATCAAAGAAACTGTTCCATAATGTTTACAGTTACACATTCCCTTCTTTAAAATTTATGTTGTTTAAGAGTTGAAAATATTACTGGTGGTCATTGGTATTCATTTCTCTCCTATATCCTGGGCACACAGGAAACTATGCTTCCCACCATCTTGTCATTAATGAAGCCATCAAGTCCTTGCAGCCAATCTAAGGTAAGTGGAAGTGACCTGAGTCATTTCCTGCCCAAGGCTGTAAGAAGCCCCTGTGTGAAAACCCATCCCTGTCTTTTCCTACTACAGCAGTGATTTTAACTGATGTGCCACAAGAATTTTTAAAACATGTAATAACTGACTATTTAGTCAAAGGCACCGACCTCTTTTCCCTTAGACTGTCAAAGTTTTAAAAAAATCTACCTTATTTTTGTGTGTGACAGATTGGCAAATATATATACATATGTATTATTTGGTGTGTCACAGAATTGTAGTAATTAGTTTGTGTGTGCAATGATGAAAAATGTTGAAAATCGCTGCGCTATAGTGACCTGGCAGCCTGTGCTGAGACAATAGAGAACACGAGTGAAAGCACATTAGATCTCTAGGTCATTGCTTGGGAGATAGCTCCCTTTGGAAGAAGCCATTAGATCTATTGAAAACCTAGTGTGAGCATGAAATAAACTTTTGATATATTAAACCTTTGCAATTTTGAGTTAATTCCTTTAGTGGTTCAAAAGATGTAGTTATTTGTGTATCGTTATTGAAAAAGAATCTGAAAAAAAGTCTTAAGCTGAGAGATATTAAAGCATTTTAACTTTTATCCAACTCTGTAGCCATTCTCCCACACTGGATAATTTATCCAAATAATACCTTATCCGACTCTGCAGCAGCGATGTTTTCCCTTATGAGTTTTTTAATAGTACCTGCTGACAGAGAAATGCACTTTAGTTTATCACCATATTATTTTCCATATATCATTTCAGCCAACATTGCTGTGGAAAAGGAATAAGTGTTTCTCTATTGATGTCTCTTTGTTTTTTTCTATTAGGTAAGAAAACATCAGAAGGAAATTCTAAATGTTTATAAAATTCATTGAAAATTTTAATGGACAAAAAATCCCATAAATTAAACATTGCTAAAAAAAAGTTGAAGAGGTTTCTTTTTATGTCCTGTGTTCCTGGTGCTTATTATATGTTTTAAATTCTGAGTGTTTTCAGACAAATCATAATGGTGTCATGCTAGGTATTTCAAGATCCCATATACAGTTAAGGTGTGGTTCATCCTTAAATCTTTTGGATAATTTCACCATGTTTTGCCTGACTTCTAGTATGATTTGTTTGGAACATGATCATTTTAATCACAGAACGTGTGTGCTAATAACCTCTTGTAGCTTGTGTTTTCTTAATTATTACTAGTATCTTCATATTATGGTTTCCTTGCAAGAATCACTTTTGGGGCATCTTTCATGTAAGATTTCATTCTATTATAATATAAGATAAGGCATAAATACACCTAACCAAGAGTACATAAGTTTAAATACATGAGAGCATACTGAAAGGTAACAAATGAATAAAGGTCCCATATCAAGCCTTCTGCATTGGCGGAACTCCTACACACCTCCTATACCTCCCATGGCAAAAAGTGAAGGAAGACTCAGCGAGAATTCTTACAAACTCCTTCTTTCTCAGTCCCTCCGTTTCCTCTAATATGAATAGGGGGAACAAGATAAACCAATTCCACGTCCTTCCTGAATCTAGAGATCGTACTGTTCTAGCCAATGTATAAGCAAAGGTCCCTGAAGAAAGCATCTATCTGAGATAATGCCTGGCTAGAAGGACTTTAACTTTTGGTCTTTTCTTTACTTTTAGCTTGAAACATGCATGCAATGCTTTAAGAAGAAACAACCATCTTGCCTGAATCAAGTACCAAGCCGCAAGTATCAAGAAGTAAATATCAAATTGTGGACTAAGATCCAAAACTGTCTGATCCCAAAGCTGTATGCTTTTAATCCCTGTGGTATACCACAGCTGGGGTAAAATGCACTTCATGGGAGGGAGAGGATTTCAGATGAAAAAAGAAAACAACAGCAATAGGAAGTTAAGAAATGATAAATTGGGTAGAACAGTAAGATTTTTGGAGAATAAGGCATTTCTACAACACAGGACAAAAAAGAAATTGAAGTCCTCAGGACATTTGTGAAAGTAGGGGATCTTGATGAGGCTTCTTTAGTATTAAATATGATCACACATAAGTCAACTTTGTAGAACTGATTCTAATTGTTAGTGAAGTTGTAATAAAAATGGAGATTGTTAAATGCTCTTTGTTCTATAGGATTTGTCAGAAGGCCATGAAGTAGGTGAAGAAAAGTGTTGTTAACATATTTTGACATTTTGGCAAGCTTTCTCTACTTCACTAAAAGGCTGAATTTCATGGTGCATCGGATCCATGTATCAGAGCCTGTTAACATGTGATTTTTTCCTTGAATGAAACTCATTTTTTTCCAAAAGATAAAGGATAATAATAATTATCCTTTGTACAAAGGATAATTTTTATTGTAGGCGCTATTAGTAAAAGTTAACACTATAGTACTGCCTATGTAAAATAATTAAAATTATTGGGCTTCATTGCATTGAATTTACATTTTTAGTAGTCTTCTTATTGTACAAGTCTTATACTTCAGAGAGACTCTTAGGAACAGACTAAATATTTTTAAAACTATAATTATACAGATTTGAATAAAATAAGGATTCCTAAACAAAATTAGTGTGAAATGAAACTTGAAGGTAGGTAGGAACCTTTTCTTTTGGAAAAGGTACTGAAATTTAGAAGGACCATAGAGTTCAGAATAGAGATTTGTTGATGTAAATTTCTGGAATCAAAATGGAAAGATTATATCTTATTCAAAAATATTTGAATAGGGCATGTGCAATTTTTGTATCAAGAATTAAGTTTGTTTCCTGTACTTTACTGAATATTTTTTCAGATATTCCACATATACTAAATTTTGTTCTCATAAGTCTGCAACTGACTCCTTCTAAAAATCCCCTATGCCTGAGTAGTGATGACCAGGAAACTGAATTCTATTCTTTCAAACCAAGCCAGACATGGGGAGAAATGGGAGCACAAGTCTCTTTGTGGAAAATTCCCTATCATTAGATTCGTGAAACTGGATTTTGAGCACTCCTAATAAAAACACCACCGACAATCTGAACATCATGGCAAGCAGGTGAAAAGCATTTTGAAAAGCATCTAGACTGGAAACCTCATAAAAATTTGTAGCTGGTAGATAGCACCTAATGTTATATTCTGACACACACCCAGAGCCTGGTCACAATGTGCTCTCTCTGCTGCTTATACCATTGTGTCAAACTCCTAGGTTCCAGATGCCAATGTGAAAAATTGAGGTGGAATGAACGCTTCTGTAACCCAATTATGACAATTTAAACCACATAGACCTATTTGGAGTTTGAGCCACAAAAATGTCAATAATTCTCTTCCATTTTGCCCTATCTAAAGGGTTTTTCCAACCTTGGCACTATTAACATTTGGGCTGGATAATTCTTTGTCAGTGAGGGGGGCAGCTAGCTGTGCATTGTAGGATATTTAGCAGCATCCTTAGCCTCCAACCACTTGAGGCAGTAGCACTCCCTTGTTGAGTCAATCAAAATGCCTGTGGACACTGTTAAATGTCCCCTGGGAACAAAATTGTCCTTCCCCACCTCAATCTAGTTGAGAGCAACTGCTCTATTCATAGAGAAATATTCCAACTGACTATGTAGCCCACAGTACCGAGTACTACACAGGGGTCATACAGAACAAGAGCTCAGAAAGGCCATTCTGGTTGGTCATATGGACCCCAAGGGGTATGGGAAGGCATAATTCTGGCAAAGTGAGAGCAATAGATTACATTCAGGGCTTGGGAGAAAAAAGAGACGTGATTTTTTTAAAAAAATAGAAATTGGCTGCTTTTCCGCTAGTTGGCATGCAGAGACTTGTAGGCTGATATTTGGAAGGTCTTACTGAAAGGTGTACTGAACAAATAGATATGTGTTTTTTTGGTTAATTTAGAACTTAACTTTGCCTTTTTCTCCAGATGATCAGGTTGAGAGTCAGGAAAGAGTTACTAGAAAAGAGGATGGAGGCAGCCATAGAAACAGGAAATAGAAGGTGTAAGGAAACAAGAGCCACTTTGGCCAGGCTGGATTATATATATATTTTTTTTTATTGATTTTTTTTTACAGAGAGGAAGGGAGAGGGATAGAGAGTTAGAAACATCGATGAGAGAGAAACATCGATCAGCTGCCTCCTGCACACCTCCCACTGAGGATGTGCCCGCAACCAAGGTACATGCCCTTGACTGGAATCAAACCAGGGACCCTTAGTCCACAGGCCGATGCTATATTCACTGAGCCAAACCGGTTAGGGCTGGATTCTATATTTTGAAAGAACTTTTTATGTACAGGACATTTGGCTTACTGTGTGCTATGTACATTACTTCAGTCTTCCCATTAATTCTATAGAATAGGGAGATTATCACCTTCCACACTTCACACACTAGGAAAATGAGGCTCACAGGGTAAGTTATGTACAAGGTATCAATAATTATCCATCAATGTAAATAACAGGTATTTATACTATCTACTGTTGGTACAGTATTTGTAAGTTGTGACTAAATTCAGTCATGATAAACAGCATTTTTCTGAACCAATGTGTTAAATTAACTTTTATAGCTTTATTTTAAAGAGTTCCTATTCTCTCTCTCTATTTTTTTAATCCTCACCCCAGGATATGCTCATTGATTCTAGAGAGAGAAAGGAGAGAGAAACATTGATGCAAGAGAGAACATCGATCAGTTGCCTTCTGTACTTGGTCTGACCATGGATGGAACCTACAGCCTTTCGGTATACCAGATGACGCTCCAACCAACTAAGTCACACCAGTCAAGGCTCTTATCTTCCTTTTTAAGATCATTTTTGGTTCTTCTTTCAATAATTATTTTAAAAGTAAATTTTGATTGTTCATTCAAGTTAACACTATTATTGAATCAATGCTGCTTGGGAAGGCCCTGCTAAACTTATCTAACATCTATATTGTTTCTATGGGTTTTCATTTGTACATATAATGGTACATACAGTAGCATGCATATTGTCTTACACACAGAAGACACTTAATCACTGGAATCAAATAATGCACTTAAACTGACATGTTTCTCATACCTGCTTACTATGTCAACAGCCAATAAAAATACATCTTACATTCTGTTTGAGATGGCGTTTAGGTTGTATTTGTAATTTGGTATTATAAAATGACTTGGCCTTTTGTTTCAATTTAGTTACCTATATGAAACATGATTATTCACCTTGATACTTGACTGTTTAAAGCTTACAAAATGCTCACCATTGGAGTAGGAAAA
Source organism: Myotis davidii (assembly GCF_000327345.1). NCBI lineage: Eukaryota > Metazoa > Chordata > Mammalia > Chiroptera > Vespertilionidae > Myotis > Myotis davidii. Next base: position 976,263 of record NW_006293784.1, on the reverse strand, counting down.
CAGCACTTTTAGGGGGGAAATCAGTGAATTGGCAATATCACCAATGATCTGTGATGGGACTTGTCAATAGCTGCCACTTCTTTAGCTTGAATACTTTGAGGAGATCATTGTAATTCCTTCCTCGTGATGTTCTTATGCTTCTGCTGTGGTGATGCCCTTCACTTTCCTTTCTTAGCTAAGCCAGGTGTCTGTGTACCCAGCTCAGAGGTTTTTCCATCTCAAAATACAGATGATTTTGAAATTTGACAGCAAGACAATACTAACCTGGACACACACTAAAAGGAACCACCAGTGGTTTCTCGGAAGAAGTAGAATGACTATTTTATGAGGAGAACATCTCTCCTGAGTCCTCTGAATCATGGAGATTGGCCACATTCCAATTTTTTGTTCAGCAAAATGGAGAAAAGGAAAAAAACTGGGCTGACTAGCTAAGCAAAATGCAAGCTGCTTAAAGATTAAAGGAGCACAAAGGATATCTCAGAAAGGGCAGTCAACTAGAAGTACAGAGTCAAAAACTGTCAGCTCGTTGGATCAGAAAAGTTTAGGAACTTAAACTTACAAGAGAATATAAACTTACACTAGTTTTCCTGAGCCTGTGTGTCAGTGTGCATGCGTGCATGCGTGCGCCTGTGTGTGTGTCTATGTTGATTATATATATATATATATATACTAGTGGCCCAGTGCACGAAATTGTGCAGCCCCGCCCACCTGCACACACCTGGCCCACCCGCCCACCACCCCACCTTGACACCCAGAGCTCAAGCATACTTGGCCCTGCCCCCGATCTCTCCGGCCTTCTCTGGCTGCTTCAAGCCCTGCCCTCAGTCCCTCGAGTCTCCGTGGGCTGGTCCTGCATCCTCCAGGTGCCTCCCCACTTCCACCCTGTCTCCAGAGCAATGCGGGGGCTCCACCCCATCATGGTGCCGGAGGAGAGCATGGAGGCCTCCCACCTGCTGCAGAGTTTCGAACACCACTTCCTGGCGGCACATGAGCTGCTCTCCTTCCCCTGGCAGGTGGGTGCACTGAGTGGGAGCAGTGGGTGGCGAAGGACTGGTGGGGGGGTGCTACGGGCTCTCATCCCCTCCCTCCCTGCCATGGGATGGTCCCGCCTTCTTTGGGTGCCTCCCTGCTTCCGCCCCATCTCTGGAGCAAAGTCCACCCCTAATCCCCTCCCTCTCAGCGGGCAGTGTGTGTCATAGCCACCAGCCATTCCGCCTTTATGACTATTAGCATATTAGCTCTTTATTATATAGGATATATATATTTTTTTAAATAAAATTTCCAAGCAGATGCTTATGTTTGAACAGATTAACTTCCACACCCACAGTGACACTGCAAGAAAACAAATAAAATACTGTGCATGTTAAAATGTGTAAATATTTTCTCCTACTGCTTTTATTAGCTGAGCATCTGATGTGTATGTTGCCCCTTATTCAGCCCAGTGGGTTTATTTTCTAGATTCTGTGTTTTACTTCAAGTTGAGCAGAATGCCTCTGAGGTGAAGATGACTGATCTCTTCAGACTCGCCCCGTGAAGCAGTGCTTTTATTGCTTGCTCAAGCTTAAAAAAATAGCTGCTTGTTAAGCCTAAAAGATCAGAATACTGTCCTTAAAAAGCCCTAAAATAGGCCACTCTACATCACATGTGCTCTGCTAATCTCCTTTGGATAAAAAAAATATTTAAACTGAATGCCTTTTTTTGCAAATACAGCAGAGTATACAGAATATTATTTTTTTTTTAAGGAATAACAGTGGCAGCTCTTCTGACCAGAATGTGAAGACTGTCCTGATTCTGTATTCTATTCACAGGAGCTACTGCAGGAATTAAAACATCTATATACTAGGGGTTACTTTAAAAAAAAACAAGAAAAACAGTCTACTTATGGTTTAGGTACCATTTAACATTAGGATATAAGAAGTCCCATAGCTTAAAGTCTCAAGTAATGGTAGGAATACATTATAAATAGAGTCAAAATTGTTGCTCTAACTAGATTAGATGTTCACTTTGTAAGGTCAGATCAATAAATAGGTTGTCTATTTTCAAGGTGTCAGTAAGAGTTACAGCTATTATTCTCCTCATACATTGAACATTAACAGCATTAATTACTGACAGTCCTTTCAAAAAATGTTGAATGCATTGATGAAAGGTTAATCGTTAATGCATCTTTATAGGGCCCCGACATTACCTGAGTGGGGCACCTGTTACATAGCTTCTTTGAAGGTTAATGGAGCAGAAGATGGAATTCAATTACGTGGGACTATAATGAAGGGAGAAGAAAGGAGAAAATACTAGCCTTTCAGAAGCACATAATGGGAAAAAAAATCTTATGGTCTTTTATCCTTTTCACATGTATTTTAGGGTGTTTGTTTTTTTAAGTCATTATATCCTCAATTATATTTTAAGTTATATAACTCCTACCTATTCGAGGCCTCCAAATAGCTTTTATCTCTGACTTGAAATATAGCTTAGAACTACAGTCCTACCATCCACTGAAACTGCTTTTCACATTAAACTCTGTGCAGCCTAATCAGGATCCTCATTGGGTAACCAAGTAAAAAACCTGAAAGCAGCCCTAGCCGGTTTCGCTCTGTGAATAGATCATTGGCCTGCAGACTGAAGGGTCCCAGGCTCAATTCCATTCAAGTTTCCATTCAAGGGCACATGCCTGGGTTGTGGGCTCGGTCCAACGTGTAGGAGGCAGCCAATCAATGATTTCCCTCTCATCATTGATGTTTCTATCTCTCTCTTCCTCTCCCTTCCTCTCTGAAATAAATAAAAATATATTTAAAAACAAACAAACAAACAACAACAACAAAAAAAACTGAAAGCAATGAGATGGGACACAAAGCATACGAGGGCCAAATTGCCTTGGGTTCCTGGGACAGCCAGCAAAGCTGTCTGCAACTTCTTACTCCATTCATCAATCTTGATGGATCCCTCCCCCGACCCCCAGCATGGAAAATCAGAATGACCCCTTATCCTATAACCAAATGGCTGGCCCTGCTTCTCTGTGATAACATGTCTACCCTAAAAGGAAGCTGGTTACCTAAACAGCTTCCAGACTTCTCTCTTCATCAACATATATACTAGCAAAACCCTTGTTGATTTATAAAGTACAGATATCAAGCCTGAAGTTAACAACTCAACTAGCTTACAAGAAGCCAACTAAATTTAGAACCTGTCTTATGAATGACAAGAGGCTTCTCGCACGGAACCAAGAGTTTATATTTATATGAGTTTTAAGCTGTCTGAAGAAATTTTACATTTTACTCAATGTAATTTTTACACCACTTAGGATAGGGTGGCTTTTGTTATGACAAACCACTCCAGAATGTCATTGGCTTAAAACAGCGATTTTCACTAGTATGGCACAAGAATTTTTAAAGCATGTGCTATCTGACTCTATAGTCAGGGGAACTGACCTCTTTTCCCTTAGACTGTCAAATAAAAAAATAACAGCCAACACGACAATAACTGTTGGTATTAATGAATCAAAATTATACCTATTTTTTTGTCAGATTGGTAAAAAATATATTTTTGGTGCGCCACAGAATTTTAGTAATTACTTTATGTGTGCCATGAGATGAAAAAGGTTGAAAATTGCTGTCTTAAAACATAAAAGGCGGCCAGGCTGGCATGCCTCAGTGGTTGAGCATCACCCTAGGACCGTGGTCGGCAAACTGCGGCTTGCAAGCCACATGTGGCTTTTTGGCCCTTGAGTGTGGCTCTTCCTAAGCCTTAGGAGTACCCTAATTAAGTTAATAACAATGTACCTACCTATATAGTTGAAGTTTAAAAAATTTGGCTCTCGAAAGAAATTTCAATCGTTGTATTGTTGATATTTGGCTTTGTTGACTAATGAGTTTGCTGACCACTGCTCTAGGAGGTCAGCGTTCGATTCCTGGTCTGGGCACATGTCCAGGAGTGGTTGTTATGCTGGAGGCAGCCGATCAGTGATTCTCTCTCATCATTGATGTTTCTCTCTCTCTCTCATTCCCTTCGTCTCTGAAATAAATTAAAATATATTATTTAAAAAATAACAACAAAGGCATATTTCTTGCTCATGCTACTTGTTTATCATGAGTCACTGGGGAGGGAGCCTTGTTCTGTATCATCCACACTCAGAGGCCAGGCTAAGAGGGTCTGTCTCTGTGCTCCCATGGTTGCAAAGGTGGAGAAAAGGGAGCATGGTGACTGAGGTGCTGCCTGAAAATGACTCAGAACTCTCCTGCTCATAGTTTATGGGCCAAAGCAAGTCACAGGATCCCTCCTAACTTAAAGGAAATGAGAAAGTTTAATTTTGTTTTATGTCTACAAATAAAAGAACATGAAAGTTTGGGAGAGACCAATAACTATCATACCCCTCTTCACAGCAGGGCAAGTCATGGCCAGCAGCAAGACTTTCTAACGATGATATTTAGAGAAAGAATGGATAGTTACGTACATGGAGAAATGCTTTTATTTTTTTGTCCTTAGATAACTTCTTCTCAACATATCAAAGCCTCAAATTTTATTTTCCACTTCTTTAGACTAAGCAATATCTTGCTTAAAAAACGATAATACCTTTCCTAACATCTTTGTACGAATTCATTATTAAGAGATGATGGGAAGGTGCTCTTCATGATGGACAGAGAGCACATTCATGACACAGGAATCAATTCAGTGGTGCACCCGAGGCTGATCCTGGCAGCAGGAGTGTTAAGAGTGCAGCATGAGGTAACGAGGTGTCCGTGATTCTTGCCCTATGGTGGGGTGAGGGGCATGAAGTTAAACAGGTTCTATTCATGAAAGG
>NW_006293784.1:963525-971350 GCF_000327345.1 Myotis davidii | reverse complement strand
TTCTCTGGGATAGGAACTTTGTAGACATTTTTATAAACACTACACTGTAAAAGAATAAAGTTACATGTCTAGTTATCATTTTTTCTCTGGACTCTGTAGAGCAAATTAAAAGCAAAATAAAAATTAAACAGGTGATGCATTTAAACAGTGAACTTTATGAAAATGCAAATTGAGACAATTTCTTTGAAATTGCTGTGCTAGTGCTACCTAAGTACAGTTACCCCCCGGATCCATGGGTTCCACATCTGTTGATTCAACCAACCACAAATCAAAAATATTTGGAAAATACTTTAAAAGCTGCTGATGTGTACTATATGTAGTTAGGCCTACAATGATTGCGTCTGTACTGAACATGTCTAAGTTTTTATTCTTATCATTATTCCATAAACAATACACAATAGCAACTAATTATATAGGTTTTACATTTTATTAAGCATTTATTATAAACTAGAGGCCCAGTGCACAAAATTCGTGCATGGGTAGGGTCCCTAGGCCTGGCTGGCGATCAGAGCCCATCTGTGGGGTGACCAGCAGGGTGATCAGGGCCCCTGCTTGCACCCATCTTGGCTGGCCTGGTGGCACCGCTCACCAGCCCTGCCCCCCCCCACCACCACCAGTCGCCTCCTTCTGCGGGGCAACCAGTAGAGCAATCGAGGGTCCCCACTAGCACCCACCTTGGCTAGTGGCCTGGCACCACCTGCTCACTGGCCCCACCCCCCACTGCCTCTGCAGTTCAAGGTCTGTGGGCTGGGGGCAGCTCCTGTGTTAAGCATCTGCTCCCTGGTGGTCAGTAAATGTCATAGCAACCAGTCATTCTGCCAGCCATTCTGCCATTTGATTGATTTGCATATTAGGGTTTTATTATATAGGACTAGAGGCCCGGTGCACAAAAATTTGTGCACTCGGGGGCGGGGGGGTGGAGGAGATGTCCCTCAGCCCCACTTGTGCCCTCTCACAGCCTGGGACTCCTTGGGAGATAACGACCTGCTGGCTTAGGCCCGCTCCCGGGTGGCAGAGGGCAGGCCCAATCCCTAGGTGCCTGCCCCGCAGCCCCTGGTCAGGATCAGAGCAGGGCCAACTGGGGAGTTGGGGCGCCACCCCCTGTCATGCACAGAGCAGGGCGGATCAGGAGGTTGCAATGCCACTCCCAGTCACGCTCAGAGTAGGGCCGATTGGGGGCTTGGGGCTCCGTACCCTGTCCCACACAGAGCAGGGCTGATCAGGGGGTTGGGGAGCTCCCCACTGTCACCCACAGAGCAGGGCCGATCAGGGGGTTGGGCACTCCCCCCTGTCACACTCAGGGCAGAGCTGATGGGGAGGTTGCGGCTCCCCACCATCACACACAGAGCAGGGCCCATGGCGGGGTTGGGGCACCTTCCCCCATCACGAACAGAGCAGGGCAGATAGGGAGCTTGTGGCTCTGCCCCCTGTCACACACAGAGCCGCAGGGCGATCAGGGGGTTTGGACGCTGCCCCTGTCACACTGCTCCAGGGGCCAGGTGGCCTTGTGGCTCTGCTGATTCCAGTGCTGGGAGGCCTCGCGGCTCCACTTGACACTGGGGCAGTGAGGCCTCAGTGCTCCACTGATCCCGGTGATGGGAGGCTCCGCTGATCCCAGGGCAGGAGGCCTCGCAGCTCTGCTGATCCCGGGTTCAGGAGGCCTCATGGCTCCGCTGATCCCAGTGCTGGGAGGCATATTATCCTGTTACTATATAGGGTAGAGGCCTGGTGCACTGGTGGGGGCCAGCTGGTTTTCCCTGAAGGGTGTCCCGGATCAGGGTGGGGGTCCCACTTGGGTGCCTGGCCAGCCTGGGTGAGGGGCTGAGGGCCATTTTCAGGCTGACCACGCCCCCTGGCTACCTGGGGCCAACAGGCTTTGCTCCATCACTTGGCACTGACATATGCAAATTAGCCGCCATCTTGGCTGGCTATTAATTTGCATATCTCGCTGATTAGCCAATGGGAAGCGTGTCAGAGGTACGGTTAATTACCATGTTTCTCTATTATTAGATAGGATTAGAGGCTCAGAGCATGAAATTCATATGCAGATACGGTCCCTAGGCCGGGCCTGTGATCAGGGCCATCTTCCCCAGCTGCCCACAGCTGACCCGCCCCCCGCCACCACCCACCCCCAGTTCCCCTTTTGCCATGGGGTGATCAGTGCCTGATGGCCAGGGGAAGGGACTGAGAGATGGTCAGTGCACCTCAATAGTGACTGGTCCAGAGGTTGTTCTGGTCGTTCCACCTTTAGGGTTAATTTGCATATTACCCTTTTATTATAAAGGAATAGAGACCTGGTGAATGGGTGGGGACTGGCTGGCCTACCCTGATGGGGGCCCCAGATCCTGGTGGGGGGGTCCGTGTGTGGGGGGGGGCAAAGCCAGCCTGGGTGAGGGGCCATGGGTGGTTTTCAAGCCAGCCACACCCCCATTAGGGTGGGGGTCCCTGCTGGGAGGTGAGGCCAGACTGGGTGAGGAGCTTTGGGCAGTTTGCAGGCCAGCCATGCCCCCAATGGGGTGAGGGGACTCCGCTGGGGGGCAAGGCCAGCCTGGGCAAGGGGCTGCCAGTGGTTTTCAGGCCAGCCACACCCCTGATCAGGGTGAGGAGTCCCTGCTGGGGGGGGCAAAGCCAGCCTGGGAGAGGGGCTGCCAGTGGTTTGCATGCTGGCCACACCCCCATCGAGGTTGGGGTCCCCGCTGGGAGGTAAAGTCCTCTCTGGGGGGTGAGGCCGGCCTGGGTGAGGGACTGCCAGTGTTTTGCAGGCCAGCCACACCCCTGATTGGGGTGAGGGGTCCCTGCTGGGGGGCGAGGCCTGCTAGTGTTCTCATAAATACTAGCATATTTTCAATCCATAGTTTCTGTTAATTCTTTTGATTTAAAAGCTCAAAAGCTCCAATGAAAAGATACAAGTGACTTTAGGCAAGTAATCTATCATGGTGACAATTTTTCCTGCTTCAAATAAGAAGTACTAAAATATATCATAATTTAGAAATATGAAATATTTTTTTCAGGCTTTCCATGAATTGCTGGCTTCAGACTGACTTATCTGTAGGGTATTTGAAATGATTAAAATTTTAAATTGTTGGAAACTTAAATTTAAAAAAATTATAATGAAGTTTTTAAATACTAACTGCAATGTTTGATTATCTTTTGATTAATTTTGAGTAATATTTTAATGCTTAGCAGGCTATCCTGGGACTGAAGTGATAATTAGTAAAGGTTCATTTTCTTTATCATGCTTCTCAGACCCTACATTTTGTTATTGAAGTTTCTCCCAGATAATAGTCTAATATTTCTAACCCTTTAACTTAAGCAATTGGTTGGCCTCACAATAATTATTAGAAAAGAGCAAATGGTATTGAGAAGAGTAGTAAAGAGAAAGGCAGAAAAATAATACTCAGAAACACATTCCTGTCTGTCAAAGGGGGACACAGCAGAGACGTGGACATGGTGGCCCATGGACTCTGATTAGACTGCCCTGCCATGCTCTGGTGTGTTGTCAACCTATTAAGTCTAACATGGCAGTGTATCATATGTTTGCCCATGTTACTAAATGCTATCCAAAGTTTTTCCTAGTGAAAACATCTCTACTATGCCAAGTGTCATGGGACAATCACACTCATCCTTTATTAAGAAATTGATTTTATAAGGAGAGAAAGGGAAAGGGAGAGAGGGAAACATGATGTGAGAATGAAATGTCAATCAGTTGCCTCCTGTACACACCTAACAAGAAATCAAACTCAAAGTCCCCCGCTCAAAGTTCATGCAACCTTCTCTTTTCTCTTTCTTTGCTAGCCAATTTTCTTTTGTTTATCCTCTCCTCACTTGCTCTCTTCTTCTCCTAATTGCTTAATTAGTTTCAGTCACCAAACTCAGGCCTATTTGCTCTCTACTCTATTCTCCTTTCCCAAAAAGAAATGATTAAATAGATAGAGAGATTAAAGAAAGGGAAATTTTTATTGATTATTTTGTTTTTTACTTTTATTCTTATCAACTCATTCTCATTTTACCTCCTCTATACTGAACTGTGGCCATTCCCCCATTTATTCAATTCCTTTACCTTACTTTCTTGATATAAGCTCTGCCTCTTCAGATTCAGTCACTCCCCCTTTTTGTTCTGGGTATTTGTTGTTTGCATTTTTTTGGTTTATTTGTTTGTTTTGTGGAGTTTTCTACCCATATATGTATATTTTCCCTTTTTTTCTTCTTTTTTCTTTTCTCTCTTACCATTTTTCCTTTTCTCAATATCATTTTTCACTCTTTTCTCCCCCCAAAATGCTCTTTTCACATGTGTTGTGAATACATTCTTGTTTTGTTCCCTTTGTGTTCTGTCTTGTCAATTTGTATTAATGTGCCTTTTGGAAAACGTCATAGAGAGTGAGCCACATAACCTGACACCCTGAAAGGAGCAAATATGGGGAGACAAAGAAACAGCCCACATACGAAAGAAAATGAGGAATCACCAGAAAAGGAAGTAAATGAAATGGAGGCAAGTGATTTGTCAGAGAAGGACTTCAGAGCAATGGCCATAAGGATGCTGAAAAGGATGGAAGACAAATCCAACAAAATGGGTAAGAATCAAGAGAAATAATGAAGAAGCAGGAGTAAATGAAGAATGACATAGCTGCAATAAAGAACACAGTAGAAAGCATAAACAATCAACTAGAAGAAGCTGAGGACTGCATCAGCAAGCTAGAAGACAAGGTAGGATAAAACATCCAAGCAGATCAGCCACTAGTAAAAAAAAAAAAAAAAAAATTAAAAAACAGGAGGAGAGCCTAAGGGAGCTTTGGGACAACACGAAATGAAACAAAACAATATCTGCATAACAGGGGTACCAGAAGGAGAGGACTGAGCAAGGAATAGAAAGCTTGTTTGAAGAAATAATGACAAAACTTCCCTGATATTGGGAAGAAAAAACTCACACAAGTTGAAGAAGCACACAGAGTCCCAAACAAGATGTACCCAACAAGACCAACACAAAGACATATCATAATAAAATTGGCAAACACCAACAACTAAGTAAGAATCTTAAAGGCTGCCAAAGAGAGACATAAAGTTACCTATAAGGGATCTCCCATTAGACTGTCAACTGATTTTTCAACAGAAACACATCAGACCAGAAGGAAATGGAATGACATATACAAAGTGATGCAAAGCAAGGGACCGAATCAAAGAATATAATTCCCAGCAAGGCTATCATTCAGAATTGAAGGTGAAATAAGGAGCTTCATTGACAAAAAAAAAAAAAAAAGACAAAAAAAAACACAAACAAACAAACAAAAAAACCTAAGAGAGTTTATTAACACCAAGCCACCAATGCAGGAAATGCTAAAGGGACTGCTTTAAAAAGAAGAAATATGAAGGGAAGAAAGAACACAGGCATAACGAATAAAAATGGTGACAAACAAGTACCCATCAATAACAACCTTAAACGTAAATGTATTAAATGCTCCAATAAAAAGACATAGGGTAGCTGAATGAATAAAAAAAAACATGACCCATATATCTGCTGTCAACAAGAGACCCACCTCAGAACAAAGGACTCACATAGACTGATAGTGAAGAGATGGAAGAAAAGTTTTCAGGCAGATGGAAATGAAAATAAAGCTGGGGTAGCAATACTTATATCTGATAAAATATACCTCAAAGTGAAGGACATAACAAGATAAGTAAGGCCACTTCAGAATACTAAAGGGAGCAATTTAACAAGAGGATATACACTGAGTGGCCAGATTAATATGACCAACGCATCAGTACTTTGTTGGGCCACATTTTGCCTTCAATTCTTTTGCAGCAACTCTTCTTGGCCTTGACTCCACGAGATGTTGAAAGGTGATGCGAGGAATCTGACACCATGCCTAATGAATAACACTGTCCAGTTCTGTGAGCTCTCTGCCATCTGCATGATGCAACTGGAAATGTGATTCATCGACACATGACTTTTTTTCCAATGCTCGACTGTCCAGCCCTGTGTTCCTGTGCAAATTGGAGATGTTTTATCTTGGTAACTTCAGACAGCAAAGGTGTTCAAAAAGGCCTTCGGTTTCCATATCCCATACGATGCAGTGCACGGCTAATTTGCCTACAAACGTCAGGTGGTCATAATAATCTGGCCACTCAGTGTATATCTGGTAAACATATATGCACCCTACAGGAGCACCCAAATACATTAAAAAAATAAAACTTCTGGAAGATATCAAGGGAGAGATTGACAGCAATACAGTCATAGTAGGGGACTTTAATACCTATTGACACCACTAGATAAATCCTCTAAACAAAAAATCAGCAAAGAAATCAATACTAAATGACTCACTAGAACAGATGAAATTAATTGACATCTTCAGAACATTTCACCCCAAAGCTACAATATATGCATTCTTTTCAAGTGCACATAGGACATTTTCAAAGATATCCCACATATTGAGACATAGGCAAAATCTCTTCAAATTCAAGAAGCTAGAAATCATACCAAGCATCTTCTCAGACTACAATGGCATCAAACTAGAAATCAACTATAATAAAAACAATGAAAAAGATGAAACAGTTGGAGCATGTTATTAAACATGTTATTAAACGATGATTGGGTTACCAAAGAGATCTAAGAAGAAATAAAAAGCATCCTGGTAACAAACTACAATGAAAACACAGCAATCCAAAATCTAAGGGACACAGTGAAAGCAGTCCTGAGAGGGAAGTTAATAGCTCCACAGGCCTACTGAAAAAACAAGTAAAAGTGATAATAAATTATCTAACCCTGCAACTTAAGGAATTAGAAAGAGAGCAACAAGAAAAGCCCAGAGTAAGCTGAAGGGAGGAATCAATAAAGATCAGAGTGGAAATAAACAACATAGAGACAAAAAACAAACAAACACAAAACAATACAAAAGATCAATAAAACCAAGAGATGGTTCTTTGAAAGGATAAACAAGACTGATGAACCTCTAGCCAGGCTCACCAAAAAACAAAGAGAGAGGACCAAAATAAACAAAATCAGAAATGGAAGAGGTAAAGTAACGACCGATCCTACAGAAATACAAAGGATTTTTAAAAAAAAATACTAAAAGGAGACAAGAGTACAATGGAGTCAAGGCAGTCTCTTCATGCCCTAGCCAGTTAGGCTCAGTGGATAGAGCGTCAGCCTGCAGACTTAAGGGTCCCAGGTTCAATTCTGGTCAAGGGCACATGCCTGGGTTGCGGGCTCGATCCCCAGAAGGGGGTGTGCAGGTGGCAGCAGATCAATGATTCTCTATCATCATTGATATTTCTATCTCTCTCTCCCTCTCCCTTCCTCTCTGAAATCAATAAAGAAATATATTTTTAAAAAAGACAGTCTCTTCAATAAATGGTGCTGGGAAAATTTGGTCAGATACATGCAAAAAAACTGAAACTAGATCACCAACTTACACCATACACAAAAAAAACCTCAAAATGGTTAAAGGACTTAAATGTAAGATGGGAAACCATAAAAACTTAGAACACTCCTTAGGCAGCAAAATATCAGACATATGTTGTAGCAATATCTTTACCAATACAGCTTCTAGGGCAATGAAACTAAGGAGAAAATAAACAAATGGGACTACATCAAAATAAAAAGCTTCTGCATAGTGAAAGAAACCATAAACAAAACAACAAGAGAGCCCACTGCATGGGAGAACATATTTGCCAAAGTTATCTCCAATAAGGGTTCAATCTCCAAAATTTATAGGGAACTCATACAACTTACCAAAAGGAAGATAAATAATCCAATAAAAAAAATGGGCAAAGGACCTAAATAGACACTTTTTAAAAGAGGACATACAGAAGGCCGAGAGACATATGAAGA
>NW_006293784.1:945956-963149 GCF_000327345.1 Myotis davidii | reverse complement strand
ATGATCTCACTCATGTATGGGATATAATGAACAACATAAACTGATGAACAAAAATAGATCCAGAGACATAGAAGCATCAAACAGACCGTCCAACCTAAGAGGGAAGGCAGGAAATGGGTGGGTAAGAGATCAATCAAAGGACATGCATGCATGCATATGAGCATAACCCATGGACACAGACAGTAGAGAGGGGTGAGGGCATGTGCTAGGGTGTGGGAGTGGCTGGGGAGAGGTCAATGGGAGAAAAGGGAGACTTATATATACTTTAAACAATAAAGTGTACTAGCTGCAATGTCTGATTTAATTGACGCTCTTGGGAGAGACAGACAAGTAGGTGCTCTTGCACAGGGGAAGTTCTGTTAAATGCTTGAGTATCACTCAGTATGGAAGGATTATTTGGAGAATTCTTTCCAGCCTGTATATATTAGTACACAGTAGCTTGTCAGTAGTTCCTAGATGCTTTAGATGAGTTGTCTATAGGGATAAAATCCAGGACAGCTGTTTTAATTAAAGGATAAAGTTTAAGAAATATGATGGCCAAATTCTGAGTGTCCGGGATCACAGAAAGCCAAAGGCATTAGGAGAAAGCACCAGATAATGGATTGTGTAGAATATGGTTAGGGGAGTGATTAAAAGATGCCTGCCGTGTGAATTGGAAAGGGAGGTATTTTGGGGGAGAGAATTAAGGCTCTTCATATAAATTTGTACTTCTTCATTTTTTTTATCAGAATTAACTCTGGACCTAAGATGGATATCTAAGAGGAGAGAGACATTGTCAATGACTGATATTTAGAGAGTGTACTGATCACCTAGGAAGTATCATAGACAGATGTACAGACCACACCCACAGAGTGATTGGAATGAGACCAAGAAATTTGCACTTTTAATAAGCAGCCCAAGCTATTGTAATACATGTGATCCAAGGGTCATTCTTTGGGATACTCTGGCAGGAATTACCAGGTTTCACAGACAAAACATGGCTAAGCATATTCTAGTTAATGTACAGCTTGGCCTGTCCAGGAACCTGGTATCTGAGTAGGAGAAAAAATATCTGGATGGCTTTATGAACAGATTGCTCACTTTTGTGGCCACCAGAGGTCCAATTTTAAAGAGAGAAAGGATCTATAGTTTTGACACATTCAAATCGTGACGCCCCACATCTGTTCCATTTAGACCCTGTTTTCAGCTGAACAGGATGTAATTTTTCTTTCATATATTTAAGTTGCTTAAAGTCCAATAGCAGGCATAGTTTTCAATAGTAAAAGCTCTATAGATATCCCAATGATAATTCATAAAACTTCTCACAAAAGCCAAACATGCGAGTATAAACACGATCCTTTAGCTTTTTAACTTTCAAACTATATCCAAAGAGCACAATTAAGTCTCTGTACAGTACTTTTCCCATGAAAAATGGCCAGTAAATGCTTCCCATAGATAATTTATTTTAGTGTTATTGATTTTTTCCTCCTAAAAAGCTGTATTGAAACAACAGCCATTAAGACTTATAGAGCCTTGCAACATCTGGTTATGATTGCAGACAATTGCTCTATTCCTTATTCTTGAGGCTGCCTATAATTCCATAGAGAACACCTTCATTAGCTGCCTACTATTCCCTTTCAGATGGCACCTGGGGAAAGGCATGCAAAAGAGATAAATATCTGAAGGCAAAGCAATGGTTATTGTCCATAAATTACTTATGTCGTTTACTCACGGAATCTGCTCGCTGGTGTTATGTTAGAACATATTGCTTTGAATCCATCGCCTGGGAGAGCTATGCCCAATGTATTTAGTGAGTTAAATACATCAATTTTTACATTAGAGGCATACTTACACATAGCCTTCCACTTAAACAATTTTGCATAAGTAAAATTCATCAATAGTTATTAGTCAATTTTGTTAGCAGAAAGACAGAAGCTGAAGGATTTTATCAAAAAGTTTGGCATAACTTGGGAAATGGCTCAGGAGGCTAGAACAGGAGGAGGCTTGGAAAATGAGCAAGAAGAAGGAAAGACCTGGTAGGTTCCAGGATCACAAGAATTGTGAAGTCATTGTTTTCTCTGCCACTGGAGATAAAATGAACTTGGCTGTTGCTACCAACCTGGGAAATGGGTGTGTTTGCTGCATAAATGAATGAAGATTCTGCTTTTTGTGCCACTCCTTTGAATTTTAAATAGCAGTACAATTTTTATCTTGTTGGCCCTGGCTAGATTGCATGAATGGGAGAAGCCTGAAACTGAACCAACAGGGTTTTCTGGAGCTTTAGTAGAATTCAAGCCCTGTCTCCCACAAAGTCTTATAGCATTACTTGGCCATACAAAAAGAATGGAATCTCACCATTTGAGACAGCATGGATGGACCTAGAGGGTATTATGCCAAGTGAAATGAATCAGATAGAGAAAGACAAATACCACATTATTTCACTTGTATGTGGAATCTCAAGGACAAAATAAATGAATGAACAAATTTGAAACAGACTTATAGATACAGATAACAGACTGAGAATTGACAAGGGGGAGGGGATTTGGGAGGTTGGATGAAAAAGGTGAAGGGATTAAGAAGTATAGATTGGAAATTACAAAATAGTCTCAGTGACATGAAGCACAACATAGGGAAAATAGTCAAAAGTATAATAATAACTACGTGTGGTGCATGGGTATTTGAAACATTGGGAGGATCACTTTGTAAAGTATATGATTGTCTAACCACTAGGATGTACACCTGAAACAAATACAAATACAAATACAAATACAAATAATATTGAATGTAAACTGCAGTTGAAAAATAGTTTAAAAACAAAGGAAGGGGATTCAGAAATGGGGCAATAAAAAATCCTTGTGTCCCCCAACAAGGCCTAACAAGAAGTTTGACTTATGTCTACTTCGAAGCCTTTTGACTCAAAATAACTAATGTCTAACATGGGATATACCACATCTAAAAGAGTAAAATTAATTACTAAATCCATATCACAAGAGTAATAACTTTAAGGAGGCTTAACTAGTACAGATTCTTCAGAAAATCAGATATTAATGCCCACAAAGAAAAAGTTTATAAACACACAAATATGTAGCTGAAAAACATTAAATAAATATGAGTTTTCCATCATTCTTACATTTCATCTTCCAATAAACATGTAGTTAGTGTTTTCTATAGAATGGGTGCTCTGTTAGGTACTAGGAACTCACAGGTGAATTTAAATCTATTCTTGTCCTCAATCAATTTATATTATAGTAGAAGATATATGTGCAAACACAATTCAGTAGTGAAGCTTGGGTGCTTTATGAAATTATGTACACAGCGGAGTGGAGGTACAAATATGTGAGGGGCCAAAATTAAGCAGAAAAAAAGACTTCAAATAAAAAAGATTAAAAGTAAATGAACAGTTTTAGTAAATGAAGATGTGTTATCTTGGGAAAGTAGAAGAATGGATTCCCAGGCATGAGGAAAAGAATGGAAGTAGTTGCATGTTCTTAAAAAATGGGTTAATGTGTATATGTTGCTGGGTTTGGGAGGGAGAATAGGAATAGGTGGAATCATAAAATAAGACTTCAGAAGAAAATAGAGTCAAAATTTGGAGAGCCTGACCTAAGTAGGAAATTTCAGTTTTTCATATTGGCAATAGAAAATCATTAAAACATTTTAATCAGGGGAATATTGTATTTTACTCTTTGGCTTTATGTTATATGAAATCTTTTATAAAGATTTTTTCTTGTGAAAAGATGAATTAGAGAAGGCAAAAGGAGACAAGAAGGTCTAATAGATTTTGGTAATATCTCAGGGAAGAGAAGAAGAGAGCCAAAGCTAGTGCAGTTGAAGTCTTGACGGAATTTGAGAGGACTTTAGAAATAAAGAAAAGAATTGGCAGGGCTTTGCCACTAGCTGCACGTAGGTAGTGAGAGGATGGGTGGAGGGACATGCTTGGCTTACAGCCAGGCTTTGGTGGAGATACAAGGTACCAATGAAAGAAAAGTAAAATATTGAGTGGAAAAAGAAAGGACATCCAGTAAATTGGAAAATACAGGTTTGGAAAGCAGAAGAGATATTTTAATTAGAAGTAGCTACATCAATCACCAGGATAAAGTACAGGAGGTCACTCTGGGAGAATATGTAGAATAATGAGAGAATAAGACAAAATATAGTGTGTTGGAGCACATCGCCTTGTAAGAAATTGACAGAGAAGAGCCTGCAATGGGAACAAAGGAGGAATGATCAGAGAGCCCAGCAGACCTTAGGAACAGTAGTCACACAGGATGGTGCGATGAGGATGAATTTAAGAAAAATGGTCTGATAGATACCACATTCAACTGATTTTTTTTCATTGTCTGTAAGGCCATCAAAAAAAAAAAGGGAAAGTGTCTTTTGAAAACCCAAACTATCCAGCATCTAATAAAATATGTGGCATGTGGCAAGTACCCAGAAATGTTCTTCAGATTGAAGCATAAAATATTCTTGCTGCCTGAGAAGGAGTTGGGGCTATAACACCATCCAAAATGTTCCCCTAACAAAAGTCTACATATCAGTGTGTTAACAGGAATACCCTGAGCTGAAACAGTCATGATGTCCATATTTCTACCTTCTAGAAAATGGGGAGAACTTTTGTCAGTTGACTCTAATCAGGAACTTATTTTTCTAACTTAAAGAAGAAGCTCTTATCTGCCAAATAGAAAAGAAAATACAGTTTCAGAGAATGGAAGGGTAGAACAAAAAAGCAACTGGCCAAAGACCTCATAGAGTCCAAACAACTGGTGAGATGCATGAAGAGCAGTCATTCCCAGGGTACTCAGTGGCTGTCATGTATTCAGTGGCAGGCTTTTTTAAAAATACATTTTATTGATTTTTTACAGAGAGGAAGGGAGAGGGATAGAGAGTCAGAAACATCGATGGGAGAGAAACATCGATCAGCTGTCTCCTGCACACCCCCTACTGGGGATGTGCCTGCAACCAAGGTACATGCCCTTGACCGGAATCGAACCTGGGACCCTTCAGTCTGCAGGCCGACGCTCTATCCACTGAGCCAAACCGGTTAGGGCCAGTGGCAGGCTTTTTGCAGAACATCTTACAGGAACCTGGAGCTTCCTTAGTATTATGGTTGATTAAGGGTGTAAATTGAACTTTAAATATTTACTGATCTATCAGTTGAGGACACCTACCAAGGGCAGTGATAAACTTACTGAGCATCTCAGAATAGATTTATGGGGAACAAATGCAGCACAGAACACTCAGAGATGATCTGTGTAATTTATATAACATAAGAAGAGAGGAAGCTAGACAATGCCAGAGCAAAGTAGACTCTTGGTTAAAGGTTTCCACTAATTCCTTAATTGCGGGTATAGCCTGCTTCCTTAATAAGAAAGCAAACTAATATGAGAAACCTAATATGGAAAAGATATCATTTTAATATCTAAGTATGCTTGTGCCAAATGAATAGTAGAATGTGGATTCTTCTCATTTCATAACATGGGTTGAGTTTGTTAACAAATCTTTTGATTTTGAACCCTTTCCAGTATATAGATAGATATAAACATTTTGATATGATATCTATAATAATAAAAGCATAATATGCTAATTAGACCTGACGTCCTTCCAGACGACCTTCCAGACAAAAGCCAGGGCTGCCAGGGAATCCCAGGTCCCAGGTGCCAGAGGGAAACCAGTGCTGGCAGCCAGGGGAAGGAAGGCCTACTCTTGCACTAATTTCATGCATCGGGCCTCTATAAGAAATATTTTCATAGGTACAGATATATGCAGATACAGATAGAGATGTTAACAGAGATACAAATATACAAGTGAATATAGATACAGATGTAGATATGGTTATGAACACGGAGGTCGAGATAGAAGTTTGAATTAGGTTTGTGCCCCCTGACACCTGCAGGATTCATTCAGGTGTCAATGGCAATTAAAAGCAGGTAAGCAGTGTTGTCAAAAGATTATTTTAGATTGTTTTAGGAGAGTGACATCAGTAGAATGAGAAGGGTGTGAGAGATTCCCTTGGTCTCTCCCCTTGAAGTTTCAACAATTTTCCCCTACTCAACACACAAACACATCTGAGAGATCCCTGCATTGAAACATCTAAAGGTGGGCAAGTGGGATCAAACCAGAAAGGCAAGAAGGGAGAAAAGCTCAAAGGAGCTTTGGACACAGCTCTCCAGCCTGGAGCTTCATGTGGGGCTCAGCCTGGAGAGGGGAGGACTTACGTGTGGACGGCACTCCCTTCAGCCTAGAGGAGCTGAGATTTAGTGAGCGTTCCTGCAGGAGGTGTAGCAGGAGCCGCAGCTGAGCCCAGTGACCTGGGCAGCAATGAAACACAGAAGTGTGGCCACAGTTGTCTGGCAGCACTGGGCATTCCAGACAGAGAAACAAATACACGGATCCCAGATGCCTTTCCTTAACTTCCCATAGCTCGCCTCCTTCAACCTTCATGTTGGGTTGCAGAGCACATTACCTGCAACCCTGGCAACTGGTGCCACAGAAACACTTTTCCCTGAGAGAAAAAGGGTCAGGTGGATGTGCCTCAATGATGGGGAGAAGGGGGCTGCCTGGGGATGCCACAGAAGTCCTCCGGTTGCCATTGCTGGGAGGGCAAAGCAATAAAGGAGGCAGCAGCACCCCAGCCAGCTGCACACATCGAGGCTGTACTGCTAGTTGTGTCTGGCTTCAGGGGACAGCACTGGGAGTTCATTCCAGGGGTACAGGATGGTTCAACATACACAGATAGAGCAGTGTAATACACTACACTAACAAAACAAAGGATAATAAGTATGTGATCTTATCAATAGATGCAGAAAAGGCATTTGATAAGATACTACATCCATTTATGATTAAAACACTCAATAAAATTGCTATAGAAGGGAAGTACCTCAACATAATACTAGTAAAATCCATATATGACAAATCGTCAGCTAATATCATACTCAATGGTGAAAAACTGAAAGCTTTTCCTCTAAAATCAGTAACAAGACAAGGATGCCCACTCTCACCAGTCATATCTAATACTAGTAGCCCGGTGCATGAAATTCGTGCATGGGGTTGGTGTCCCTCAGCCTGGCCTGCAACCTCTTCAATCTGGGACCCTTTGGGGGATGTCCGACTGCCAATTTAGTGGGGTCAGGCCTAAACCGGTAGTCGGACATCCCTCTTGCAATCTGGGACCACTAGCCTCTAACCCCTCACCTGCCTGACGGCCTGATCACCCCTAACTTCCCTCCTTTCCAGGCTGCTCACCCCCAATTGCCCCCACTTCTGTCTTGCTTGCACGCCACCATGGCTTTGTCTGGAAGGATGTCCAGAAGGTCTCCTGGCCTAATTAGCATATTACCCTTTTATTAGTATAAATAGTGCTGGAAGTCCTAGCCAGAGCAATAAGACAAAAGTAATAAATAAAAGACATCCAAATTGGGAATGAAGAAGTAAAAGTGTCACTTTGTGCAGGTGACATAATTCCTTATGTGGAAAACCCTAAATACTCCACCAAAAAATTATAAACAATAAATATAGTAGAGTTGCAGGATACAACCTCAATGTACAGAAATCCACTGCATTCCTACACAGTAACAATAAACTTTCAGAAAAATAAATTTAAAAATAATTCATTTTGCAATTTCAACATAAGGAATAAAATACATAGGAATAAACTTAACAAAGGATGTGAAAGATCTATATGCTGTGATCTATAAAGCATTATTAAAAGAGATTGAAAAAGGCAATGATTCAGAAAGATGACATTATGTGTTCATGGATTAGAAGAATAAACATATTCAAAATGTCCATATTACCCCAAACAATATGTAGTTTTAATGCAATCCCCTAAAAACACAATGGCATTTCTTAAAGAAAGAACCAAAAAATCATCAGATTGTATGGAATGACAAAAGATCCCATATAGCCAAAACAATCCTGAGACAAAAGAACAAAGCCAGAGGTATCATACTACCTGAATTCAAATTATACTACAGAACAACAATAATCAAAATAGCACATTATTAGCAGAAAAACAGATACACAGAGCAATGGAACAGAATTGAGAGCTCAGAAATAGAATCACATGTATATGGGCAAATAGTTTATGACAAAGGAGCCAAAAAACGCAATGGAAAAAAGAAAGCCTCTTCAATAAATGGTGCTGGGAAAATTGAAAAGCCACATGCAAAAGAATTAAACTAGATTATAGTTTGTCCCTGTGTACAAAAATTAATTCAAAATGGATCAAAGCTGTTAGTATCTAAGATCTGAAACAATAACTTACACAGAAGAAAACATAAGGTACTAAACTTATGGACCTTGGTCTTAGAGAAGATTTTATGAATTTGATCCCAAAGACAAGGGAAATAAAGACAAATGAATGGGACTATATCAAACTAAAAAACTTCTGAACAGCAAAAGAAACCACTAACAAAACAAAAAGGCAACCAACCAAATGGGAGATGATATTTGCAAACAACAGCTCTGGTAAGAGGGTACTATCCAAAATATATGAAGAACTCATACAACTCAATACCAACCAATCAATCCAGTTAAAAACTGGGCAGAGGACCTGAACATACACTTCTCCCATGAAGACATAATTCAAAAAACTCACAGATATTTGAATAGATGCTCAACTTTACTAGCTATTAGGAAAATACAAGTCAAAACTACAATGAGATACTACCTCACACCATTAGAATGGCTATCCTATATAATAAAAGCCTAATATGCTAAGTGTTTGGCCGTCTGGTCAGCTGGCCAACCAATCAAAGCATAATATGCTAATGATATGCTAAGACCACTCAACCACTCGCTATGACTGACCACCAGGGGGCAGATGCTCCGACCAGTAAGTTAGCTTGGGGCTAGAGTCTGGCCAATTGGTACTGAGCAAGATGGGTCAGGCATGCCCTGGAGCCCTCCCACATCTGTCCCTGGCCATGATCGTGCACTGGACAGGTCCCTCAGCCTGGCCTGTGCCCACTCTCAATCTGGGACCCCTTGCAGGGTGTCAGAGAGCCTGTTTCAGCCCAATGGCAGAATGACCTGTTGCTATGACACACACTGACCACCAGGGGGCAGATACTCAATGCAGGAGCTGCCCCTGGTGGTCAGTGCACTCCCACAGCGGGGGCACTGCTCATCCAGAAGCCAGGCTCATGTCTGGCAAGCACAGCAGCAGTAGCAGGAGCCTCTCCCACCTCTGTGGCAGCACTAAGGATGTCTGACTGCTGGCTTAGGCCTGCTCGTGGGAAGCGGGCCTAAGCCAGCAGTCGGACATCCCTCGAGGGCTCCCAGACTGCAAGAGCACTCAGGCTGGGCTGAGGGACCTCCCCGCCCCCAAGTGCATTAATTTCATACACCAGGCCTCTAGTTATGAATAAGATGAGTAATAACAAGTGTTGGAGAGGTTGTGAAGAAAAAGGAACCCTCATTCACTGCTAGTGGGAATGTACAGCCACTATGGGAAACAGTATGGAGGTTCCTCAAAAAATTATTAAATTTATATAATTAAATATATATAATTAAATTTATAATTATATAAATTATATAATTAAATTTATATAATTAAAAGTTTTTAAATAGTGAAAATTTATTTCTCCCTCAGAGTGCTATATGTTAAAATATTACTTGGTTAGGTACAGAACTATACGGTTTAGATTATTAAGTCAGAAAATGTTTGAGGGAAATTTCAAAAAGGGGGTGAGACTAGATATTGAAGGATGGGTACAGTTTAGATAAGCAGAGGCACTGGGAGGGCTTTTTAGGCAAGAGAACGCAATGGGGAAAGGAAAAGAGGAGAAATGTTGTTGAAAAAATCCTAATTTGTAAGGGATAAGTGGTACAAATATTGAATTAGGGAGATAGTTCTGAATTGTGAAAATTCTTGGCACTAAAAAGTTCAATGTCATATCTGCATAGTAATAGGGACCACTGACAGTTCTTGAAAAGTGGAATAATATGAAGACATTTTTTTTAAGTTAATCTGGTATAAGATGCTGAGGAATGGCTAGACTAGAAGGAAGTCTATTAAGAAGCCTATCAGTGGTTCTAGAGAGGATGCGATAAAGACCTAACTGGTGTGGTGGTTGTGAAAGGAATGGATGGATAAGAGAGAGTTAAGTGAGCAGTGGCTCTCCAGTGAAGCAAAGGGGTGCACATGGCACCGAAGAGAACACTGAAGATAAGTACATCAAAATTTTATTTATAATTAGATAATTTTGGCAAGAACTGGGGATCAATTTAAGGTTTTAAAAGATAACATGTTCAGATATTTTTAAAGATATAACTCTATTTAGTTTTCCAAATTGATGTTTTAGAAAGCCCTATTTTCTTCCTCACTCCATTTATCTTCAACTAGAGAGTAACATCTATAACATATCCTGAATGAATACTATATGTAGGCAAGTATTCTGAATAACACAAAAGTAAGTGTGCAAAGACAGGGCTAGTCTACTACAAGTTATACTGTACTCTATAGACAGAAAAAAAATTTAATGTACATTATAACATGTCCACACAATAAGTCAGTATTCATGAAACTCTACTCATTACACAATAATGTAAAGGACATCTCAATTGTCAATGCACTGATGGATCTGAGTTTACTAATTTTGGGCATAAAAAGCAAAGTTTGGACTAAAAACTACCATTAAAATACCTAAGTGAGCCCAGCTGACATGGATCAGTGGTTGAGCATTCACTTAAGAACCAGGAGGTCATGGTTTGATTCCTGGTCAGGGCACATGCCAGGGCTGTGGGTGTGGTCCCCAGGTGGGGCATGTGCAGGAGGCAGTCGATCAATGATTCTCTCTCATCATTGATGGTTCTATCTCTCCCTCTCCCTTCCTTTCTGAAAGCAAGAAAAATCTATTTTAAAAAATACCCAAGTGAGTTTAGTTCAGTATTGAGGGAACTGAGCATGTTTTATTCGAATAAGAGGCAGCCTAATGCAATGCAGAGTCTGAACAAACCCACACGGAGGATAGAATGCAAGAGTGACAAGATGCCAACACATTATGACAGCTACTGTGCCGCCTGACCTGGAACATTTATGCATTTCCTAAAGGTGCATAAAAAGCAAATTTTATCATTGTTTCCACCACATCAAACTCACATTTCCTGTTTTTATTACCCATAATCCCACAGGCTCTGGTAAAGCATCAAACTGAAGTTCATTAGTTAACATTTTAAAAGGACAAGATTTTAAGATGCTCTTTCAATTTTACTTCCTAAGCCAAGCACTGGAAAAATCACTAGCCCCGAAAACAGCCAACTCCACTATTATTATCAACAATAAAATCCACCCACAAATTGAACCATTGCCAACCCACCACTGAAATGCTCACAGCATCACAGGGTTTTCCCAACTGTGGAGACACAGAAAGCAGCTGCGATCCCCCTCACGCAATGCAGATGGTGAGAAGTTAAGAGTGCTCAGAAGAATGGCTACTAAAGGAAAAGCCTCCAGGAGCTTCCACAAATGGATCCAGTGATGTGGCAGTTAGTTCCAGATATTAGTTACAAACTGATCTTTTCATCTCCCACCTGCTTCCTCTCCTCCATTTTCATTTCTCAGATCATTGCATGATCATCTACTCAATGGTCCAAGCTAGAAACACCCAAATTGGCTTTTTCTCTGTATTCCTCAACCACCAAAGTCAGGAAATTTCAATGCCATCCCCTCCTCTCTGGCCCCACGCTCACACTTTAGGTTCTCACATTCCTTCCTAGACTGCGACTAAGGGTCTTTATCAGGCTTCTGTTTGAGCATAATTAATTGCTAACATAGTATTCTATCTTCAATACGTGATTAGATGGCACATTATAAACTTGTTGCTAGAAATTGTAGAAATTAGAAATAGCCCTGCCAATGTGACGAGGTGGTTGAGCGTAGACCCATACACCAGGAGGTTAAGTTTGATTCCTTGTCAGGGCACATGCGAGGGTCAATTCCCAGCACGGGGTGTGCAGCAGGCAGCCAAATCAATGATTCTCTCTCATTGATGTTTCTAACTCTCGCCCTCTACCTTCCTCTCTCTGAAATCAATTTAAAACAGGAACTGGAAATAAAATTAGCAGAAACTAGAAATGGAATAAAATGGAGTACAATAAATAAAATAAAATTAATAGAAACTGGAAATAGAATGATTCCACTGGGATCATTTCCATGTGGTGCTTAAACTCAGAATCAATATTCATAGAACTGAGAGATAAATTCTTTAATTCGGCATTCTAAAATATTGCAAGAAATGCTGAATTTGTTTGGGGGAAAATAGATATTAAGTGGCTGAAGTAGGATTTAAGTATTCTATCCTCCTTTCGTTTTGAGGTTGATCAGAATGTGTTGCCCAGATCCTTCTCCCTTTAGCATTTGCAAGTGTTGCAAGTCTGAGTTCTTAAGAGATTCATTCTCAATAAATTAACAGAACATTTTTGATTTTAAATTTGGAAGTTGATACAGGGAGTGTGCTATTTCCTTTTCTTCCACAGAAACAAATTATTTCTCCCAAAACCTGAACTCAATTTTTTGAGGAATTTAGTCAGATCTGGTCTGTGAGTGACAGCACTAAAGGGGGCTCTATTGATTACACCACCCCTCTCCACCAAGGCCACCATTACCAGCCTTGTCAGGGGCAGGCCTATTGCTATGTGACAAACAATCACCTTGGAGACACAGCACGAGCTGCTTCATCCATTGCCCTTTTCTCTAGTTTCTCACTTTGAACCACTTACACTTGAATGTATTATTTAATGTGGTAAAAAAAAAAATGCATCACTCTTGCAGACCTTCGGGAGCTCAAACAGCTTTAAAAAGCTTTGGAAACCTTTCTACAACTAAAATAACTCTGCCCTTGGAAGAACAGGCATGGTGTTCATATCAGGATTATCAGCAGTGGACCTGGATGAGTAAAACAATTAAATGAGCAATTTTTTGAAGTTTGGTGGCGTGATCGATCCCTTTATACTTACCCAGGAAGCTTTAAAGGGCTTCCTATGTCACAAACCAACAATTTTCCCACCTTGCTTGAAAGAGGTACAAAATTGCTGTAGCTAGAGACTCAAAGATAGTATTAACCCTAAGCACACAATAACTCTGGCAAAGAGAATTGAAATCTTGATCCAGCTTAAAGAACAAAGACTAAAATGAAGCTGACCAGCTGTCTAATTGCCTGAGAAATGGAATAAACTGACCCTGCTGATTAAATCAGAGATGGCCAATTCAATTAGGTCATGTTTAAATGTAAATAAATATATATATGATTTTTCAATACACTTTTTTAGCTGTATTCTTCAAGCTCATGTGAGAAGACAAAAAGGGGAATGGTGTCTCTGTTCTACGTCAGCTTAGCTAAGCTTGCAGCACGTTCCCAGAATTATCTTCTCTGTACAATTATGGACTAGAGATGACCACAACAAAAATTTGTGGGGGATATGGAATCCAGAAGTAAATCGGGAGTGTTGTGTAGCTTAGCAGTCAGTGTGGGGTCCACAGCTAGTGCAGCTCATGCATGCTGTTCAGAGCAGCTGGTTTACCTTGTTAGCGTCCATCTGATTTCCTCCCTGCACTTCTCCAACTCCGGGGCCAGGTGCATTGCTAGGATTCTGAATAAGTCAGCTTCTCCTGCAGGTTACTCGCCTCACCAGCATTACAGGAGTGGAGGTGGTGACAGGTCAGCTCCGTTTCCAGATAATCCTCGTGGGTTCCAGTTTGTCCTTGCTCTCCTCCACTTCACACCATCTCTTCTCCCTGCTCATCTCAGGCCCAGAAAAAGATGAAAAAGCAAAAGCCATATGTATTTTGTTTCACCAATGCCCACATTTACACAATGTCAAGTACCTCTAATAAATCCATTATCTCATCTCATTCCTGGTAGTTTTGCTTCTCTGATCAAATTCTGAGCAAGCACAGCAGGCATGCCAGGCCCTGTGATAGGTGAATTGCTATACTTTCTTCAATTGCATTTCCTCAAAAATTAAAAATGGAACTGCTGTTTGATCCAGTGATGCTTTCTGGGAATATATCCTAAGAATCCTAAAACACCAATCAAAAAGAATGTATGCACCCCTATGTTCATAGCAGCATTATTTACAATAGCTAAGATCTGGTAACAGCCCAAGTGCCCATCAGGAGATGAGTGAATAAAAATGCTGTGGTACATTTTCACAATGGAATATTACATGGCTGTAAAATAATAAGGAACTCTTACCCTTTGGGACTGCATAGATAGACCTAGAGATTATTATGCTAAGAAAAATAAGCCAGTCAGAGAAAGACAAATACCGTATGATCTCACTAATTTGTGAAATCCAATAACCAAAATAAACTGATTAACCAAATAGAAGTAGAGGCATGGATATATGGAACAGAATTACAGCTGTCAGAGGGGAGGGGAATGTAGGGACTGGATAAAAGAAGATGAAGATATTAGCCAAAGACTATATATGCATATCCCATGTACACAGACAACAGGGGAGGGAGAGAGGGAACTGAATAAAGGTGGACAAAAGGGGGGGCATCTGTAATAGTTTCAACAATTAAAAAAACTCACAAAACATCATTTTAAATAAATTGGAACAAACAATTTATGTGAAATTCCTAATGAGTTTCTATGGCACCAAATTCAAGCTTTATGGTATACTCTGTGCCACATAGCTTGACGAAGCCTCCTTTTCCCTAATCAAAATACATTAAACATCAACTTTAGGAATGTCAGTGACAAGGTAAATAATTCAGAGCAAAGAGCCAGCCAAAATGATAAGACCAGAAGGAAATAGATTAGACTAGGGCAGACCTGAGAAGCAGATGAACAAGGTAAAATTAAGAATCTAGAAATACATTCCCAATAGTAGGGTACCAGATTCTTAGTAAGATTTTTCCAGGAAGGTAAACCCTTATAAGCGTAGAGGAAGAATTAAGGCTGGGGCAAGTAATTAGCAAGAAAAGAACCAGGAAACACCAGGTTCAGAGGTCAATCAAGGCAGGTCTAAAATTTTGGAAACTTGGGTACAATGTAATTCAAACAACAGAGCAAAGGGGAAAAACAAACCAATAGTTGAGGACCAGATTTGGGCACTGAAGAAGCAGGAGGAATGTTCAGGAAATGGTCCTTTATGCCTTGAGGTCTGGGCTGTTCGGTTGAACTAAGGACCATTCTCCAGGGAGCATGAGCTAAGCCATGAGTGATGTTGAGATTTAGGTACAAGAAAGATGAAGATCCAGCCTGTCATGAGGGCTGAAGCTCAAAGCCAGATTAGAGGCAGATCATACTGATTCAATGTTGAACTATAAAATATTTTCCTTGAAATCCTGGTCCCTCTTGCTGGAAGTCAGGGTTAGTCCCATTAGTGCTGTACGCTGGTTAAATGATTCCTGCAGCTAGGGAGGGAAAAAAACAAAACACATAAAAAACAGGGAATGAGGAGAGGTGACAAAACTGTAGGCTTGAGAAACAAAATGTATATGAATGTGTGTATAAACTATAAATAAATCCTAAACCTCAACATGGATGGTGATTAAGTGACTTACCTGTGTCTTTTAGATACATGATTCACGTATATAATATTTGTTTAAAGCAGGTGCTTGAATAACAGCATTTTGTTCAACATCATTTAGGTTGATGAGATGCCATGGAAACTTAACTCTTGTTTATATCAATTAGCCTACGGTTAAATTATGTTTGTTATATGCAATTTGCTAAAGTTGCAGAATGTATCAAAATTAACACCTTTCATACCACATAGAAATCTCTAAGACATACACCAGGGACCGCACATTTTTGGGCAAACTGCACGTTATTTAAATCATAATTTCACTGTCAGTAGAATCATCTTCGGAATCGTCAAAACAGTCATCCACATCTTCGATCTCACTAGGAATATCTGATAAATTATCGTTAAATACTTCCGGAAGTGTATCAGTTTCGCTGGTTTCCTTCCTTTTTCTGAGAGAGGGCATTTCTAAAAGCGCCAGGAACTTGAAGATGAAGACTATTTGAATGACCAAAATACAATGTAACTGCAATGCTTTATGGGTTCATGCAATTATATAGTTTTTCGTAGATTGACCTGCATGGTTTCCACCAATGAGATCGCTTCATTTGATCTGGACAAGACAGTGTGTTGACATCTAAGGTCCATAACAGATGGCGCGTGAAAAATGAGAAAACTCGTGAGCGATCCTTAACAGATGGCATGCTAAACACAAGAAAGCTAGTGAGAGGTATGAAAGGTGCTAAGAGAAGACTTACTGTGTATGATGAACTAGGTAAATAAGGGAGGGAGATCATATATACTCTCTATACAGATAAAGAAGCTATGTTGACCCCATTTCCATGACCATTACACAGGGTGTCACCAAAAACGTATACACACTTTGAAAGATTATAAAGTCAGTGATTATTAACATACAGTTCATTTTCAAAATTTAAAAAATCTACAGAAATGAATAATTATTTTGTCAAT
The DNA here is from genome assembly GCF_000327345.1 of Myotis davidii. NCBI lineage: Eukaryota > Metazoa > Chordata > Mammalia > Chiroptera > Vespertilionidae > Myotis > Myotis davidii. The sequence continues at coordinate 946,721 of NW_006293784.1, read as the reverse complement.
GCCTGGTTTTAAACAGATGACCGTTCTGGTCCAGGCACTGCTGATAATGTAAAGCAGTGGAATTGCAAACATCAAGAACCATTTGGTTTAGTATTTGTGCACCTTCAATTCATTGACTGTTGCCAGTTTTGTGCCATAAACTTTATCTTCCATATATTGCCATTAAAAAAAAAGTATAGTGGCACTTTAGGATAAATTTGCTTTGTTTAAAGTTTAGCCTGGCTTCACTCACAACATTTTCTAAAAGCGCAGGAACTTGAAGATGAAGACTATTTGAATGACCAAAATACAATGTAACTGCAATGCTTTATGGGTTCATGCAATTATATAGTTTTTCGTAAACTGACCTGCGTGGTTTCCACCAATGAGATCGCTTCATTTGATCTGGACAAGACAGTGTGTTGACATCTAAGGTCCATAACAGATGGCGCGTGAAAAATGAGAAAACTCGTGAGCGGTCCTTAACAGATGGCGCGCTAAACATGAGAAAGCTAGTGAGCGGTATGAAAGGTGCTAAGAGAAGACTTACTGTGTATGATGAACTAGGTAAATAAGGGAGGGAGATCATATATACTCTCTATACAGATAAAGAAGCTATGTTGACCCCATTTCCATGACCATTACACAGGGTGTCACCAAAAACGTATACACACTTTGAAAGATTATAAAGTCAGTGATTATTAACATACAGTTCATTTTCAAAATTTAAAAAATCTACAGAAATGAATAATTATTTTGTCAATGACTGTTTTTAAACAGATGACC
>NW_006293784.1:913771-945792 GCF_000327345.1 Myotis davidii | reverse complement strand
TATCTTCCATATATTGCCATTTAAAAAAAAAGTATAGTGGCACTTTAGGATAAATTTGCTTTGTTTAAAGTTTAGACTGGCTTCACTCAGTATTTCAAATCAGTTAAATCTGAAAAAGAGTGAAAATTAAGTGCATTATCAGCTGTGTAAACTTTTTGAGACACCTTATATTTAGTACAGTTGAGTATAAGCGTTCTGTGATTAATTGAAATTCCTAAATTCAAAGACTATTTATTTTTCTTAAACTACTTACACTGGGGTAAAATAATTTCATAGACATTATTTATATGAGTATGATCCTATCTAATAAAGAGGGAATATGCTAATTGACCCTCACACCATCACAAAGATGGTGGCTCCCACAGCTAATAAGGAGGGAATATGCTAATTGACTGTCCCACCCTCAAATATGGCAGCACCCACAGACAATAAGGAGGGAATATGCTAATTTACTGCCACACCCTCAAAGATGGTGGCGCCCACAGGCACAAGTTGGTGGTACCCAGTCCCATCAGCCCTGCTGGGGCGGCAGGCACAGCAAGGCTGGGGCCGCCCCAGGCGGGCTTGGCCACTCTGCACAGCCAATAAGGAGGGAATATGCAAATTGACTGCCTTGCCTTCAAAGATGGTGGTGCCCACAGCCAATAAGGAGGGAATATGCTAATTGACTGCCACACCCTCAAAGATGGTGGTGCCCACAGGCACAAGTTGGTGGTACCCAGTCTCCTCAGCCCTGCTGGGGCGGCAGGCACAGCAAAGCTGGGCCCGCCCCAGGCGGGCTTGGCCACTCTGCGTGCCTGCCTCTGAAGACCCCCAGTCCCCTCAGCCCCCCAGCTTCCCAGGGCCGGGCCGAGGTGCAGGCAAGCCTCAGATGGTGGCTGCCCAGCCACCCAGGGCTGCCCGAGGCTCAGGTAACCAGGACGAGCTGAGGCTTGCGCTACCAGCAGTGGCAGTAACAGAGGTATGATGGGGCGTCACCTTTCCCTGATCACCAGGTTGCCTCCCACCCCTGAGGGCTCCCAGCCTGTGAGAGGGGGCAGGCCAGGCTGAGGGACTTCCCCCTCCAGTGCATGAATTTTCATGCACTGGGCCTCTAGTGTAGTTATAATAGAGATCCATTATCCCACATTAGGTCGTGCTTTACCAGTTGAATATTCATATTTTTTTTGCTACAAACATGTATATAAACAAAATAATTGATTAAATTTGGATTTGAGTTCCTAATACTTGTGGAATTCACACAATGGGATATTAAAGCTAATGAGATTACAGGTGTGTATCCTGTTGCCACTCCCCCCCACACCCCCTGTTTATGTATGTCTTTTGAAAGAAGTCCAAGAAGACTCTCAGGCAGCTATATGCTATTTATAGCCAGTCTGGAAATAAAGGGAAAACATGCAGTAATGACAGCTTTCTGGCTCTTTGGATTATTAGATCCCTTGCTTAGCAATAACAATTTCTGTAAATACAGATCTTCGAGACTCAGCAAATAAAAACCCACACTGCCAAGACATGATAAATTCTCAAAGGAGTCTACTTCAGCAATATTGGCTTAGGCCACGTTTTGGTAATGATTCACTTCAATATCCTCTGTCTTTCTGAATTATTACCCTTGCTTTTATTTGCTCACTGGGTCCTAAACAGCAAGAAAGCTATTCACATTATATTCATGCATGCTCCTTTCTTTAGATAGTCTATTTTCTGTTCTCCTTCACTGGAGGTAACAGCTTTAAGATAATATTAAACCATTATACTTTCATCTCTGCATAATTTCAATGCATTTAATGTAGACCAAGAAAACCAGCCTTCTAGTTGAATTGGGAGCACAGAAAAAATTCTAGGTGTCTTGATCCTGAAGTTTGATGTCTAGAGAATTGGGCTAAGCTGATTTCCAGAGGGAACTTGGGGAGAAATCACATCAGGATCAGTATTATCCATTTATCCCTCATGCTAGCTGTTAGATCAAACAGAACTCTAGTTCTCACAGGGAGTTTCTGGGGGAAAAACACATTTATAGTAAAATTTCTGATCTCAGGAAGATCACATATTACCATCTGATAGAGATATGCTATGCGTGGGTGCATGGAGGACTTAGGAGGAGCACAGACAACTGGCTGCTATACACCAAAAAGCACTCATTTGAGCTAAAATACTTTCAGTTACATGGATGGGCATAGGAGATACTAATATGAGCTACTGAGAATCCTCTACAAGCAAAGTGACACCAATGCCAGTGGTGGGAGAGGTCTAACCCAAGCAGCAATAAGGAGTTAAGGGGTTGCTTTGATGCTACATAATTAAAAAAAGAATAATGAAACCATCTAAGAGTGAATCTACATTTATCAGCATCATTAGTTGGCAGTCCTTAACTACATCAGTGTCAAATACTCCTCTCAAAAAAAAGTGTTCATCAATTTCTGCAATTATTGTTGCATTTTAATAACATATGTTAATACATATTATGTAATTATATATTCATATTAATTTAAGTATATAACACTTTTATTTGTGTTTACAATTTAAAACAGTCAAAGTGTGAGCAATAGAATATAATATTTTTCTTTGGTAATTGTAACTTTTATTTCATAGGGAAATTTTACTGAATTTGAATAATTCCTTTAAATTTTGTTTTTCACTTTAATTGCTAATTGTTTGTTATAAAATAAAATACAAAGTCTAAAAATTGTTATTATTTATGATTATTACATTATTATTACCATAAATATTTTTGTTCTATAGAGAAATAAGAAATTAAAAAATGATCTGTTCCAAGGATCAAATTCCCTACTCACACCACTGCCTAAAATAAGACATGTTCTGAGACTATGGTTTGCACCATGTGCCAGGCACTCACTCCAGAGTAATGAATTTGAGCCAGTGTGGGAAGGGCCCTCAGAGGCATAGATGTGATCAGTTCTGCACATGCCATGAGCAAGTTATCACTTTTAATAGTTGCCTGTCTCAACTGGTCAAAAATCTGATTTTTTTTGTATAGGGAAGAGCCAAGACTTCTTAAAGTAAAAAATATTCGCTCATTGCATTTCTTTTTTTAAAAAAGATATTTTATTGAATTTATTGGGGTAACACTAGTTAACAAAATTATACAGGTTTCAGGTGCACAATTGAACAACACATCTGTACACTGTATTGTGTGTTCACTACCCCAAATCAAGTCTCCATTCATCACTATTTATCCCCCATTTACCCTCCTCCAGCTTCTCCCATCCCACCCCCCACTCCAGCAATCAACACACTGTTGTCTGTGTCCATGAATTTTTTAATTTTTCTCTTTTTTTGAAATTCCCCCATGTTAATGGCCAGCTTTCTGGATTGAGGGCAATTTGCACAGCTGCTTTGTGAAGGCCATCTAGTGTGGTCCAAATATACTCCGAAGCCAGGAGGAAGAGGTGAAGAGCTGCCAGCTTGTTCCAACCCTTGTTTGAATGCTAAATGAATGGTACCTCGGGATCCAAATGATTTATGCCATCTGTGATTTTTATCTCCATTAGCTTGATGCCTTTTACTTTTTTTCTGGTAGCAGAATATGTATTCAATAACTAATAAGAACTAATGTTTGAAAAACAATTGCTTTTTTGCTAAAAATTAATTATCAGCCTTGATTAAGATCATAAAAATGTTGGGCACATTTACCACACAAATAATAATTGTTTTAGACTGTTTCTTTCACATAAATAAAGTGCAGGATTCAGGAGTTCTTTGTTTCTGCTGTTGCCTTCTTTAATGATAGGGAATCTGTAAATATAACCACTGTTGGTTGGGTCATAGACAAGATTGGTTACTAGGACAATACAAAAGCATTTCATTATATATTTTACACTAGAGGCCCAGCGCACAAAAATTCGTGCACTTGGCGGGGGAAGGAGGCCCCTCAGCCTGGCCTGTGCCCTCTCGCAGTCCAGGAACCCTCAGGGGATGTCCAACTGATGGCTTAAGCCCACTCCCTGTGCGGGCCTAAGCCGCAGGCTGGCCTCCCTCTGCAGGAGGCAACCAGGTGGGCCAACCAGGCCCTCCTCCCAACCGCCCCTCCACTGCCACTGTTTGCCTCTGCCCCCGATCACCTTCCCCTCCCTCTGTCCACTGGCATGCATCTTGGCTGGTATGGCACCACCTGCTTGCTGGCCCCATCCCCCAAAGACCAGTCATTCCACCGTTCAGTCAATTTGCATATTACCTTTTTATTATATAGAATGTGCATTCATATATAAGAGTGTGTGATACCCTAGGGAAAAAAAGTTTAAATGGAAGTCATAGTCATAGTTGAGTAGAGCAAAACTTTCATTTCTTTGTCCCCCTCTTTCACTTTCTACATTTCTAGGCCCCATAAAAGTTATCATTAAAGAATCTTTTCTAATTCCCATTCAAGTTTTAGAAAGGGTCTCAAGTCTTTGTTATTGACTTTTTATAGCAAATGCCATCCTTAATCCTCATTTTTTAACTAATCAAACAACTCAATAGGAGGTAAAGAAGTACTTCACCAAAGGTGAAATAGCATAGTCCTGGTGAATCATATGCCATAGAGAACACATTTACAGATATTAAAGACACAGCAAGAATAATATTTTCTACCCACAGTACAGCACATTTTTTAATTGTGGCTATTTTTAGAGTAATGTGTCTTGGTGACAATGGAAGATGTTTCACATATTAATCTGCATTGAGGCCATATTTAGATAAATAATTTAACTAAAACTTTGTCCTAGTTTTAACCTTGTCATATTTAATCACATGAATAAATACTATGAGAGAAAACTTGTGGCTATTAAAAATGTTTCCCTTAGAAATGTTTTTTCCTTTTGTATTTTCTTACATTTCTTTCATTTCTTCCAATCTCTTGGCATTAAGCCAATTCAATAGGAGATGTATCCTACTAAATTATATATAATTCCTTATACAGTGCTAGTGTCCAATTAATAGTGGCATTCTCGTGCCAGAAGGACACCTTCAGAGTTCATAGTTTATGATCCAGTGCTTTCCTCTGAGCATCCTAAAATGATCCTTCACTTGGCTCTTTCATCTCTCTTTTCATCTATTGCATCTCCTGGTCTTTGACCTCAAATATCTTCTGGCTGTTTTATAATATATTCACATAAAATGAGGTGCCTACTTTCAAGGCCCCCTGGTATTTCACAGCTGCCTCTAATATTCTTAACTCTATTATCTTCTTCTTGAAGGCTCATTATTCCAGGTAGATTTTAATAATAACTTGCCAAGATTGGGTGCAAAAGTACTAATATAATTAATATCCAAAAATATTTCATCTCTATTAAAGCAGAGAAAATAAACCTGTCTAAATAACATTTATATTCAAAATGGAAAATGAAAAGTTTCTTTAAAGTAAGAAGTGAATCCAGACTATTCTTGTCACCCTATGTACAACTTGTTGAATATTTACAAATATCTCTGAAGAGGAGATAGTAATTAATCTTAATTGGAAAGGTTGTATGAGGTGCTGAGGTTAGATCAAATTATGACTATCATTGCACTAGCTAGGCAACCTTGGACAAGTGAGTTATCTCTATGGCTCAGTTTTATCATCTATAAAAATAGAATAATAGGGTTATAAGCATTAAATGAGTTAATATTTGTAAAACTCATAGAATAGCACCAGGCATACATACAAATACTATTTGAAACAAGGTGAGTCTTACTTTCTCAGAGGCACTCGGTTGGTAGATAGCAAAGGAGAAATGACTACTTAAGCTTTTGGCTTAGGACAGGAGGCAAGAGGAGGTACAAAGAGGAGGAGCACCTGAGAGAACCAAAGACATACTTTCCATACCTAACAGTTGTGTCTGAGTTTAGGTCTTGTCAAGAGGTTGTACAGGCAGCCAACGGAGCTGATGGAGGTGATGCATGTCCTTACTTTTTGGCCTCCAGTACCCCTGTAATAATTGTGGTGGTGAGCAAACATGTTGTCAATAAAACCTGCATCTCTAGGCTTTCTACTGACCTCATTGTTCATTAAGATGTAAGGAATAGTTAGCAGCAGACTGTTTTGGTTACAACCTGACTTCTTCAGCATAAATATTGCAAATACAGATTCTGAAGAATATTATAGTGGGCAATGGTTTCAACCACAAATCCAAGATCAATGGCTCATGAGGATAGTATGGTGAGCCCTACCACTGGGTATTGATCCCCTGAGCCACAGCGTCACACACAGATGGTAACAACTATCAGTCGCACCTGCAAAGACAGGACCACAACACTTCTCTTTTGCTTGTCAACAGGTATCAAAACATTGGCAATGAGGATAATCCCATATTTGTAGCTCTGTAATTCAGCCTTAAACTGTTTGTAGGTAAATAATCTATATATATATAAGGCTAAATGACTGGCCAACTGGCTGGTATCTATGACGCACACTGACCGCCAGGGGGCAGACATTCAACACAGGAGCTGCCGAGCTGGAGTGACTTGGCAGCAGCGGAACTTTGCAGAGTGCCCTCTTGCACTCTGGGACCCCCCTGGGGATGTCAGAAAGCTGGTTTTGGCCCAATCCCCATAGGCCAGGCTGAGGAACCCCACCTGCCTGAGGAACCCTGCTCACTCCACAGACACCATGGCACTGCCCCAGGTGCAGCAGGCTGGGGAGGGACTGCGGGAGGTTGGCTCCAGGTTGTATCCGACCCATCTCGCTCAGTCCTGCCCTGCCGGCCACCTTCTAATTAGTTTCCTTTCAATGTGCACAAATCCGTGCACCAGGTCACTAGTAAGAATTATGAAGTCATATTTAAAAAACGTAGTTTAATGTGTTATCTACCTGTAAGTGTTTTTTTCATCAGTGAATTCCACTCAAGATAGATATTTGAAAATAAAAAATATAGTTCTTAAGATAGTTCTATAATTCTGAGGGGACATTTCCCAAATTAGTCACATTACTGAAGTGTGTGTATATGTGTACCTATTTGTAGCACTCTTAAATATTTTTGAATAAATTAATCAGGGAATCATATGTGGAATCTAATGAACAAAATAAATGAATGACAAAATAGATCCAGAGACATAAAAGCATGCAATAGACTGACAAATCTCAGAGGGAAGGGGGGAGGGAAGGGTAGGAAGAGATTAATCAAAGAAGTTATGTGTATATATGCATAAACTGTGGACACAGACAATAGTGCTGTGAAGGCCTGGGGGTGGAGGGGTGCAGTGTGGAGGGGGTCAATGGAGAGGATAGGGACATCTGTAATACTTTCAACAATAAAGATACGTGTTAAAAATTAATTAATTAATTAGTGGAAAATATAAAATATCACAGAAATAATTTAAAGTCTTTAAGCAAAATATATGAACCTCCTACCAAAATGAATAAATAAATAGCAACACAACATATGTTTTTTTTCAAAAGCCATAGGTATATTTCTCCTTGGTTTTAGAAAGTGTGAGATTCCACCTGTCTCATGCACACAACGAAAGAGAATTCCTTTATTTCTTTGTGTCTCCCACTGCACCCCACAAAGACTACACAAAGCAAAGAACCAATAAGTGTTTATTGGTTGATGAGTGAAAAATGGTGAAAACACTGAACACTGAAACACAGAACACTGCTAGGTTATCATCTACGTTTTATTGAAAATAAAGATTTAACTTACACATATAAAAACTTCAAAAGATTACCACAAGGTTCCATTTGTAAATAATAGTGGTGCCTTTCATCTAAATGATGTTATAGCTATGAATCATTAAACAAACAAACCCAAATGTAAAATGCTTGCCGAGAAAGTCTTGAAAAGGCTCTCAGGATAAAATAACCTCTTAACCACATGTTCACCTTTTCAAAACACAAAAATAACCAAACCAATCTTAAATATGCTTCTTTCCCTTATGCTGCCAACTTATGCTACTGAACTTAATTCTTTTCCTTCCCTTTAGTACCAATTTTTAAATGCGGAGGATAAATGGTCTTGATTCTACTTTCTCACATTCACCTTACTTCTTTACCCTTTGTAGTCTGGGTTCTGCTATCACTCCTTTACCAGATCTGCTATTTCAGATGTGCTTTCCAAATCTATTGGGATTTTCTCTGCTGTCTTTCTCTAGGAAGGTTATGATCCTAGACCCCTAGTTGCTATCTTGGAACTCTGCCTGTGGACTCTGGCTATTGTATCCCCTTGGTTGTCCTTTTTCCTCTGTCTACTTTGCCAGCTCCTCATTTTCTTCCTGTCCCCTACAATCACTATGAGAATAACTAACAAATAATGATGATGATCATTACAATAATAACACAAATTACTTACCACAAGCTTCTTGCCATCCTGCAAAAACTCAACGTGTTAACAGTTATTCATGCAGCTAAGTAGGATCTAGAACTAGGTCACGGTCAATGAGAAGTCAGAAGTGTTGTGTAGTGTTTGTAGTCTCCTTAAAAGTTCGGGGCACCCTTCTTCTTCTCCATTCTTTGCCCTAGACCTGCTTCTTCCAATGCAGATTAAATGAATGGGGCTCCAGTATCCACCTTTGACAATGAGAATTAACGTCCTACCTTGGAATGATAAATCAGAAAAATGAAAGGAATATGATTCTCTGAAGGCTCTAGAATAGTTATATCAGTCCTATTTTGGATAAGAGGAAACAAGACACATAGAGGTGAAAAAATATTGCCTAAGTTTATATTCTATGAAGTGATAGAGCTATTGCTAGAACTTAGCTCAGGGGGCGGGTTCTTTCTTAGCCACTATGCTATGCAATGTCCTGAAGTTGTAGCTGCAATTTATTATATGTTGTACATGATATTCAAATTGATAGGCTATGGTCATCATGCAAAATATAAGTCTTCTCAGAATATTAGCATTTTTAGTAAGGTAAAATGAAGTCTTATATCAGGGGTCAGAAAAAGCATTCTTAAATTGACATGGAGATGGGCAGGGAAGCACTAAAATTTGGGTACAGTTCAGCTATTATGATAAAACAACAATTTGAAATTATTCAAGAAGTTTGACTACTAAAGAAATATTTTTTAAGCACAAAATATTGATTTGTCACCACTTATCTCTGTATTTAGAAATTATGATACTGAACATTCCAAGATTTTGTGTTGACTAAAGATGATAATAAATACATAGCTGCAAAACAATAGTATAGCAGTATATGTTTTTACTTAACATGAAGAGATAGTTTCCATTTATCTTGAAGCTATTTGCAAAAGGCAAACAGGAAATCTAGAGATGTTTTTCATATTAATGAGATTTTCACATAAGAAAAAATATGCCTAATGCAGCTCACCATCACATTCCTAACAGTATTTTTATATCCAAACTATGCTTTTAACTGTATTTGGCTTGCTAATACTCTTTAAAATTCACCTCTACAAGAAGTAGACTATAACTTCAAAGTTCTTTCATGTATTAGATATCATCATGTCTTACTCATGATAAATAACCTTTCAATCTACTTGTATCTAAAACTGAGAAAAATTTAGAACCTCTTAAATTTATTTTCTCAAGATTAAAAAATACACACATTATAGTAAAATGGCCTTCCTTTGAAAAGGAAAGAAGTGTCACATTTTTAATATTTTTAATGATATGACTGTGATAAAGCAGGGGCTTTTATCCAAATATAATAACTAAAGCTCACCTATGTTCATTGTATCAAACTCTTTTTGTGTAAGTCTAACTATGGAAGCTGAAAATGCTCTTGTAAAACTTGTTGCCATGACAACAAAATCCCCTAAGAAATGAGACAAGTCTGCATTTGAAGGAATTATTTATGACATTATTTAATAGGACAATCCTTCAACCAACCATTACAACCCCATGTTTCAGCTTCTCTATGGATTGCTAAAATTTTTTACCATTTAAAAAAATTTTATCCTACATAGCTCTTTCGTAAATATGATAAAATTAACCCTTATTTTTGTAACAACTGTTATTTATAGTGAGTAAAAAAAATAGGGTTACTAGAAGTTGGCAATATTTATAAGTTATTAAGAAATATTTTACTTGGTCACTTATCCTTTATTTGGTCTGAAGAATCTCCTTTAAACATCCTCTAAAATCTTTTTTCTATAAAGAAAAATTTTGATAACTCTGGGAAAATATAATTTACTTATTAAATACTTTAAAAATCCTGGGCTAAGGGGTCTATTTTATTTCATTAGTTTTTGTTTGTTTGTTTGTTTTTAATCCTCACGCGAGGTTATATTTTTTACTGATTTTTAGAGAGAGAAAAGGATGGGGGCAGAGAGAGAGAGAGAGAGAGAGAGAGAGAGAGAGAAATATCAGTTTATTGTTCTATTTACTTATGCATTCATTGGTTGATTCTTGTATGTGCCCTTAACTGGGGATTGAACCTTCAAACTTGGCATATCTGGATGATGCTCTAACCAACTGAGCTAACCGGCCAGGGTTGGACAAGGAGAATTTATAAGAATGTATAAATGTATTGTTGAACAAAGATGAGAAAATAAAAAGTTTGAAAAGGTAAAAATAATTTACAATAACAAAGTATACTTGTTTTTGCTTTCAAAAAAAAAACTTCAAATCCATTACCAAAAGAAAGAAAACTTTCTGCTGACCCTTAAAAAATTTTAGAATGTAAAATGGGAATAAAATTTTACTAATTTAAAAATGATAAACATGGCTGATACCTTCCAATTTTAGGAAAAGGTTAAAAAAAAGAAATTATGAAAAACTTTAGTGTTTTAGTTTTTGTATCTAATGTATCATATTACTTTCTTTAATTTTCTTTTAAATAAGAATCTAGCATTTATTCTGTCACTTGGGGTCTTTTTCATTGTGATTATAAAACATCTTTCAATTCCCTTTCTCCGCTTTTATCAGGAATTTAATACAAGAGTTTGATAACCGAGCTGTACCCTTTGTTCTGAGAAGTTAAACTTCTCATTGTTCCCTACGATGGCATTAACCACTCAGTGTCTTTTTTCATTCCTCATCAAATGTTTTAGCAAGTGCAATAAGGCAAGCAAAGGAATAAAGAAAAAAGTAAAACTATCCCCATTTACAGATGATATGATAGTCTATACAGAAAATTCTAAGAATGTTATAAAAACATTCCTAGAACTAAGAAGTTCAGAAAGGTCACAGAATATAAGGTACACATAACAAAAAACATATATAGTTTTATATAATGTCAGTAAATTTCTAGAAATTAAATTAAGAATATAATACAATTTATAATCACTAAACATATAAATAAATAAATTTATTGGATATACATATTGTCAACAAAACTTATATAAGATGTGACCTGAAAATTGAAAAATGCTAAGATATCAAAAAATCTCTAATAAATGAACATATATACTGTAGTCATAGATTGGGAGACTCATGATGGTAAAATGCGATTGCCCCAAAGTATTTGTATACATATTTAATGCAATTTCTATCAAAATCTCAATAAGATTTTTTATAGATATATACAATATTACTTTAAAATTTATATGTGAAGGCAAAGGAACTAGTATAGCTAAGAATGATTTTGAAAAATAATAATAAATTGGAAGGAAATACCATACCCAATTTCAAGACTTCTTATATAGCTCCAGTAATCAAGATCATGTGGTATTAGTAGACCAATAGATACATAAATAAATGGGATAGATTAGTGTAGCCAACTGATTTTTTACAAAGATGTAAGTACAATTTGATGGAGAAGATAAACATGTCCATACATAGTTCTGGAATAATTGGATATCTATAGGCAAAAAAAGTAAACTTCAACTTAAATCCACATCTTCTATAAAAACTAACTCATGTCAAACTGCAGTGGGAAGGCCAGGGAGGGTTGGGGGGCAGGAGGAAGAGAGGTAAGAGATCAACTGAAGGACTTGTATGCATGCATATAAGCAAAACCAATGGACATAAGACACTGTGGGGTAGGGGAGGCAAGGGGATTGTCAAGGGGGAAAAAAGGACACATATGTAATACCCTTTGTAATACTTTAAGCAATAAAAACAAAATAAAAACTAACTCATCGAACCATAAATTTAAATGTAAAACTCAGAAAACCTTCAGGGTTTAGAACTTCCTGAAGAGTTTTTAGACATGATTCCACAGCATTATATATATAAAAAAAGTCTGTTCCTCCTATCTTAGCTCACATAATAAAAGTGTTTATTCTTATAAAACGTCTATAAATTGAGCTTAATCACAATTAAATACCTTTGCTTTACAAAGAGTGTGTTAACAGATTGAAAGACACATTAGAGACTAAGGGAAAATATTTACAAACCATACATCCAACAAAAGACTCATAATTAGAACATGCAATTAATCCTCAGAACTCAACATGAACAAAACAACTCAATTTAAAAAATGACAAATACATGAAAAGACGTTTTCCTGAGGCTTCTCATATACTGATGACAAATAAGCACATGAAAAGATGTTCAACATCACTAGAAATTAGGGAAATGCAAATTTAGGCCACCAGGAAGTATCATTATACACCAAATAGAAGAGCTCAAGTAAAAATGTACACTTATCATATGACTCAGCAATTTGTACTTCTGAACATTTAACTCAGACACGTGCAACTAATAATGTTCCTACAAGTCTCTACATAGTTGTTCATAGCAGCCTGATTTACAAAGTAGCCTAAAACTGGGAGCAACTAAAATGCCCCTCCATCATGAAACAAACAATGGTACACTCAGAGTACAGAATACTATCCTAATATATAAAAATCCAGGGTCCATAATGACCGACTGAAGGTTGGACTGAACACTGGAGGTCAGTCCTGCAGTCAGTGCTGGTTCCCATGGCAACCCAGCACTGACTGCCCCCAGTAGAGCGACCCAACACTGACTTCCGAGGGGACTGTGGATCAGACCCCGGAGAGAGGCCACGAGAGAGGCAGGGTCTGATCTGCAGCTTCCGTGGCAGCTGTTGATCAGCCATTGCCTCTCTCTTTCTCTCCAGGCTTTGCCATCATCCAAGCCTCTCTTTCTCTTTCTCTCTGGGCCTCCAGGGAGGGGCTGTTGATCAGCCCCGCCTCTCTGGCCTGGAGATAAGCCCAGAGATGCTGACTGGCATAGAAACTGACCAATAAGAACCAAATCTGGGTGAACTGCGAGAAGCCAATGGCTGCCTAGAAGGCGGAGCTTCTGATGCTGACTGGCATAGGAAATGACCAATCAGAACCAAACTGTCCAGCAGGGGAGAGCAGTTAGGGGCAAGATCAGGCTGGCAGGGGAGGGCCATTGTGGGTGAGATCAAGCTGGTAGGGGAGGGCAGTTAGGGGAGATCAGGCAGGCAGAGGCCGTTAGGGGTGATCAGGTTGGCAGGGGAAACCAGTTAGGGGTGAGATCATGTTGTCAGGGAAGGGCCGTTGGGGGTGAGATCAGGCCAGTAGGGGAGGACAGTGGAAGGCAACCAAGCTGGCAGGGGAGGGCAGTTGGGGGTGAGACCAGGGCAGCAGGGGAGGACAGTTGGAGGCAATCAAGCTGGCAGGGAATCAATCTATACTAATAAAAGGGCAATATGCTAATTAGACTGGACAAAGCCATGTGGCTGGGGTGAGGCAGAGGCAGTTAGGGGCAACCAGGCAGTCAAGCAGAGGTAGTTAGGGGTGATGAGGCTGGCAAGCAGGTGAACGGTTAGGAGCCAGTGGTCCCAGATTGTGAGAGGGATGTCCAACTGCCAGCAATTGAACATACCTGAAGGGGTCCCAGATTGGAGAGGGTGCAGGCTGGGCCGAGGGACACCCCCCTCCAGTGCACCGGTCCTCTAGTAGTTATATAATGTTTAGGGGGCCACTAGCTCTATATAATAAAAGCCTAATATCCAAATTGTCCCCTTGGGAGTTTGACCAAACAGGAGTTTGACCACTCACAATGACGTGTGCTGACCACCAGGGGGTGGTGCAGAATGAAGGAAGGCCTCAACTGACAGCTGGGGGAAAGAAGGCCCTGGCTGGCAGCTGGAAGGAAGACCCTGGCCAGCAGCTGAAAGGCCCTGATTGGCCTTAATTGCTATCACTAGCCAGACCTAGGGACCCTACCCATGCTTGAATTTCATGCACTGGGTCTCTAGTCTATATAATAAAAGCCTAAGTGAGTATTATGGCAGAATGACCAGAACAACTGGTCTCTATGATGATCACTGACCACCAGGGAGCAGATGCTCACTGAAGGAGCTGCACCCTGGTGGCCAATGTGCTCCCACAGGGGAATTGCCGCTCAGCCAGAAGCCTGGCTCACAGCTGGCTTTAGGAGCGAGGGGTCCTGGCCTGTGAGAGGAATATCTGCTGAGGGGTCCCAGGCTGTGAGAGGGCACAGGCCGAGCTGAGGGACACCCCCTCCAGTGCACAAATTTCATGCATGGGACCTCTAATGCAAAAATTAAAAAGTGATAAGCTATTAATATACACAACAACTTGGCTTGATCTCTAGAGCATTATGCTGAATGAAAAATGCCAGTCTTATAAGGCTCCATGCTGTAGGATTTTATTCACAAAACATTTTGAAATGACAAAATTATAGAAATGGAAAACAAATTAGATGTTGCCAGAATGGGGCTGGGCTAGGATGGCAGGGAAGAGAGTATGACTGACTATAAGGTAGCAGCACAAGGAAGATCTTTGTGGTGATGAAATAGTTCTGTATTTTGATTGTAGTGGTGGTTACATGAAACTACTCACAAGATAAGATGGCTTGGAACTATAATCAGATTGTGACAATGTCAAATCCCTAGTTTTAATATTATACTATAATTAGGTAAGACATAATCATTGGAGAAAACTGGGTGAGGGATACACAGAACTTCTCTGTACTAAATAACAACTGTCTGGGGGCCTATAATTTATTTCAAAATAAAAAGTTTAATTAAAAATATATTAAATTACAACTAATTTTATAAAGATTAAATAATAAGTGTTGGAACATATTGTTAAGAATTTAATGTGCAGTTTGAATTGAAAAGGAGTCAATAGCTTTTGCAACTCTATTCTTGAAAGAATCATACTATATGTTGGTGAATTTCATTCACTAAAGGATAATAAAGATGGGGTTGGGGGTGTCATCTACAATCCTTGTGAAACTCTGGAATAGCGTAACACTCCCAAAAGCCAGAAAAAAACATGATACATCTTTATTTCTTTAGGCCACACATTTTCAACCTAATTTCTATCTACTAAAATAATATGGTTTTCACACACTTCATTTTAACCAACTATTAATAGATGCTGGAGCACAGCCAGCATGGCTGAGTGGTTGATCGTCGACATATGAACCAGGAGGTCATGGTTTGCCTCCCGGTCAGGGCACATGCCTGGGTTGCCGACTTCATCCCCAGTGTGGGACTTGCAGGAGGCAGCGGATCAATGATTCTCTCTCATCATTGATGTTTCCCTCTCTCTCTCCCTTTCCCTTTCTCTCTGAAATCAATAAAAACATATTTTTTAAAAGTACACTCTGGAAAAAAACCTAGGTAATACAGTAAATTAATACACCTATGCAACAGATCTCGGGAGTGTCTATATCATTCTAACATCCTCAAGCTGCCTTGGACTGGGACAGGGTGCACTCTGTCTATTAACCACACCACTGGGACTCAGCAGCAGTACTTTCTGCCACCTGCTTCCCTGCTCACAGCTCTACATTCCTGAGAGTACAAACTGGTGTCCCCATTTGGAACATTCCGGAAGGTTCTTCCCACAATCAGCATTTTTTCTGCTTCCTACCCCAGCCCTTCCCCGTGTACTCAGTACCTTGTATTATTTACCTCTCTGCTTCCTACCCTGCGTTCTAAGTTCCCCTGAAGGCAAGCTCTCTCTCTCTCTCTCTCTCTCTCTCTCTCTCTCTCTCTCTCTCTCTCTCTGATTTACCTCTGTAACTCTCCCTTTCTAGGCATAGTAGTTTTTTTAAAATATATTTTTATTCATTTCAGAGAGGAAGGGAGAGGGAGAGAGAGAGAGAAACATCAATGATGAGAGAGAATCATTGATTGGCTGCCTCCTGCACACTGCCTCTCCCCCCGCCCCCTCAACCCACACCGGGATCAAGCTGCAACCCAGGCTGGAAATCGAACTGTGACCTCCTGGTTTATAGGTCAATGCTCAACCACTGAGTCATGCCAGCCAGGCTCTAGGCATAGTAGTTTTACATAGAACAAAACAAGTGCATTTTTGTAAAATAAAACCCACTTGAATAATTACAGAAGAATTAAAACGGCACAGCTATGTATTGATGATTATGTATATTCTATAATGTTATTAGCACCATAGCAGAATATATGATGTCAGTGTCTTCATCTTAACCATATTGCACCAAACAGAACAAATTTAAAGAAACCTGAAAATACTGAGCTAGAAGGTAGTCTCTCTGGGAGTGAGCCAGTGAGGTACTCAGATATTCCTCAACATTTCACAATGTTAACATCTAACAACGTTAAGATATCATTCAATGTTTGTTTAGTCGACAAATAATTACTGAATATATTTCATAGGCATGGCTCTCTTCCAGGTCCTGGAGACACAAGGTGTCCAGGAGATGTGGTCTCAGCCCTCACAGAATCAGGCCACAGACAGTCCCCTAGGGAAGGAATTTATTTGGTAAATTAGTGGGAGCCTAGTCCACACTTTATGAGCACAGAACAAATACATTGAGAAGCAGCACAGTCTGGGGTCCCAGGATCGTGAAGCGCTTTTCAATGCGTGTCTCTCAAAGCTGCACTGTGGCTGGAGATGTTGCAGGGAAAAGGGGGCCCGCAGACTTGGTCTGGAGCAACACGACGTCCCTCAAACTGCGAGCCAGTCTGTTCTGCTCTGAGCAGTTCAAACCCTTTCTCATTGTGTTATTCTGAGAGAATAAACCACAGCTGACAAGTCAAAAGAAAAAAATCTTTTCCTCATAATATTCCAGGAGTGAATTTGTAATACACACCATCAAAGGGATATGTATTAGTAAATTCTACATCATTGCGTTTCTTAAACTTGTGAACCAAACTATGATGGTTCTAAACAGACTATTGTTATACCGCATTGTTCTATAGCTACGTCACCTGACTTACAGAGAAAGAATTTTTTTATTTTAGCTTACCTGAAAAACAAATAAACAAACAAACACCAAAAAAAGTACAGGCTTCAAACATGAATTTTGCAACTTTAAAGGCGGTATAAACAGTGAGTAGCAAGTGGAGTGGTTAGTGGCAGGCACCTCTAAATTATTACAGGCTGCTGAAGAAATTAGTGCACAGGACCAACCAGGTGACTTTTCCACAAAATAAAAGATTTGACAGAGAGTGTGTGGAAAGTAAACGGGAGTTGGTTCAGACACAAAGTTGCTTGGGTTGCAAGGAACACTTTTACTTAGATAAACAACTTTAATTTTTAATACATTTTAGTTTTAGAGCAGTTTTAGATTCATAGCAAAACTGAGCAGAAGGTACAGAGATTTCCCATATGCCCTCTGCCCACACATTTGCATAGCCTCCCCGGTTATCAACATTCCTCACCAGTGAGGTACATTTATTTCTCTTGAGGAACCTATATTGATACATCATCACCACCCAAAGTCCATAGTTTAAATTAGAGTTCACTCCTGGTGTTGTACCTTCTGTGGGTTTAAAGACGTATAATGGCACACTCCCACCATTATAGTATTATATTTGGTCGTTTCACTGCCCTAAAAACCCTCTGTGCTTCACCTATTCATCCCTTCTTCCACCCAACTCCTGGCAGCTACTGATCTTTTTACTATCTACATAGTTTTGCCTGTTGCAGAATGTCATATAGTTGGAATCATGCTAGTGGTCAGCCTTTTCAGATTGCTTTCTTTCACTTAGCAATATGCATCTCAGTTTCAACCATGCATTTTCAAGGCTTGATAGTTCATTTCTTTTTAGTGCTGCATAACATTGCATTGTCTGGATGAGATAATATTCCATTGTCTGGACCCTTCCATCTTCAAATTTTTAAGTTGCTTTATCTTTGCAGTTTTGTATAGTTTAATCTAAAGTTCATTCATATAAATTCCTCTTGAATTACCTTTCAAAATAAGCTTTTAAGATGAAGATCTCTTGAGACTAAAATTTTTGGCACCAGAATTGTTTTTCAGCACTTGCTAGCTGCATTTAAGAAATAGTCTAAGTAGGTTCCTTGGTATATTCAAACATATTAAGCCTTAAGGTAGCTTTGCAACTTCAAGTTAATATCTCCCAAAAGTACTAGTGTCTCTTACCTCCATCTCTTTCCTATATCAAGTCACTCAGATATCTGAAAAGGATACATTCTTATAGCCCATAAATCAATTGTCATCCCATGAAGCTGGGATTAGTGGTGCCAAGAGGCAGAGGTAAGGTAAGAGATTTGAATGTTTCCTCAATTCAAATAGATATTTCACCAAAGGAACAAAAGGAAGGCCACATAAAAGGTGTTTAATTTCATCAGTCATTAGAGAAATGCACATTTAAACCACACAGAAATACCATTACAGAACTATTAGAATAGCTATAACCAAAAAAAACAATGATTCTAAGTGTTGGCAAGGATGTGGAGAAACTGAAGCCATCATACACATTTCTGGTGAGGATGTAAAATGACATAGTAACTTTAAAGAACAATTTGGTATTTTCTTTAAAAGTTAAATATACAGCTACCATATGACCCAGAAATTCCACTCCTAGGCATCTACTCACAATAAAGAAAATGTTACGTCCTTACAGAGACTTGTCTGAATGTTTAGACTAGAGAAACATTACTCACAATAACCAAAAACTGAAAACAATGTAAACGTTTGTAAACTGGTGAATGGGCAAACAAATGGGATATAACTGCATTTAAATACTATTCAGCAATAAAATAAAAAAAAAGTAATGACATATGCAACAACATGGGTTAACCTCTAAAAAGTTTGTCAGTGAAATAAGTCGGACACAAAAGCATACATATTATATGTATGGTTGAGCATTGACCTATGAACCAGGAAGTCACAGTGTGATTCCCGGTCAGGGCATATGCCTGGGTTGTGGGCTCAATCCCCAGTGTGGGGCATGCAGGAGGCAGCTGGTCAATGATTCTCTCTCATCATTGATGATTCTCTCTCTCTCTCTCTCTCTCGCTCTCTCTCTCTCTCTCTCTCTCTCTCTCTTCCTCTCTGAAATCAATGAAATGTATTTAAAAATTTACTAAAATCATTGAGTTATAACTTCTAATGAGCGAATTTTATGCTGTTTAAATTGCATTTCCAAAAAGCTGTTTGTAAAGAGGCAATAAAGCTTCTCCAACGGCAGGTTCGCCAATACATCTGCAGCAATGTTCCAATGGCAGACAAAACTAATTTGCAAACAAACTGCATCACTAGCAGGGCTGAGAAATATTTCCAGGAATCATCTCATTCACACAGAAATGAGAGTGGTGTCTATTCAGGTAAGATTATTTATTAAGCTTCTTCCACTCACTTGTATGTGATGTATACATGTGGTTCAAATGTTTAAGAGTCCCTCAAAGCTGAGTACAATTTAGAAGGCAAAGAGGGAGAGAAAGGTGGGGAATTCCAACCTAATTAAGACGTAGTGCCTTTCTCTTACAATGATCTTAGTGCATCCAGAGAAGACACTTTGGTCAACATTTATCCTATTCCCTCTGATTTAAGCTATAATGCCATGGGTACTATTTTAAAAAGGCTAATTCAGAATTTGAGAGCTACTTAAGAGTTATTTGAAGGGTGGGAAATTCTTCCAAAATAGTTAGGAATTCATAAAGCTTTCTTTTATTTTACAAATTTCAACTGAAAGAAGCTGTTATAAATATGTGAAAACTTAAAAATTAAATAAAAGATACAAATGTCCTGTAGCAGATATACTGAGCTGAAAGTCATAGCTCTGGACTGAGAATTGCCATTCCAACCTGACAGAATATGATTCTGCTCTGTTCAGACAGGTAGGGAGGGATTGTTGGGTGTGGAGCTTATATACAGACTGGAAGGTTAAAAATCTTGGATCAGCCATCCCTTAGCCCCAAGACTATTTTGGGGAATGTCCTCAAAAGCTGCTTTCTGATGAGCCAATGTCTGACACTATTTTGGGTCAAATTATTGACAGTATAGTTTTTATAACTGGCTATATATCAGAGGTTTCCACAGCCCCCTCCCTTGGGTTTAATTTGCTAGAGCCACTCACAGAACTCAGAGAAATATTTTACTTATTATATTGCCTGTTTATTATAAAAGGATATAACTCCAGAACAAGCCCAATGGAAGACATACATCAGGCAAGGTATGGGGAAAGGGCACAGAGCTTCTATGCCTTTCCCGAGCACAAGACTCACCCCAAATCTTCAAGTGTTCACCAACATGAAAGGTGTTGGAACCCTGTCCTTCGGGTTTTATATGGGCTTCATTTCCTAGGCATAATTAATGCAATCATTGAATCATTAGCCATTGTTAATTAAACTCAGTCTCTAGCCCCTTTCCACTCCCCTGTCCCCTGAGGTCAGTGGTGGGACTGAAAATTCCAACCCACTAGTCAAATTGATGGTTCCAATGGCAATAGCTACCATCCTTAGATGTAGTCCAAAAGTCACCTCATTGACATAATAAAAGACACCTTTATCATTATCATCACATAGGAAATTCCAAGAGTTTTGGAAGCTCTGTGTCAGAAATGGGAATGAAGACCACATACATATTTTTTTGTTACAACTCACAATATCCCACAACCTCAGCACTATGGATAAATGGGGCTAGATAATTCCTTATTTGGTATGGGGTATTAATCCTATGCAATGTAGGATGTTTAGCAGCATCCCTGATCTCTACAGAGTAAACACCCATAGCATGCCTGCCCCAGTTAAACAACCAAAAATATCCCCAGAAACTGACAAATTTCCCTTGGGAGCAAAAATGCCTCAAGTTGAGAACTAATGGTCTAAACAATCAGTCCAAAACTCTTTAGAGCAGATCATAGAAGAACTTTGAAATACTATAATTTTTCTCACCATAGAATTGTCCAGGTAACTATAAATCTGTTGATACCTAGAAAATGCCAAGTGTCTTGGAAAGTGAAGATATTTGCAGGAAGGAAAGTATCATTACAGTTTTTTTTGAATCAGCAAATTCCAGCAGCAAAAACAGTGAATGAGGGAAACATGTTTGTTTTATGTAGTCAAATTGGATAAAAGGGGACTGATTTTTACTACATGGCTGACTACATGCTAACAAATTGCCTTTATTATGAAATATTTGCATGTCAAAAGACAATATCCAAAATTTGTACCCAATCAAATTTCATCACCGCATTTGAGTATACAGCTCCACTATACACAAAGATTGTCACTTAATGAAGCCATCAAAGTAAGAAGAGACATAATGTGCTTACTTTTGATGAGCACTGTTAGTTTATAGACCTTATGTTCAACAAACTGAATTAACGTTCTGTCCTAATTACATTCTATTACCTGTTGAAAAGGGAGGGATGCACCATTTAAAGAGTATAAGGTGATCAAATGCACAACACCAAACACTGGACAAATGAAACAGACAGGAGTTTACTAGTCACCTATACTCACAGTTGGGGGAGATGGAGGACATTGCATATCACATAGAATTACACTGGAATTGCATTCAGAAACAGAAAGCAGGGGCTGGAGAGCGGTGGGGAGGCTTGTTAGTAACCATAAGGTGAAGTGACCTTTGGTTATCACGTGGGGATGTGATTGGCTTGTTTGAAAACAATTCAGGGGCTGCAGGGAAATGAAATCCTTGTTAGGCTGGGGACCAGGTGGAATGCACCTATCCTGGCTAACAGGGAACTAGTCAGCTGAGAGCTTTTCCTGCTTAGAGACAATGGGGTAGGGCTTGCCCATTTGGCAGGGCTGGGGGAATTCACAGATAGGTTTTGGGTCCTTGGGAGGCACAGGGATATTAAGGCAGCATATGGAATTTTTGACCTTATAATACATATTCTCAGACAATTAGGAGTGATTTATGTTGGTTCACTTATCTTCGATGCAAAGAAGAGAGAAGTGGTAGCTATATCTTTCCTGCATGAGTTAGCTTTGTTAAAGCTTTTCAAAACAGAGGTGAGTGTAAAATAATAGATAGATCTGAAACTACCCCAGCATTCTTTCAATACTTTTAATTGTAGTAACTGTCCTGGGTACAGTGCACACTTCTAACCACGGCAGGGAACTGTAAAGGAAGAAGAAAACATAGTCCTTTCCTTTAAGTAGCTCATGTCTACATCATCAGAGCATCCTGCACTCATCTCAATGTTCCTGTGGAGCTTTCACACATAGATACATGTGCAGGGGAGAAGCTAAGGTGATGCCATGAACTCGCAATATTCCATATATGTGACTAGGCAGACTATTATGCGAAGGTAACCCTTAGTTGTTGTTTTGTCCCTGCTTTAGATTTAGAACAAGACAAAAAAAAAGAATTAGAACAAGACCAAACCCTGAAAAATTAGATCATAACTTTTATAAAGATACTGGACCACTACAGAGTCCTCCTCAAAATACTTTTAACATTTGTTTTATTTCTATGAGGTCTAATATGAAAACCATATATTTCATGCATGTCCAAGAGTCACTTTGAGGCAAATAAAAAATCGATTTGGAGTCAGAGATCTGGGTAGGAAAACGTTCTCTGATGTTTCCCCTCTAAGTTATCGACACAAAGAATAAAATACCCACCAGCAGAGGAAAGAGGAGAGAGGCTCCTGACTCCTCCACCAGCTCAGACCTGTCCTGTTTGCTGCTGATGTGCTGAAAGACAAAGCCCGTCCTAGCTCTCTCTCCTCTCAGATTTAATGGGGGATTGTGGGATGTCTTGCTTTAGTCTTCCTTTGTTTCTTTAGACAGGCGGGGAGCCACACAGCCACTAGCTCAGAGTGTTTCTTCTCTTCTGTTTCAAGCCCAGTGGAAAACTGCAGGGAACAGAAGACGGTGTGTGCGTATGTAGTAGTAAAAGAACCAGGATCCTGAAAATCTGCTCCCTTCTCTCCTTGCCTGAGTTGTTGAGATTTAAGGGAAAGGTGTTAAGAGTGGAGAGCAAGGAAACTTAAAGAAGGCATGACATAGCTGAAATTCCTTTCTCTCTCTCAACCTCGTTATTGTTCCTGGAACTCATGCCTGCCAATCCATAAACTATGTAACTCAAAAGTCATTAGCATACAGAATGTCAACAGAATCTTGTTGGTCTTAGAACAGGATATTCACAACCCTAATGTCCACAATTTGGGTGCAACTGAATTTGATCAGTGAGGTCACCATAGCATACATGGAAGCAATATTTGTTGCTGGGCTGAATGACTCCAGGTGACAAGATGCTAACACTTCTATGCTAGCCACTGACCATATTGAACACTGTTATTTATAAACCATGGTCAGAGACATATATTTTCCCTTTTCATAGGAACAGTTCCAATGAATTTTAAAAAACAAGAGAATGTTCTCCCTAAATACACATACACACACACACACACACACACACACACACACACACACACACACATAAAGACTCAAGGTTGGACCCAAGAAAACAGTAGACTAAGGCAAGATGGGAAGTAGTGTTTGATGCACCCACGTGGGCCCACAGGAGAAAAGAGTGGCAGAAGTTCCAGCCGCTTCTCCTCACACACTGATCTGAGGTGGTCGGTATCCAGGCAATCTTTTCCCAGTCTTTCTTAATTATTTCCCAATTGGGTCGCCTTAGCCAGATACAACAAATGGATTATCTATTTAACTCTGTTTCTAAAACTGTTAGGTATCATGATTATAGGATACTAAACAATCTTAGTATCAAAAGGAGAGATACTATCTTTGTAAGATAGCATTTTTTAATTTAAGAAAATAGTCCCTAGCCAGTTTGGTTTCATGGATAGAGAATTCGGCCGGCAGACTGAAGGGTCCCAGGTTCACTTCCAGTCAAGGGCATATGCCTGGGTTGTGGGCTTGATCCCCGGTTTGGGGGGGGGGAGGGTCATGCAGGAAGCTGCCAATCAGTGATTCTCTCTCATTATTGATGTTTCTATCTCTCTCTCCCTCTCCATTCTTCTCTGAAATCAATAAAAATATATTTTAAAAAAAGAAAAAGAAAATGAAGGACACATACCTTTATTAAAGTAGCATAGTTATACACACAACTGTCCTTTCAGCAACAATCAGAGATGAGGCTAGCAACGTTTTCAGCAGCATTTGCTAGAATGCGTTTACATGTGCATGGGCACATGGTGTTACACTGTGGAAAACCCAAACAGCTATATGATACAGTGGAAAAAACATTGGACTTGGAATCAAGACAACTGAATTTTAATCCCAACTCTTCCACTAACTATACATTTTACTTTGGAGAATTACTTACTCTCTCCAATTCTTGGTTTCTTCATTTCTCAAAGTTAGGTTTGGTGCTAATTCATTTCCAGAGTGTCTTCCAGCTGTAAAATGTCTGTTCCAGGTTGTTCATATTGGGCACATCTTCATTTAATCCAATTACAACACATTATGCTTATTTGTGTAGATTAAACAAAATTGATCTGACATGATATAGGTAAACTATGTATGACTGATTTCAACAATCTTACAGAAAGCAAGGCCCTCCTTGCTGGTTGGGAATAGCACCGTACTGACACAAAAAGATTGAGGAGTGGAAGGTTCGAGTATGTTCTATCCTTCATCACACACCGGAGAAAATATTCCATAGGAAGGAATTCCTGTTCCATCTTCTCTTAATGGTATTTGGCACTTGAGTATTTACTCATACAAAGTAATAACATGTTTTATTGTGTTTTGAAAATTGGTATCTTTCTCCACTGATGTATCATCACAAAATTTACAAAGGAAGAATGTAATCCTATATAATAAAAGCCTAATATGCTAAGTGTCGGGTCATCCAGTTGGCCGTTCAACCAATCAAAGTATAATATGTTAATGATATGCTAAGGCTGCTCAACTGCTCCCTATGGTGTGCACTGACTATCAGGGGTCAGCCGCTCCAACCAGTAGGTTAGCTTGCTGCTGGGGTCTGGCCTATTGGGACTGAGCAAGATGGGCCGGACAAGCCCTGGAGCCCTCCTACAGTCCCTCCCTGGCTGGCCAACCACCCACGACCCTCCCCGACCCTGGCCATCCACCAGTGGGGTCCCTTGGCCTAGCCTGCACCCTTTCGCAATCTGGGACCCCCTCAGGGGATGCCGGAGAGCCCATTTTGGTCTGACAGCAGAATGACTGGTCGCTATGATGTGCACTGACCACCAGAGGGCAGACACTCAACTCAGGAGCTGCCCCCTGGTGGTCAGTGTACTTCCACAGAACCCAGGCTCAGGGCTGGCAAGCACAATAGCGGTGGCAGGAGCCTCTCCTGCCTCCACAGCAGCACTAAGGATGTCTGACTGACAGCTAAGGCCTGCTCCCCATGGCTTAGGCCCTAAGTGGTGAGCAGGCCTAAACCATCAGTCGGACATGCCCCTGAGGGCTCCTGGACTGTGAGAGGGAGCAGGCCAGGCTGAGGGACACCCCTCCCTCTGCCTGAGTGCACGAATTTCGTTCACTGGGCCTCTGTTTATTGATAAGTGTGTGTGTGTGTGTGTGTGCGCGCGCACACATGTATATAAGGAAAGATAAGAAAAGGACAAAGAATGGAGTGTTAATTACTGAATATTTATGTAGAAAGGATGCCACCACTTTGATGATCCATTTAGTTATGTGTATCATCATATACTTGACTCCTGTACAAATGAGAGCTGACTCTAGAATTCTTACCTTGTGTACATATACCATAATATACCTATAACAAAGACAAAGCATTATTTAGTTGTTCTCCAACCACAATGTTCTATTGCATAGAAAAGTAATAGATATGAATAATTCTTCATTGATGCCCAAAATACATCCCTTAAGCTAGTGTTTCTTTAATTAGAAAAAATATGCAGTTCTCATATAACAGTCATCCTGTATTACATATTTATTTAGCTCTTGCCTTTCAGTGCCTCAAGGCTTCGTGGCAAAGTCATTTGTGATTATTTTCTTTAAAAAATGAAATTATTTTGTTATTTCATGTATATCCTGCCCTTATGCTTCCAAATTTCACAGACTGGGGTAAATCCATAATGTTAGGAAAATAATAATATTTTTGATAGGTTGATATAATTAAAAACCATTAAAAGAAACCCTATTGTAAAATGAAAATTTCTCTAAAATTCTATGTAGACTTTATCATTATCTTTCATGGGATACAGAAATCTTCTAATTCAAACATAGTTACCTCTAGTGTTTTAAAATTTTAACTTCTGATCTGACACTTCTTTAATTTTATTACTTACACTGTCAGAGTAGAATTTATCAAAGATAAAGTATAATAGGAGTTTAAAATAACATTATCAGAGTTAATATATCAGAAGACAGAGTTCTCTGAATTCACTGCTTCATGTTTTTGTCATGGGAGCTTTTCATTTAATAAACCACAATCAAAACAATAATTTTCAACAAAGACTCAATTCAAACAAGTTTCATAAAATGACATTTTATTCTGTATCATGAAAATATTCACATTTAAATAAAGTGTGAAAAAAACCAAAGCTAATCCTCCCTGATGAAATAGTTTATTGTGCTGAAACCCAGAATTCTTTCAATTAAAAACTTCCACTGGATAATCAATTCACTTTTTAAAATGACTATTTCTGGAGGACAATTTTTAAATAAAGTAATAATCATCATAAACTTCCCAGAATTAATCAAATTTTGATCACAAATATTCCAGAATTGACCCTAATTAATAAAGTTAAAATATTTTCACACATTCTCTTAGCAATCAGGTAATTTTTCAACATTACATAGAAAATTTCTATGTTACACATTGCAATACCTTTAAGTAGAAAAAGTGATCTGCTAAGCATGAATTTGAGAAGAGAAAACAAGCACAGCTTAGCAGAATGATATTAAAAAACATCACATGAAGTTTTTGCATTGCTTCCTTGGCCAATGCATGAATTGTCTCCACTGATTCACTATCATAGTACAGGTATCTTTAATAAACCCAGTTCCCACCAATAATTTTGGCAAACATTTATGTATTTGCCAAAATTAATTCCCATAGTAACATCAATGTGATAGTCAGAAATTTCATTATACTATGCAAAATGCCATTAACGAGTGTATCCAAAGTCACCAACATGTAGAATAAAAAGAAATGTATAGTCTTCAATATATAAATATGCATATTTAATTTGTATTCTCTGAGTACCAAGCACTTTTAGGATTCATTGCTTTTTTAATAAACTACAATGGATGTTTCATTGTGGAAATGGTTCTAAATTGTTTTCCAACTTCAATCATATTGTAACAATCATATTGTCCCCAAGATGAAATCTGTGTTCTGTCTCGCTTTAACTGTGCATGGGTTCTGAGGTGCACAATGACCACTCGGTTGAAAATGCCATTACTACCAACTAAAACGAGAAGCACATAAACATTACACTTATACCCTCTCTGAAGAAGAGTCTCTAGAATCACAACATGAAAACATTCATGCAGAGATCACAAAAAACAAGTCTCCCCACTATTTTCTAAATATGGAATATGTTAAATAATCTTAATCTTGATTTTAAATGAAAGGACATTTGGCTTTTGTTTAAACTAATAATTCATGGGTATGACATGATATACCAATATTAAAGACGCAAGTCTATCAAACTTTCTTCGACATGGAATTCAAAATGAATCTTTATTGTGGTTTTGCCTAGTTTGCTAGCTATTCTTCCTGTGTACTCTATCTCAACCTCATCTGTAATCTTTCCCATCATACTTTGGTTGGAAAAAGTTGAGGAACAAATGAAGGGTCCATGACACCAACAGCTCTGTGATCAACAACCTTTATGTTGCTTTAATCACAAAGTCCAATTTCCTTAATTCGATAGAGAGTGTGACCATAGAAGGAAAAGGTTAAATTTCATGCTATCAAAGATGATTTACAGAGGAGGATAAAATATTTGACAATGAATTAATTAAATTAGTTACTATGAATACTCAATCTGCTTTATTCAGGTATCAATATAGGCATTTTAGCCTTGTGTGGACTTTTCATTCAATAGTCAGTGTTTCTTCATGAGGAGAGATTGGTCAAATCTTTTGACTTTACTCCATAAAGGTACAGTCCAACCAGCTAAGTGCCCTTTCCTGTTCTTCTAAGTATTCAGAAGTAGAGGTTCTAAACTTGGTTGGTAGGAGAACAATATATTTAATATATATATTAAAGCCCCAATATTTGACAAGGTTCAAAATGCTTCCATTTTCTTGTTAAATGCATTAAAATCTAACAAGAGTTATGACAATGTGTTATCTCCAAATAAATAAATAAAAACTATTAAAAAGCATCACACACAAAAATACCACATGACAATTGTCATGGGGATGTAAAGTACAGCATAGGGAAGATAGTCAATAATATTGTGATAACTATGCATGTTGCCAGGTGGGTACTGGAAATACCTGGTGGTAGCACTTTGTAAAGTATCTAATTAACCACTGTGCTGTATACCTGAAACCAATACAAAATAATATTTAAAGTAAACTGTAATTTTTTAAAGAAGAAAAAGTAACTGCTATTCCTACCTCTTTCTTTCCTTATTTTCTCAGCTAGAAGTCTAGGCAAAAACTGTACCTTTTGGTCAATTGTTCTTTGACCATGTGCTTTTAGATATAGTGCAAGTCAGAACTTCATTTAAATAATAAGGCAGTAATAATATAAAACCCAGTGATGAAAATGAGCTAACTTTAGAAAGCTTTGTATGATATCACTGAGGTCCTCCACAGCTGTTATGGAAAAAGTAGAATGGTCTTTCCCATAGTTACCTCTGGCTATGTTATCATTAAAGTGAAAACGAGATGGCTTGGGCTGAAGATTCCAGAGTATAAGATCATGATACCTTATTGTTCTCCTTATCTACAGACAGATGTTAGCTTAAAAAATTCTCAAAGTGTAGAACAAATAAATCACATTCATAAAATTAACCTTTTTTTATTAGAGAAAATTCTTTAAATTCTCTGAAGTAAATATTCACAGGCTCATTAAATTTGGAAATAACACAGATCGCCATTCAAAATAGAAATAGTTCATGTGGACAATGCATTGAATAGTGGTTTGGCCAAGACTGTGTTAAGCTACTTAAAACTCAGGGGGTCAAAAAACAAATTTTAAAAATAAAGTATTTCTGGAGTCTCATCTAAATCCCAATATTAAAAGTGGAAAAAAATATATAGGGAAAAAATCTCAAATATATCTTGCTTTGCTTGACTACCATGGATTACTTTTTTTAGGTTAAATTTGAATTAGAAAAGGAAATGCTCATACCAGTGACTATGACTTGCCTCTAACTAATAATTACATTTGGCAATTGACCTCCACCAATGCCTTTCAATTGTGGGGAGAAGTGATGGAAAATTCCACTATTGGATGGGGCACCTTATGAGTTCAACCTCCGTCATTTACTCTAACCTACTATGAACAAAGCAAACATATATATTAACATTATGAAGTAAATTTTTAAAATCAATTCAGGAACTTTTAAAAGTGCATGTCTTGAAAGACTTGGAATTTGCATTTAAACTAGATAGCCTTTGCAATGTCAGTACTCTGAAAGATGAACTTGTCTCCCTAGGGTTTGCCTGACTGTGTTAGAATCCCAACCACTTAATAGCTATGCTAGCCTGGCAAGTTCCTCAATCTGTTCTTTCGCAGGGCTGTTGCAATAATTAAATTTATAGCCTGAATAAAGTGGTTAGCATAGTGTAAATAGAGAGTGAGCACTCAATAAATATAAGCTTAATTAACTTACTTAACTTCTAAGCATGAAGGTAAAGCAGCTGATAGATTCCACTCAGCCTTCATCATCTTCCTGGTTCCCAGTCCAAATCCTCAATGGCCCTCGCTCTCATAAAGCATGGAAAAACATTGGTCTCGTCATAAAAAATCAAAAGGTAGAAAATCTCAAGTTAGAATACAAACCAATACTCTTAAAACATCTGGCACATAGTAGGCATTAAACAATTCTAGCTTGTATCCATCCTCCTTCCCTCCATAACATGACTCAGAATTAACTAGAATGTAGGACCAACTACAAATTCTAGTACCACCTAAACAAGTATGCCAACATAAATGCTTACCTATT
This sequence comes from Myotis davidii, assembly GCF_000327345.1. NCBI lineage: Eukaryota > Metazoa > Chordata > Mammalia > Chiroptera > Vespertilionidae > Myotis > Myotis davidii. The sequence goes on along the minus strand of NW_006293784.1, from coordinate 915,705 downwards.
TTCTCTTAATTTCTCAACTAAACATTCCCAAACGATATCATGCCATTTAATGAATTTAAGTTCTCTCCAAAGAACAAAAAAGTTAACTGCCTTCCTCTACACTGAAGATGATTTGTTTGGTCTTGTGTGTTTGTGTATACCCCCAAGTGTTTTGAGAGGTAGAGAAGAACAATAAAGAAGAACAATACTAGAACTCCAAAGTATTTTAGTGTCCTTTAGACTTGGATAAATGATATTATTTGCCCTCACTGGATAGCTGAGAACCAATTATTTGACATAAAATGCTTTGAAGATTAAACTTATTAATAATAATTAATATGGGCACTATTTAACAAATTGATGTTTGATATAATTAGGCATCATAATTCTATTAATTACTTCATTTAATAAAGAATTTTTAGCACGTCTCATCTTCACAAATTTATGGCCCTTAACAGATTTTTACTATAGCAATTGGAATCATTACCACTTATTTTCAAGATTATGATCATCAAAAATTAAATTCCTTTATTGTAAAAACAAAGTGAAGAAATTTTCACCAGGGTCAAAGAAAATTTTTTTTAAATTTTGTCAGGTAAAAACATTGAAATTCAGAGTAAGCATTTTATCCTAATATAAATCTATTGATTTTTAAATGTTAAACATACTAAATAACTCAAATTTCCAGGAACAGAATAGCTAATAAGATCATTATTTTTAGCATCTAAATCTCTAGCTCTAAAAATATTCCAAATAAGAAAAGGTGGGTAAAATCCAGAAGATAAAAGACCTGTAGATTTGTGGAAAATTAATAGATACCTTTCCAGAGAGAAAAAAAGGTACATGGTAAATGCTTCAAAGAAAGAATACAAATATAAATAAATATTAAGCGTGTGGGTAATTGTTTTGTGGAAATAAATAAACTTTGAGAAATATAATTCATTGACAATCTAAATTCCACAGAAAAGAGGTATGGCAAACCTGAACACATGGCTCTTTTAATGCAGATGATTCTGTAGCTGTATTGTTAAAACCACATTTTATAATTCATTTAATGGGTACTAGAAACATCTCAGGTAAGCACTCTTTTACTTAACAATGAGAAAAACTGATACTAAGGAATGTATGCAACATTTGAATGTTTGAACATATTACTTGCTCAAGTCCTAAGATAGCATTTAGTAATTCACATTATTTAATGTTTAAAGACTCTGACATGGGAATTCATCTGAATTTGCCCTTTGGTTTTGCCTGGTGATATGCCAGAAAAATGTTATAACTACAGAACTCTGGATGTTATACTTTTGCTTCTGTTCAAATGTTTTTGTTGTTGTTGCCCATTCACAATGTGTGTGTGTATGTGTGTATGTGTGTGTGTGTTTATAACTAATGGAAGATCCAGGCTTAGCCAATATCTCATGGAGAGGTCTGCACATACTTACACAATAAAGTATCTATAATAATAAAAGCGTAATATGCTAATTAGACCAGACAGCTGAACAACCTTCTGGATGTCCTTCTGGATGACCTTTCGCATGAAGCTGAGGCTGTGAGGGCTAAGCCCCTTGCATGAATTTCATGTATCGGGCCTCTAGTATGTAAAATAAAAATAATCTAAAGCAATGTGCACCAGTAAAACTAAGGTAAAACAATGAAAAAATATTCTATATAAACTCACCAGAGTTGATTTGATTTCACCCATAAGCATTATCAATGACCATGCTTACATCCCCATGAGTCAAAATGGCCATTTCCTTTATGATCCTCATTGTATATCTGTTCCAAATTGGAAATGCAAATCTTGATTTGGAATCCTATGAGCTCATGTTAGCCTGACACCAGAACCTATTTCAAACCTGACTGTTTTTCTTCTGTGTAACCCCACATACATTTCCTCTTGACTTGTTTTCCTGGACCAAGATTAATATTTCCTATCATGTCAAATTGATCTATAT
>NW_006293784.1:909843-913576 GCF_000327345.1 Myotis davidii | reverse complement strand
TGGAGTCTGCAACCTGCAGGCCTTGTACAATTCAAAGCTGCCACAATCAAAAATATACTGTGTCAGATCCACTTTGCAGTGACATGTAGGGCCCAGAGCTGTCACTGTGAGTTCTTTCCTCAGGAAAGGTGACATAATTTGCAGAGTGAAAAGTAAAAATGCAAGTTTCTTGTTCAAAAATGAATCGGAGCCCGGCCGGTATGCTCAGTGGTTAAACAGCCACCTATGAATCAGCAGGTCAGGGCACATACATGCCCAGGTTGTGGGCTGGATTCCCAGTAGGGGCATGCAATGACAATTCTCTCTCATCATTAATGTCTCTATCTCTCTCTCCCTCTCCCTTCCTCTCTCTGAAATCAATAAAAAAAAAACATATTAAAAATAAAATGTTCACATGCTAAAAGTGGCTTCCTTGAGTTACCAATATTACTAATTATATATTATGATTTTTAAAATCCAAACCCTCTCACTAAGGACACAATAACATGGGTGGTTTTAAAATGTAATTTAAATGTGTGTTTGTTTATTTGTTTTAAACCTTTTTTTAACTTTCTTCAATTAAAGGTACACACTGGAAAACTGGTCATTGGAAAGAATTCTTTAAATATTAAGAATTTTGTTATAAGAACAACTGCTGTTGTGAAACAGTATATCTTGAGCAAGTCATGATTATTTTTATTCAAAAAAGTTGAAGTGCCCTATACTTTAAATATTCACCAATTTATTTACTTTTCTCACAAAATTGAAAATTTCTGCTGACACTATGTCTCATTAGAGTAAGAAAAAAGTGGTATTTACATATATATTTTTCTCTCTTCCCTCAAAAGACTTTCGTTCTTTGTATGTTTATTTGATTAGGACTTCCAAATACCCAGGTAATTTTCAAGTCTTTCACTCACATGCCTCTTACTAATGTTTAGCCCCCCATGCCTTTCCCCACCACCTTCTGACCAAAGAAGTCTCCTCTAAAACCTAGAATATTTGGAAAGCACATCTTGGCTGAAAAATGAAAAAAAAATTAAAAATGATAATTTGTCTTAATGTGATTTTCATTTGAGAGAGAGATGATTTTCATCACCTAACATTGTCTTGATATAAGAAGGGAACAGCTCTTCATTTTATTATTTATTGGTGGGGAAATTGAAGCCCAGAACATATCAAAAACAAAATAAAAACAACAGTATCTTCCCCAAAGATACACTGCATTGATGGCAAAGCTAGATTCAGAACCATAGATTGTTTTCCAAAAGACTGAACTTTCCCTTATCCCTTTCCATCAAGACCACAAGAGAAATACTCTTACACATAACAAAGTATTAAAACACAACATTCACATCATTAAAAATATTCGTATTTTAAAGTTGTCCATGTATTATGTACATTCTAGAGAAAAGTTCTCATTAGCTACATAAAATTTTGGAAAAGAGATAGATAAAATAGCTCATAAGATAAAAATTATACAAGATAGTACAATTCATTAAGAATGACAATTTCACCAGTACCGGCCAGTGCACACTTCAAAAACAGTCATTGCTCTAAAGACTAATTTAAAAAAAATGTTTCTGAAAGAATTTATTTAAAATAGAACAACATATGGGCCAGATCTCATAAGTGAACAAAATCTTCTTAAATTTGAGAAGCTGTGATTGGCATTTAGGCTCCAATAAGATTAAATTTCAAAATGGCACTTTAGTTAGTGGTCATAATTCATATTCCTATTAAAGTACTGGGTACTCCAGGAGCAATTTAAAACCCTAAATTTTCTAATTCTCTGATCTACATAAATTTTTTGATGAAATTCTTAGGACATTTATATCTCTATATTTAATGTGAGATGAAACCAGTGTCCATAATAAAAGGTTTCCATTTTAACAATGAAGTATGCATCTCTACTCAACATCTATGCCAAAACCATCCTAAGTTCTACTTATGTCAACATGGGACACTCTCACCTTTGTCATCTGCCTTTCGTGTGCCTATTTGTCTTTTTTTATAAGCTCCTCTATCTACCAGATCACATTTAGTGCAATAATATCCTAAAACAGACTGATAAAACTTGCCATTATGATGCACAGTTCACATTTCCTTCTTTGTTTGACTTTCACTATTGTGTTACACTCACCTGTCCAGGGTACAGCATTTGATCTATTATCATTTTTCTATTATCATAGAAAAATAATGAAGATGTGCGAGTTGCTTTGGAAAATGTTTAGATTTTAAATACATTTCTATTTATTACTATTAGTGCATTGTTCAGAAATATCATAGTAAAAATTTTATTCTGGATGCACCAAGAGCATCTATACAGTGTAAGAATAAAACATGCAGTCATCTGGTCCCCCCAAAGGGAATCTACAGTCTATGCTGGTTGAGGCAACACAGAACATGATTGTATCATTATTGCACATATTCAAGCAGGTGCTCACCCTTCATTCAAATCTGAGTAAGTTCAACTGGTAAGAACCAAGGAATGCGGGAACCTAAAAGATTACTCTATGTACAGTGTTTGCTGAACACATGCATTCCCGCTGAAACAGCAGAGTGCATTCAGCAACTCATCACGTCATGCAAACTGGAACAGAGGTGGCTATAAAAGAATACAGTCATAACTGTACTAGAAATAAGCAATTGATACATTTCTCTCCTTTGTAACACTTACAGTAGTTCAAAAACCATACGTTTCTTTCCCATATATGTGAACAATAATATTATAGGTCAATTTGATGAAACTCTGAGTCAATGCCAGAACACAGCAAGTACTAGTATATGCACCACTAATATGCAAAGGCATGGATTGCAGCTTTACACTGGCCGTCTATTTCACAGTCATTCTCTTACAGCTTTACAGCAACTGTTTTTTGTTGAAGCACATGGCTAAAGTTAAGCTGACCACTTTCTGTACTCAGATTATTTTTACCACTCATCCACCTTTAAAAAGCTTAGCCAAGCTTGTCTCACACTTAGTTAAATAGAAAAGTACCCTGAAATTCAATAAATGTCAGAGGTCAAGAAAAAGGTACCCTCCTCACCCTGAAAGCAACAAAATCCCAATTTCAAGACTGATACCTCACACCAGGGGTGGGGAACCTTTTTTTTCCTGCCAAAGGCCACTTAAATATTTATAACATCATTCATGGGCCATACACATTTATCAACTTAAAAATTAGCCTGCTATGTTTGGTCAAACATTTAATTAACTCACCCCTAATACCTTGGCAGGGCCAGACCAGATGATTTTGTGGGCCTTATACAGCCCATGAGCCAGATGTTTCCCCACCCCTGTTTTATACCATGATTACCTCATTTTTATGTGCCTATGGTAGGTAGATATTGTAGCATAGCATGGAGACATCGTCCCCTGAAAACTTCCATTATGGGTCATGGAAGCTATGGGCACAAAGGGAAGAAAATGGAACCCATGGCACAGAACATCTGTTCTGAGACTCCTGAATGAAAGAGGCACATCTTGTGGGCATGTGAAGAAGTTCTATTACAAATTCTAAAATATCAACTTTTTAATAAATGACTTTGTTTTGCACTTCTCCAGTCTAACTGTGATAAGTTTTGTTTCTGGTGGTTTTGTTTATGGATGCAGTGAGATAGGTAGAAAAGCTCATAAAAATGGGTACAATTGATCAAAATATCTCCTTTGATTTTGCTATCATCTTGGGGACAGATGGTCTGATAATGTACAAATTCAATTGGTATATATTTTCAACTTGATGAAAACTTT
>NW_006293784.1:907197-909691 GCF_000327345.1 Myotis davidii | reverse complement strand
TTCTTAAATGTTTCTGGGTTTTTAAACCACATTTCATGTGTTATTGCTACACAGAATCATGTGTGAGCAATTCCGTACCTGTGTCTCATCCCTCCTAAGTGATAGATAAGCTACAAAACTTGTCTGTTTTACATTCTTTTTTATTTAAGTCATTATAGGTAAAACTTTGATATAATTACTTAAATGTTTTTTGTTTCTTTCTTTGTGAAGAGCCTTTTAACTTCACCCTTGAACGAGTTTTAGAAACACAACTTTAGAGCATCCATCACCTTCAGAAGATCAGCATCTCTAACAGGAATGGTTAAAAGGCCCTTGTACCCTGTGGTGCAGTATTTCTATAATAATATACACTATATTAAGAGTTTTGTGTTATGGGGTTGGTAAAATCAGCTTACAAGATGGCAGCTGTTCTCCAAGACGGAGGGGATAGGGATTTCCTTACACAGAATTTAATGATTACTATCTAAGTATAATGTTGAAAAAGAAGAGGTATAGTTGAGCAAAAATGCAATTCATGCACAAAACCCATAGCAATAAATTTTCAATACCCCACACTGCTATCTGACACAGGCAACAAAACAGGCCTTTAAATGGAGCAAACATTGTCTCTTGGGGAAAAATAACCTAACACTCAGTTACAGGAAAATAACCTAAGGAAAGAGATCATAAAACGGTACTAACAGTTTACAAAGTTGAACTCTTCCTTGGCATGAATCTATAATTTTAACTCAACAGAACAGTGAGGAAATGACAGTGCAGTCTACTCAGCCTGAGATCAAATTTGTCATGGCAACACTGGCAGGTTGGACCCTGATTCTTCAAATATTACATTGCCTTAATTAACACAAATCATACTTTTTTAAATTACAGAATAGAGATTATAAATAAAAGTAAAGTGTGCATGCAGTCAACTGCATAATGTACAAGCAATATCTATGTTTTTAATAATCATCTTTGGCAGGCCAGAATCCAGCTGGACATGCAATATTTACATATCAAAATCCATATTGTGTTCATCATATTGAAAGCAAGTGAAAATATATATGTATATACTGTATATACACATTCTGTATATAGATGTATATACTGTCTTTAAGATATTAACAAATATATATGTATAATATATATTAAAAGTGGATTTCACCTTTATCAGATTCAGGTGACTCAGGCCTGGAAACACTAAAAATATCCTGACATGGTATTTGGGGAGGTACTTGGAGAGGCGTTTGGGATTCCGGAGAAGAGGTCTGGGGTGCACTTTTTTCTGAGAGTATTTTTAAAATTTCTGCCACCTGCTTCTCCAAGGCAGTCATTCTACAACTTAGTAGTTGAATGTCCTCCTTGAGTTCGTGTTTGACTTCCTGCAGTGTGGTCTGTAAGGCTTGCTCGGGGATGGGATAAAAGGGGTGCTTGGCATCAGCCTGAATGGGGCTGTGCTCCAGCGGACTTCGCACCTCACCAGCCTTATCCAAACGAAGGTCACTTTTTGTAATCCCACTGTCACAAGAATCTGTCTTCCTTAATGGATTTTTGGTCACACTGTTCTCTGAGTCGCTGCCCTTGGGGTCCTCCGACAATAGCCCCATAGACTCGGCTTTAGTGACATTATTCCAGTCTTCCTTTTTCTCCTCATGGGCGCCCATGTGATTCTTGAGTCGCAGCCACCCTTTCCCATTCCCGTTCTTCATTCTTATGGGGCTGTTGACTTTGAGACATTTGGGGTCAGCACCGCCATTGGGCTTGAGCTCCATGGCCTCACGGTTGTTCTGCTTGAGGGACTCGCTTGTTCTCACGAAGGCCAGAGATGTCTGAATGGGTGTGATCTGTGACACCGTGACCACACTGGTGCCGGTGATGGAGGCTCCATTCTGTAAGGAGCGGCTCTCTACCTGGAGCTGATTCCTCTCGGGGTCGCTCTGCGAGGAGCCCTGATTCCGCAGCTCCTTCTGCTGCTTGAACTTCTGGAAGAGCTTTCGGACGGGGTGATCCACGGGGATGCTGAGCGTGACCTCATTCTTCTGCCTGAGGCGCTCCTCCTCCTCCTTCTTCACATCGCTGATTTTACGGAAAATTATCTGCGGTGGGGCAGAGATATTGAAAACACGATAAAAACAGATGAATTCATAATTGTGTGACAGCATACAGGTGTGCTTGGTTTTACAGAGGAAACCCTCAAACATAGGGCAAGGTCATTTCTGAATGGAAAAAAATATTCCCATACTATTTAACACAAGCAGTGTGCTTAAAACTCAACACAGGGCGGTTGACTAAGATTACTTAGCTTACTTAATTTTAGGTGAATGTAGTGAAGAAACAACTGAATAGAGACACTGCCTTTCTAGTTCATGTTCCTATTTAATGGAAAATATATTAGTATATGTTATACTAAATATGTTAGTATATGCATATGTGTATATACATATATGAGTAAAGAAATATATATTTATCTCTTAAATTTACTTGCAATATGTCACTGTTTTGTATGTCATATATA
>NW_006293784.1:901554-907104 GCF_000327345.1 Myotis davidii | reverse complement strand
TTCAAAATTAGTGATATTAAACTATTTCTTCTAATTAATTTCCTCTCAATGTGCATGAATCCATGCACCGGGCCACGTGTGTGTGTGTGTGTGTGTGTGTGTGTGTGTGTATGTATGTATGTATGTATGTATATATGATTCAAAACTACTTTAATACCATCCCCTGTTTAAGGGTCAAATAATAAGATTTCCAGGGTTTAAAAGTACTGGAAAGTTAGACAGGTTATCCATAAAGGACATGGGTTGGGCATAAGGAAGGAGTAAATGTATTCATATGGCTCCAGAAGGCAGAACTTGGATCTATTAAAAAAAAATTCTGGAAGGTAAATATCACCTGAATATATACACTTAATTTCAAGCTGTTATCTATTAATTGAATAATTTGAAAAATCATGATCCTCACACTACTAAAATATGCAAACAGAAATAAGAACTTTGTCCAGGTGAGACTTTCACTGAGTGGGAGGTGGGAATCTTCAAATTCCAATATTTTTTTACATTTTAAACATAAAATTAAATATATAGTACATGTGATGTTATATGCATATCCATAAATAAATAAGCAAACTTTCATGAAAAATATCTATTTTAAAAATATGGGGAATGTATAATTTCAAGAAAAATAAAAATAGTAAACTATATAGGACATTACCACTTATATTATCAGAGTTAGAAGTGAATTTAATAGTGTACGATTTTTTGCTGAAGAACAAAATAACTGCAGGAGAAGGCTATAAGAAAAATTCAAAAGGAAGTGAGATGAAGTGCTTTCAGAATCAGACAATTTTATGATAATAGCAAAATAACTTACCTCCATCACCTCCTCTGATTTAGTTGTTGGTTAGATTAGAAATATATGAAAAGTACAGAGTCCCTGGCATATGAAAGACACTCAAAAAAATGTTGGTTCTCTCCCTTGAACTCTCATAAAACACTTTGTATTTGAAACCATTTTCATCACTTCTTGAATATTCAGCAGTTTCCAAGAGTAACACATAATCATTGATTTTACAGCAGAAACCAATACTAATGATGGTCACTGTTAACAGAAAAGTCAGGGAGATAGCACTTCTCTAAGAGCACATTTTAAAAATTGAGATTGAGGCACTAAAAGCAGCTTATCATGTACTAATAATTTGAAATTTTAAAGAAATATTTTCTAAATTTAATAACTGTCTGCAAAGACCAGCATATTTTTCCCGTTCTAGAGGCACTTTTTTAAAAAAAGATCCAATACTAATCTCCAAGTCTGCTATCAAAGCTCCAACCGTGTACTTAGAGGTTTTTCAAAGGGCTGACATGTTTCTTACACTTCCTAAGTCAACAGAGCTTGTTCTAAGACTTTAAGATATTAACACTCTTTGGGACCAGACAGATCCAAACATGGAAACATAGATACTTTATTCCTGTTTCATCCCCTATCACCGAAAATGTACTCACTTTGGGTCTATGAACTGACATGAGGAGACTGATGCAAGTAACTGGCCACATCCTCCTTCACACTCAATCCCTGCCTTTTTTGTTTATGTATTTTAAAGGCTGTTACTTAGCCTTTGATAGGCATAGCCTTGATGCAATAGCCTTCCCATTTGGGAAAAAAGGATCTATTTCAAACTCTCAGTGGAGCAGGGTAGGTAGGTGCCTGACACAGGGATGCCAAATAAAATGCAGGATATTCTTGCAATATTTAGGACATACTTATGCTAAAAAAATGTGTACACTATTTATTTGGATCAGACATATTTATACTTTAAAAACTACTTATTGTTTACTTGAAATTTAAATTTAACTGGGTGGTCCTTTGTTTTTTTGTGTTTTGGGTTTTTTGTTAAATGTAATGCCCTACCCAAGCTACAGAATTTGAACTGGAGCCTCACTGAAAACAATAACACTTAGATTGGATCAACTATTTACCATTATCAGGCTTTTAAAACAAAATTAACTGTACTATTATTCCCATATTACAGAAGAGCAAACGAAGGCACAGAAAGTTTGAGTGGTTTGCCTGTGGTCACACAACTAGTAAGTGACCAGGATACAAACCCAAGGAGTCGGATTCCAAACAGTTTGCTCTTCATTACACCTCTCAGGGTAACGCTGACACTTCCTTCTGGACCTTGTGAAAACCCAGATAGTTAAGTGGATGAAATAGGGAGTTTCACACCCAACAGGTAATGTGTCACAAAGCATTTGCCATGGAGAACCATCCCTGTGCTTGCTGAGTAACTGATACCCTTGACAAAAAAGCTGAAGAGAAGCTTAAAGGAGACAGTCTCTAAACTCTCCTCACTCTCCAAGGCAGACAGTAGGCTTGCTTACTCTCCCAGCAGTCAAAATACATGCCACCATTTGTAGTTTCTTGTCCCCTTCATGGAAGCCCTTGTCTTTTCTTTAACTTGCTTCAACATATATTACATTTATTACATTTATGAAAGGTGGGGAGTGGAGAGGGTCAAAGCATGTGGTTTTCCCTATATTCTAATACCATCTTTGGTAATGTTATTGGCTAGTTAATAATATTAATAACAGAAAGAGAGCAAAGGAAAGGCCAGGCATTATAATCATGGTCATCTGGGCAGCTTCACCAGGAAGCTTCAACTTCACACTCTCCAGGGAACCACCAGTCCATTCCCTGAAGATCACTGGGGGATGGAGTCCAACAAAGCAGGAAATGGGTGCATGTGCAGTGAAGTAGGGATAAAGTAGGGAAGGTGCTTGTCTGTCCATCTAATCTGGGAAGAAGATACTTGGCTCGGGGGATAGAGCCACTACAAGAATGTGAAATCTTGAAGGGTTAACTGGTCAAGCCCTGGTCATAATCCCCAGACAAAGTTCCCTCTCTATCTCTTGCTTCTTGTTCCCTATTGCACCCTCTTGCTCCATGACCTGCACCCACCATGTGCTCTTAAGCAGCCACACAGCTCATGGTCAGTTGAACCACACATATAATGGACTGCAGCTGGGACACAATCTAAACTAGCCAGATGCTGGACTAAACTGGACTTTAATATGGAGCGGAGACTCTGGAACTTAATCCTAGCCCTGCTGAAGACAAGATTGGGCTTTTTCCATGATGGATGGAGGGAAATAGGACATTGAAAAGCCAGGGGCTTAATTCCACAGGAATAAAGTTCACTTGTCCTTGCAACATCACAGGAACGCTACTTCCACGGGTAACAGGTGGGGATGCAGATAACACTAATACCTAGATTCATTTGTTTATGGGGACTGGGACGTTTGTTTTGTTAACTTCTATATCTCTAACGCCTACAACAGTGTCTGTTACCTTGAAAGACCTCAATAAATAAATGGTATTTATCAAATCAATAACCTTTTCATACATTCAGCAAATATGTTTGTGATCAGTTTACGCATCAAAAGTATTACAAACAGGAAGATTGTTTTATAATTCTTTTATTATTTTGCACTCTTAATCTAAACAATAAATCAATGCTATATGTATTATAATTCAGGGGTGGGGAGTGTCCAGCCCACTGGCATATAAGGCCCAGGAAATGATTCAGCCTGGCCCTGCCAAAGCATTAAGGGTGAGTTCATTAAATGTTTGACCAAATATAACAGGTTAATTTTTAAGTTGATAATTCTGTATGGCCCGTGAATGATGTTATAAATATCCAAATGGCCCTTGGCAGAGAAAAGGTTCCCCACCCCTGTAATTGATCATAATGCCCGCCCACCCCTATCTCCTCATTTGGAAGCCAGGTCCAGAGCTTCAGCCCGCAAATCAGTCTTTAAAGAACCTGAGTCAGAACAGTTTCATTGTGAGGATGTAATAAGACCCATTAAGAACTTATTTTCCAGCTGATGGCAATAGGACACTTCCTTAATGTGAGGTAAGAGAATACAAGCACTAAAATTAAAAACAAAGAAACAGATAAAAAGATTGTATCGTGTTTAAGGATTAAAGACTAATAATCTACTGAGGTGCCACCACCACTTGATCCATGTCTTATCTGTAAAGCATAATAGCTTTGTGTTCTGTCTTGTTACAAAATGCATTATGTCACAAATAAGAAAATAAAACAGCAGGGATGTCTAAAGTAATTCACTATATTTTGAAAACATTAAAAGTAATAGGCCCTCTCTATAAACCCTCATAGTTTTGAAGATAACTTTATGACCCTTAACTCTAAATTTGAATAACAATGTATTTTTATTACTAAGGAGCCACATTTCATCATAAAAATAGCATGGCAATTATTCTACATTACCATTACGAGCATTCTCAAATATATTCTGCAGAATCTTTCCTTTTAAGAGGTGCCTTTTACTTTTAACTATTTAATCATGCATATAATAAAATGGTTCAACTTAGTAACAGAATGGAAGATTGATACATTTTATTTTGTTAAACACCTAAAAAATAGCATGTTTCTATTTGGATTTTTTTAAAAATCTGCATGCTACTCTTTGGAAGTTGGAAGGATCTGCAAACTTATTAATTAAGAATTTTCATAATCCAATTGATTCTTATATGGGCAAGGTGTCATACAGTAAAATGTTCCCTGTTAATTCAATACATTAGCTATATAAATTGTACACAATTATTACATGGAAATGATAATGATTTATTTCTAGAAAAACAAAAACAACCCATCCCCCCAAAAATAGTTTTTAAAAATGTTAAAAGATCTGAATGAAGTTCATAGGAAAGCAACATAAATGAATTAAACCATGTAAAAGAAAAAATGTATATGCATGATTATCAATGTGATGTTGAAAGAAACCAGGCTTTAAAAATCCAATTTTGAGATCAACCAAAGGATTTGTATGCATGCATATGAGCATAACCAATGGACACAGACAGTAGGGGGGTGAGGGCATGTGCTAGGGGGTGGGAGTGGCTGGGGAGAGGCCAGTGGGGAAAAAAGGAGACATATCTAATACTTTCAACAATAAAGAATTTAAATTTAAAAAATATCCAATATTCGTTGTTTTCTCAGAGGCTTTTCACTTGATGTACTCTGTCTCGTCTCCGCCGCCCCCAACCTCCCCCCCAACCCCTGTCACCACCACCAATGGCAAATTAAATAGCTGATGAACACGACAAAAAATTGAGGGCAAATTTAAAAAAGAAAAGTCATGAATCAGGCTGATTCCTGTCACACATCTACTGGTAGAATGCACAATAGCATGTACTATTCCTATGATCTGAGAGGTTTATTTCATTTAAGCTTTTCTTCTCCGTGCTTCATTATGTTCTGTGAAGCCCATGCTGGAAGGTTTAATTTATTTAAATGATAAAAGCTTCTAAAACTTAACAGGGAACATGGCCAACTGAGCTTTCCATTTCAAAAGTAGGACATTTGATTATAAAAGTGATATCAAAATGGAGTAAATTGAATGTGTACTGAACTTTGAAATCCCATAAAGGCCAGGGGGGGAAAAAAAAAGGTTAGAATAATTTGTTTAATGACATAGATTCAGTGGTTTATAATTTGAAGGAGGATAGCAGCAGTGTTTTCTCTCAAATGGCCCATCGCTTTCTGGATCTGTGAGTCTGGGGAATTGACTATGTATTTTTAGGGG
>NW_006293784.1:898232-900305 GCF_000327345.1 Myotis davidii | reverse complement strand
GGGAGGGAGGGAGGGAGGGAGGAAGGGAGGGCAGAAAGGATGGAAGGAAGGAAAGAAAGAACAAAATGTATCACCCCAAAATATGTCTTTTTGGCATAAGGACTATCTTGAGCTGGTTGTTTTAAGAAACAGCAGGCACAGGAGAAGTTCTGAAAACAGAGAAGTGATCCTTTTATAAGAGACATTTCAATTTATAAGTGAAATCTCTTCTTGTAAGAGTGTCTCCCTCTTTGTAGGAGGAAGAGAAAGATGATTCTAAATCTCTAGAAACTCTTTATCAATGGAAAGGCATTGATCTAAATCTAAATAACAACTTAGCCTTGTTTACTATGCTTTTCTCGGTACCACCCCTCCTCCAGCAATAACTGGCCTCCCCACTTCCCCAGCATTTTCTTTTGTTGTTAGCTGGAAATGTTATTTAAGGAGGTATATGTGTATACGGGAGGTATACTTGTTATTAGACTTTTATTTTTCTCCTGTTAATATGTCATTTATTTTTAGCCAAGAAGGGTAGAAGGAAAATTATTATTCACTTCCTCCCCCATAGAAAGAAGAAAAGAAGAAAGGGAGAAACATAATACTTTTTTGATTTTGCTAATGTGGACGAAGGTGGTTAGTAAGATGCAAATGCAGAACATTGTAGAATTGCTGATACAATCCCTGAATTTACTAATGAAACGTTCTAGGCCACATTTTCCTTTACCATATAAAAGTTCATTAATATGAATTCTCCAGGCTATCATAAATATGGAAATATATTTTTCATAAGAAATGAAACATAGATTACAAACTCCATTACTGGGTTTAGCATAACTGGAATAAAGTAGATCATTATATGTTTCCATTACTAGAGGTTTTTCATTTAAAGTGCTCTGCAAATAAAGTTACTAATTTCTCCACCGAAATATCCAGATCAGAGGCTATAAGCTCTTTCTAACAAAGGCCACAGCAATGGAGCCGTGGCTGATGGCCATCCAACAAACTGAGATGTGTGAAGAAGAGTAAAGGATGACTCATCAAACTGTCTTGAAATATGGTGGCCTTGCTTAACTTAGGCCACTCATACATCTTCAAGCTCTCCAAAGGCAAGTGTAACTGCAAAACCAGCTCAAACAGGAAAGGAGCAAGGGAAGACCAAAGAGTATAGACATGCCATGTCTACTGCTGATTGATGGGGAAAGGCACTGGGCAAAGGCAGTTTAGATGGATGCCCAGGAAGGTCTGAGTGACATGGGAAGGTGCCTACCTGTCTGCCAGTCATTCCTGGGACAAATTACTGGTCAGAAAGGGATGACCACTGCAAGCAAGAGAAACCTAAATAGTTAAAACTTCCAAACAAAGGAAGTATGTGCTTTCTCTCTCTCTCTCTCTCTCTCTCTCATAGGCCCTGGGTCCTCTTGGGATACCTGTCGCAGGGGGCTGCCCTCCCTTGTGCCCACCTCACGCACAGCCATGTGGGACTCCTACAATGGATTCATGGACTAAACCTGAACTAAACACTAAGCTACAGCTGGCTATAACGTGGAACAGAAGCTCAGGACGCTGGTGCCACAGAACCAAAGGACTGGGGCATAACCAGACTGAACACCAGAACGCTTTTAGAAGCAAAGGGTCCACTGTCCAGGAATCTCTTGGTGCTGGAGCCTCTTCCCATAAACAGACAAGCTCCCAGGTCTTCCAATGAAAACTTGCCCAGCCAGTGCTTCCACATACCTGTTCCCCTAATTCCTTAAAAATTGCCCGGAACCCAGGAAACAGGAGTTCAGGTTTAGAGCCATAGCTTTCCTGTTCTCCTTGCTTAGTTCTCTGCAAATAAAGTTACTAATTTCTCCACTGCAATTTTTAATGTTTAGTGTTTGACCCTGGTAAAATCAGGTAGATGAACTCTTTCTGTTGGGTAATAAAAATGATGTGTTAATGTCTAGTTCAGCTTCTTAGGTCCCAAATAAAATTTAAGGAATTAATTAATTAATGTGAAAAAGGAAGAAAGGGAGGTGAGTAGAGCAGGAGAGGGGGAGAGGAAGGAAGGAAGGAAGGAAGGAAGGAAGGAAGGAAGGAAGGAAGGAAGGAAGG
>NW_006293784.1:889180-897752 GCF_000327345.1 Myotis davidii | reverse complement strand
AAATAAACATAGATTACAAACTCCATTACTGGGTTTAGCATAACTGGAATAAAGTAGATCATTATATGTTTCCATTACTAGAGGTTTTTCATTTAAAAAATAATAACAGAAGGAAGACAAAGTCAGCTATAGTAAAAAAAAAAAATACCAAGTGTTATTTAAACAGAAATTAACAAATGTTGGCATGGTATAGCAAAGTTGGGACCCTCACATATTGCTGGAAGGAATATAAAATGGTCCAGCCTCATGTAGAAAACAGCTTAGCAATTTCTCAAAAAGTTAAACATAGAGTAACCAAATGACCCAGCAATTCCATTCCTAGGTATACATTTAAGAGAAATGAAAACATACAGAGACATAAAAACTTGTATATAAATGTTCACAGCAGCATTATGCATGATAGCCAAAAAGTAAAAACAACCCAAATATCCATTAACTGATGAATCAAATGTGATATATCCATACAATGAAATATTATTCAGACATTAAAAGGAATGAAGTTCTGATTCATGTTACAACATGGATGAACCTTGAAAACATTATGTTAAGTGAAACCTGACACAAAAGGTCACATGCTGTATGGTTTCACTTATGTGAAATGGCCAGAATAGGCAAATTTAGTTAGAAAGTATATGAATAGTTTCCAGGGATGGGGTGTAGGGGGTAGTAGAAAATAGTGAATGATTATTAATGGGTATGGGATTTCTTTGGGGAGAACGTTATGGAATTAGATAACGGTGATAGTTGCACAACTTTGTGAATATACAAAGAAACAATGACTTTTATATTTTAAAATGGTCAATTGTATGGTGAGTGAATTATATCTCAATAAAAACCAAGCAGGGCCCAACTGGTGTTGCTTGGTGGTTGAGGGTTGATCTATGAACCAGGAGGTCATGGTTTGATTCCTGGTTAGGTCACATGCCCGGGTTTCGGGCTCAATCCCCAGTAGGATTGTCACAGGAGGCAGCCAATCAATGATCCTCTCCCAACATCTCTCTCTCTCTCTCGCGCGCGCGCGCTCTCTCTCTCTCTCTCTCTTCCCCTTCCTTTCTGAAATCAATAAAAATATATTTAAAACAGAAACAAGCAGGGCTCCCTATTCAAAGTGATAAATTTCACGATAGTAACAGCAGAGCATTAAACCAAGAGCAGGGCACTTCTCAGTGCAAGGCCCTGTACAGCTGCACAGGCTGAGCATCCACGAAGCCCCCTGCTAGGAGGCTTTCTCTTAATGCCCCCGGTGGAATTGGTTCCAGTGTATTCTACAGCACCTACTCTGTGATACCTATTAATGGTGAGATGCAGCAGCAAACAAGATATTCATTCACATTATATTTGTTAAACACCTACCATGTTCTACTCTCTAATTTGGAGTTAGGTAGACATCAGTAAACAAAACAAAACCCTTTTGATATTTCTTATAATGTCAGAAGGTGATGTGAGCTACAAAGAAAAATAAAGTGTGTAAGGGCATAGAGATTGGCTGAGGGGTGAGGTCTCTATGAGGGAGTGATATTTGAGCACAGATAGTCACGGAGTGAAGAAGCAGGTCATGCAGACAGCACTGGAAGAGGGGTCCCTCAGGTGAGAGAATGCTTCCTATATCTGAGAAACAGTAAGGAAGACAAAGTAGGTGCTAGTAAACATGGAGAGAGTGATGGGAGAGGAGGTTGGATAGGAGGCCAGACTCTGGACTTTAACATGAGGGAAAGGCATGGGAAAGGATCACCCAGGCTGCTGTGGGGAAATGAGTTGTAAGGTGGGAAGGATAAATAGAGTAACCCATTTGGGTTTTGGGGTTTTTTTTTGCATAATTCATGTGAGACATAATAGTGACTTAGACCAGGGAGGCAGAAATAAAGGTAAGAAGTGGTCAGATTCTGGATTTATTTTGCCAGTAAAACTGACAAGGTTTGCTGATGGGCTACATGAACAATTTGAGAGAAAAAGAGTAAATTTTTGAAGTCTATCTTTAGTCTAATAAGCAAAAGGATAAATAATAGTGCCATCTTCTGAGATGAGGAAGCCTGGAATGGTAATACACAAACTAGAAAGACAAGCTATCCACCCTCCGACCCCCACTAGGTACACACAGATATATGCCCCCATGCACAGCATACAACAGTGGGGCAGGCATAGGATAACTGATGAAACACTCCCATCAAAGGAGGCAGGGATCAATGGCTGAGGGCTCGGCAGTCACTGGCCTCAAGCAGTGATGAAATGTGCCAGCCAGTCCTTGAAGGGCCCCCTTACAGGCAGTAGGGTAAATTCCTTTATTAGTCTCTCAGTCTGCTATCTGGGATTAGCTCTCTCATCCACTGTTCTCTGTGGCTCCTGATTCCATCTTTTTAGAGCATCTGTTTTTGTCCATGTTATTCTATAGTCAGACCTGATACGGGGATTGAAGAGTTTGTCCTATTTCAGCTACTTCCTGTCTGTGAAAATGTGGGAGCCTAAGGTTTGGTTTTGGGCTCACATAGTGAAACAATTTCTTAAAACCACACTTGTGACAGGTTTGTAATACCTTAACCAATAAAGAAATTAAAGATAAATAAATAAATAAATAAAATACAAGTTAAAAAAAAACACACTTGTGATTTCTGTAGCAATATAATGCTCTCAGAAATTTTAGTCAGTTTCTGATCTACTTACAGTGAATTCCATATACTGCAACCTCACAAAGAGTTCTTTCTTAGACATAATTCTCAAGCCTGATTTAATCCTTTGCTTTCTTGGCCTCATGTCTCTGTCTCTCTCCATATTGGCAGCTACATTGATGCCACCAGGCTTGGTAGGAGATCACATTCATTATCTGATCTTTGCTACAAAACTGAGACTTAAAGTGGTGGTTGCCAACCGGTGGTCTGTGAGATCTGAAAGGTTGGCGACCGCTGCCTTAAAGGACTTTTCTGTGCAATGACTTTTCAATCTTATTCCCACCCCCACCACCACCCCCACTCCCATTCTTGATTTTTTTCCATATTTATTTATAAGCCAGCCAACCCTTGCCTGATGTCATCTTCTCATGGCTTATTAAATGTAACGAGTCCCAAACACCACTCATTAGTGATATTCTGCTTTCCATCATCTTTCAAAAGAGCCATAGCATTAGAAGGCCATCACAGATAGCAATTTTACCAAATGGTTTGTCACTGAAAATTACTTGTCTCCACCCTTCCAAGTCTGAAATATCAATTTCCTTACTTATTTTGACTCCTGCTAAGTCAATACCACACATTTTAGAATAAATGGTGGCAGAGCCCTACTCTTGCTATGTAAGCTAATATCTAGTAGCATTGCAATTGCCACCTACTTATTAGCATTTGCACATTTAGAATATTCTTTTTTTCCTAAGTTCTCACCACAGAATTTTAGCACACTCAATTTCAAAGGAGCAAAAGTGATAGAGAAAAGCATCACCATTTTGCTTTGTTGGATATGTAAGAATACAGCGCCAATCCCATAAATGACCCATTAGACTACACTGTCATTGAGAACATAATTATTCTGGTCAGAGTAGCTATTAACTTCATCTTAGAATCATTGCAATAAAAATGCTAGAATTAGGGGAATTGCATTAAATATTTTCCATGAATTATTTGCTCATTTAATTTGCATGATGATCCATTTTATAGATGAAAAAACTGAGGCTTAAAGAGATTTTAAAAACCTCCCCTCAGTCTATACAGCCAATGAATAACAAAGTGGGGTTTCCAACCTGGGTCTACTGGACTGAAAGACTGATTCCTGATCTAAATTCAAGAGAGATGCAAAGTGTCTAAAGGATCAAAGGCCTGAGAGAAGGGCAGGAAATGAAAAAGGACGTTGAATCACTTTAATAAAGGAATAAGCCAAAAGTCCTGACTCTAGGCTGGAAGTTTAACACACAGAGAGAGATGTATATATATGAATATGTAATGGGGCTCCAGCATGCAAGTAGAAAATAACATTATTTAACGTTTGGCAAAATCGATCCATTTTACAACCCACTTTAGCATAGTTATCTCATTTTCTCCCCACAACTCTATAAATCAGGCAGGGCCATTATGATAATCCCTATTTGACCGATGAGGGTCAGAAAAGTTATGTGACTTGCCTAAGCTCACTTAGCCAGCAAATGGCCACTCTGGGACTCAAATCTATTTCCTAATGGCCATTCCAATGTTCCTTCTGCTATTCCATGCCAGTACTCCGAACGCTATGTGTAATTTTGTCTTGTAGTTTACATTGCACTTTCAACTATATTACCTACTAGATCTCATGTGACACTATTCCTTTGTCCCCAGGTACACAGCTAACATGTGGCCTTATCTTTCGCCTGGTAAGATAATTGTTGGGCCTCAAGGAAAACAATTACTCAGGTAGAGCAGTTATAATCCTTTTAAGGATTTTTTTTTCATAATAAAAACAATTTCTGCAGCTTTTGTTTGCAAAACCAACTCTGACATATTTATTTTAAAATGTGTTACCTTTTGCATTTGATATCTAAAATATGCAGCTTTTACTCAAGATCACATGCAATTTCTTCACTGCTGAGAAATACAGGTTTTCTCTATTGGAGCATTATCATTTAGACAGATTTAGAAATGTGTAGCTAGATAATAGATTACTTTTTCAATCCTTTACAGTTGGAATCAAATTTATACAAAAGGGAATAATTCTTGGGTATTCCTTCATGTTGTGAAATTTGACAGCTGAAACTCAGAAGAGTTAAAGTGATGAGGCACTTGGATACACAATCAGTCATTCACAGCTAGACCTAGACCTTACTTTTCCTGGTTGCTAAATCCACTCTCCAATTCCCTCGTGAAAAATTTAATTCTAGACCAAAATGTGCAGTAAGCCCGGCCAGTGTAGCTCAGTGGCTGAGCATCAACCTATGAACCGGGAGGTCACAGTTCGATTCCTGGTCAGGGCACATGCCCAGGGTTGCAGGCTCGATCCCCAGTAGGGGGCGTGCAGGAGGCAGCTGATCAGTGGTTCTCTAATCACTGATGTTTCTATTTCTTTCTCCCTCTCCATTCCTTTCTGAAACCAATAAAAATTTATTTTTTTAAAAAAAAAATGTGCAGTGAAATGTTTTTGTAAAGTCTTGAGGCGTCCGTTAGGAGGCAAGGATTTTAATACTTTCTCTGACACTGACCACCTGTATAAACTTGGCAAATCCAAGTAGCCTGTCTACACATCAGGTGTGCTTAAAGATCTATTTAAGGTAAACCATTCTCTATTTTAACAGGATGATAGAGCTACTCCATGTAAAACAGACATCAATAGTTATATCTAAAAGTAGCATAAGGATAGCATACGTTCACCTGGGGCCAAAATCTCTCCTCTTTCATTCACCACTTGGATTTTTGAACTTCCATAGAAGCAAAATTAGCCATGCAAGTGACTTTTCCCTGTTTGGACCACCTCTACTCTACTCCAAATGAGGAATGTGTTCAATGCATTTAGATAATGCAAAGTAGTGTATCATATACACTACTTGATGTTTAATTTAGAAAAAGGTTACTAGGAACAGAATTGGTGACTAGTGCCACTTCCAACTCGAAAACTTCCTTTGCAGGATCCTCTAGAATTGAGATTTAGAGTCCCTAACAGAAAGAGCAATGAAGGGTCATGTGGAGACTGGAATCCCAGTCATAGCCAGGGCGCTAATCAGTTATGTTACCTTGTGTGCAAGTCCCATAATATTTTCTTACATTAGTTCTTTTAAATAATGATGATGGTGTTAGACTTAGGTTTTCTTTCTTTTCAGCATTAACGTTCTTCAAATATATGAAATACAAGGTCAGTACCCAAAGCTAAAAAAAAATAAAATAAAAAAAACACTTTGAAATAAGACAGTCTACTTCATGCCCTTTAACTCATTCCTAACATAACTTCTTGCCAGATGATAACACACTTGCCTCATTTTACAGGTGTCAAAAACTCCTTTCATCACACCCTACTGAGGCTTTCATGATCCTCAGTAACAAGTATAGATCTAGGATACATGTTGTTTGATTTTGCTTCTACTGGAGGCAACTGTTTCACATGCTGTGCTGAGAGATAATGAAAATGTGCTGCTAATTACCAGGGTTTTTGCTTCCAAACATTGCCGGCCAGAAATTGAACTGTAGTGTCTAGAGTTAAGAAGTAGCTAATAACTCTGTCCCTACAGTGCTGAACTGCAATTAGTTATTCTAGTCAAAGTAGAGTATGAGAAGCTCTATGGCTGTTTCTTTAGTGTAGTAATTGCCAAGAGCTGGATCCTACAATTAAAAAAAAACAGAGTGGAGCTGTTTAAATGACTGGGATCGGCCGGTACATCTGCCCACAAACGTGCATAGGCATATGCACACAGCAAAGCCAGCAGAGGTCACAGAAGTCAGGCCTCAACAGGCATCACTGGGAAGTCTGATTAAAGAGATCTCAGCTCTGCACAGTATTGAAGCACAGACTGAAAAAACTGTGCATGAATACTTCACTTGAAACTTTCTATCCTATATAATAAAAAGCTAATATGCAAATCAACTGGACAGCAGAATGATCAGTCACTATGATGTGCTCTGACCACCAGGGGGCAGACGATCAATGCAGGAGCTGCCTCCTGGTGGTCAGTGCACTCCCACAAGGGGAGTGCTGCCTAGCCAGAAGCCCTGAGCTGGCCAGGCTTATGGTTAATTAAAACTATGTATCTGTGATTTTTCTATTTGGAAGTATCTTTATATAGTCAAGACAGATCTCCTACAGTCATATTCTATTTATTATTAACTAGTTTTGTTAGTGTTGGGTAGAAGAGCCTCATACTCCATATATTACTGTGATTGGAGGCACTGACTTCTACTAACATAAATAACATAATATAGAGTAACTTGAGAAGAGTTTTTGCCCTGTTTCTTAGAAAGCACAAATTACATTAGCCCAGTTGATACTTCAGAGAGTTTTCGCTCTGAGGGAAAGATAATCTCTGAGGAGAGAACTGATTTTCAGTTGAGGATCACATGATAAAAAAGAGAAAATATGAAAGTTCATAGTTGATGGAAGTCATAAGGGTGGAAAGAGAGGGAATGTGAGAGTTCATATTTTTGAGGGTCAACTGAGCTCCAGGCACATACGAGGCGCAGAGAACACAAAAATAAATGACTTAAATACATGCAGGGATATACCAGGTTTATGGTTTAGAAGGCTAATGTTAAGATGGAAGAAATGATTCCCTAATTCATTAATTGATTGATTATAACAAATTTAACAAATTTAAATCCTAGTAGAATCTTTTAAAGACCTTAACAAACTAATTCTACAATTTATATAAAAATGCAAAATGAGCACAACAGCTAAAGCAATACTAATTAAGAACAAAAAACTGACTTATACTGTTCATATTTTATTCTAAAAAATTATAGTAATTAAGATGGCTATAGTATTAGCATATGTCTTAAGCCATTCAGGCTTCAATAACTGAATATTATAAACTTTGTGGCTCATGAACAACAGAAATTTATTTCTCAAAGTTATGGAAGTTGGCAAGACCAAGATCAAGGCACTGGCAGATCTGGTGTCCTGGATGTATCTCACACTATACACAAAAATCAACCCTAAACAGATTGTAGATCCAATTGTGGAAGGTAAAAAAAACATAAACCTATCAAAAGAAACTACAAGAGAAAAATCTTCAATACTTTGGAGTAAGAAAACATTTCTTAAACAGCAAACAGAAAGTGGCAACCATTCAGGAGAGAAAAGAGTAAGTGAAACTACATTAAAATTAAGACTTTTTATTCTTTGAGAAATACCATGAAGAGAACCAAAAGACAAGTTAGAGTGAAAGGAGATAAATGCAATACAAATACCCAATAGAGGACTCATATCCAAAATATAGAAAGGATTATTACAAATACTCAAGAACAAAGGGACAAGTCCATTAGAAAAAATGAACATTTTATTTAAAAATTATATATATATACTAGAGGCCCAGTGCACAAAAATTTGTGCACTCGGGTGGGGGGGGGGCGGTCCCTCAGCCTGGCCTGTGCCCTCTCACAGTCTGGGACCCCTCAGGAGATAACGACCTGCTGGCTTAGGCCTGCTCCCAGGTGGCAGAGGGCAGGCCCAATCCCTAGGTGCAGCCCCTGGTCGGGCTCAGAGCAGGGCCGATTGGGGAGTTGGGGCGCCACCCCCTGTCATGCACAGAGCAGGGAGATTGGGAGGTTGTGATGCCACCCTCAGTCACGATCAGGATAGGGCCGATTGGGGGGTTGGGGCACTGCCCCCTGTCACACTCAAGGCAGCGTCGATGGGGAGGTTGCGGCGCCACCCCGTCATGCACAGAGCAGGGTCAATCAGGGGGTTGGGGCACTGCCCCCTGTCACTCACAGAGCAGGGCCCATCAGGGGGGTTGGGGCTCTGTACCCTGTCACGCACAGAGCAGGGCCAATCAGGGGGTTGGGGTGCTGCCCCCTTCACACAGAGCAGGGCCCATCAGGGGGTTGGGGCACCGCCCTCTATCACCCACAGAGCAGGGCCGATCAGGGGGTTGGGGCGCCACCACTCTCACACTCAGGGCAGGGCCGATGGGGAGGTT
>NW_006293784.1:887844-888621 GCF_000327345.1 Myotis davidii | reverse complement strand
GTTGCGATCCTGCTGGCTGACGACCGGGGACTAAAGCAGGTTTCTGGGGTTTTGTTTAGCTTCTATATTTGTTACATAGTTGCTTAGAGTTGCAGGCTCAGAGGCCTGCAGCCGCAGGCGAGGAATGTTGGAGTCCTCCGTCACTGAGGCAAGCAAGCCTCAAGTTAGTTTCAAGCTGCCTGGCTGCCGGCCGCCATCTTGGCTGAGAGTTAATTTGCATATCTCGCCGATTAGCCAATGAAAAGGGTAGCGGTCGTACGCCAATTACCATGTTTCTCTTTTATTAGTGTAGACTAGAGGCCCAGTACACAAAATTCATGCATGGGTAGGGTCCCTAGGCCTGGCTGGTGATCAGAGCCCATCTGTGGGGTGACCGGCGGGGTGATCAGGCTTATAGATACTGAGAATACAATCATGGATAAGATAAATTTGCTGCTTACAGTCTGGTAAAGAATCAAGGTCTATCAACAGGTAATTTTCAATATAATATGCAAATGCATATATCTGTCCTTGTTCTTGAAGATCTGTAACAATTCTTTATATATTCTAGATATGCATTCTCTATTGGGTATCTGTATTGCATGATACTAAACAGACCAGTGTATCTTTTTTCTTTATTGATTAAGGTATTACATATGTGTCCTTATCCCCCCATTGTCCCCCCCACTCATGCCCTCACCCCCCTGTTGTCTGTGTCCTTTGGTTAGGCTTATATGCATGCATACAAGTCCTTTTGTGGACCTCTCTCCCTTACCCGCACCCTCCCCTACCTTCCCC
>NW_006293784.1:879506-886921 GCF_000327345.1 Myotis davidii | reverse complement strand
CAGCAGGAAAGAAAGGACCAGTGCATTTAAGCAATGATGCATTTGAAAACTGGAAGGATCCTGGGTATCTGGATCACTCAGTGGAAGAATTCCCACTAAACACTTGCTTTGGGTTGATATATAAATGAGAATTGAAATCTTATTGTATTAAGATACTAAAATTTGAGGGTTGTTGATTTTAGTAGCTGGCAGTTCCTTTACAAAGAAACTGAAGGACTTTGCAAATTTCCAGTTTGATTTACTCTTAGTGTCATATAAATACTGTTTTATCAAATTGAAATCAAAGAGTAAATTAAAATAATCTACACTTTGCATGAAAATCAGGGTGTGTTTTTTTTCTTTCTAGACATTGCAAGAATATTTTGTTTTCCTAGGCATTTGCTCTTATAATTCTAAATAAAAATATAGTTTTGGACTTAATGGATTGTATGTAAGAAGAGACATGAGGATAAAGTATTATCTTCTGATCCTTCTTTTACTAAAGCCAAAATAAAGTTGCTGCTAAAGTATAGTTATTTAATTTTAAGCATTGCCCGAGAAGCAGTGATTCCTATAGATAATATTAGCTTATCGCCTTTGATAGTTATGGGGAAAATGGTTGCAAGACAGCAAGATCAATAACTTTACAGCAGTAATGTCCACCATGGATCAATTACTACAATCAACGCCACACATAACCAAATTACATGACTCATATCCCATCTCTTCTTTTCTTTTATTACTCTTTAATATATGTAAAGAAAACCTTCCAAATTGTTTTATCTTGTTTAATATTGACAGAATCAAGAAACCTCTTTTCACATCTAATCAAGAACAACAACATGGAAGTGTTTATTTGTTAAATGAATCTGATAATAACATAAACTCACAGAAATCTTGATTTCTACTGGGATGACATTAATGTATAATAAATATGTCTTTATTGGTAGACAGATTTCATCCCTGATTCAAGGACACCCATATGTAGTTTCCTTGGTAAGTAAGCAGGTAGAGTAAAATTACAAAGGCGCAATTTCCAATTGGGTGACATTTAACATATTCCAAACAATAAGTATAGATTTGTGGGAGTTGGGAGATGGTTATAGTACATGACACTCTTCCAACAATGTCATTTTTTTCACTTACTCTATTTGTAAAAAATAAATTTTTTGGAATTTTGAAAATATAATTACTGACCAAAACTTATTATATTTTTGGAAAAACAAAAGAAATAAAGAGAAAATGTCACTGCAATAACTCAATTTAGTTGCCTTCCTTTTGAAATACAGCATTTATTTTTTAGTTATAAGCTATGTGTATTTAACAAACAGCATTGATGGTTTGCACATGGAATGTGGATATATAAATGTAGTGCAATTTTTATTTAAATTCAAACCTTAATTGTATTTATATGCCTTGTTTTAACCTTCAGAATAAATATGTTGAACTGAGCATGAACATAGTAATTATAGTACTTATGGGGATTTTATCTAAATGTTATGAAATATTCTAAGAACACCATTATCAAGGGTTTAAATATGTTGCAAATATACTTTTGAAAAATAGCACCCCAAAAAAGAGAGAGAAAATAAAAGGATCTCAGTGGTATAAGATGGATTTTGAAGGATGTTCACCAGTGGCCTTATTTTCTGTGGCTTTGCCCCAATACTGAACTAATCTGATAAAAACCAGGATCCTAAATCATCCCTTCAACTGGCCATTGTGATTCACATAGTCAGGCTGCTGTGTGCACACCAGTAAATGAGAAAAACCCATCATACATACAGGGTGCAAGTGATAGATCAGGATCTCCAACATTATCCGGTCTTTCAGTGGATATATCTTGTTCTTGGTCAATTTCTTCTCCTACCCTCTCTCTAACCCCATCCCCCAAGTGACTCTTTCAAAGAAATATAATCTTCCTCAAAACTCACCCAGATCCCACCTTCTCACTCTCGGCAGATGATTATGCCTTCTTCATTGAGAAAATTGGGGCAAGGTGGTCAGGTCACCCAATTTCTTGACTCTTGCCTTTGTCCCCCTCATCACCTAGACCAGTAGTTGGCAAACTGCAGCTCGTGAGCCACATGGGGCTCTTTGGCCCCTTGAGTGTGGCTCTTCCACAAAGTACCGACTTCTGCGCATGGGCCACGAAGTTTCAATCGCACTGTACATGTGCGCCCGCACGTGGTATTTTGTGGAAGAGCCAAACTCAAGGGGCCAAAGAGCCACATGTGGCTCGTGAGCCGCAGTTTGCTGACCACTGACATAGACATTCAATACTATTATACCTCTGCCTCTCCTTTCCAATCTGAGAGAATGAAATGTCCTTCCTTCTGTAAACATTTTGATGCTTTATCTGAGCACCTGAATATTCTAGGACTTTCCTTCATCAATTACCTTTATATCCTCCAATTAGCTTTAACTTTTCTGCTAACCTTTTCCCCCAGCTTTTAGCTCATTTCTCTATCCTGGTGGAGGTGGGGAAAAAAGATTCATAAAATTCAACCCTTCCTTTGACTTTTCAGCTACTTTAATATCTTCTTACTTCTTTACTCAAACTAATTTTATGCTAAACATATTCCATTTACCTCTCCAGATCCATTCCCCACCTTTTCCTACTCTGCTCTGTTCCCTGAGAAACTGGCCTGTATGTCTACATTAATGGGTTTACTTGCTGCCTTGCTTCCAGTTGGGTTAGGCCAGTGGGCAACACTAGGGGAGATAAGAAAGAAAGAGGAGAGGATGAGGGTCTTTATTATCTCAACTCCTCTCTGTGGTGTCACCATGGGCTGCCTTAATTCACTGACTAAAGGCCATAGCTTGTCAGTCAGCCTTTTTGACAGGGTTTCTTTCTCTATCTTTCTCTCTAGCCCCTCTTTTTTTCCCCTCTTTTTTCCTCTACTTCTTATCATCCTCTCTTTCCTTTTTCTTATCTGTTTAGGCCAATGGATCATAATGGTGTGCTGTAATTAGCCCATGGGTAGCCCTATCCCTTATCCAGAGAAACCACAGGGTTGCCCACACTTTAACATAAGCATTTTATTTAGCCTTCCTTTAATTATCCAATAAGAGTGCCATTTTTCTGCTGCTGGGTCCAAGTCTGATACAATTTTCTTGAAAGAATAGTTTATATAGACACTACTTGCACACTTCCTATTCAGTTATCAATCCAAACAACTTAGATTTTGTCCCACCATCCCTATACAAAACAATTTTCTTCCTCTCTGGTCATTATTATTGATCCCCATAGACAAATACAGTGGTTATTCTCCAGTCCATACTGTACTGGACATTTTTCTGCATTTTACACTGTTGATCACTCTATTCTTCTAATAGATGTACTTCCTTAGCACCCATGATACCCACTATATTCTCCCTTTACATATCATTCACAGGTTCTTCTTACTATTATCCATTCAAACACTGGTGCTCCCCATAGTTCAATCTTTGGCCCAATACTCTTTTAACATTATATGCTTTTCCTAAGTGAAACATGATCTAAACCTAGCTATCCACATATTAGACACAACTTATCTGTATATTTCAATGACACTTAATACTAAAATCATTATCCTTATACTATGTGCTTATACTCATAATTGCTCCTACATCTGTTTTCCTCTAGGATAATGGCTCCATTTATTCAATCAGAAGTCTGAGTCATCTTAGACTCCTCTCTCTTCCCCACTCCCCAGTCATGATTCATTAAAATTATCATTCATACTTCCACCAGAGAGAAATTTCTTAACTGAAAATCTGACCACATCATTCCACAGCTGAAGACCCTTCAAAGGCTGTAGTTTGAGTTTTTCAAGGCATACAGGTGCTTTCTTCCTGTCCTGACCATCACCTATATCCTCAGCAGGGGAACTACCATGTACTGTGCTTTGTGTGTTATTAATATCAAATTGCTTATAGTTTCTAGTCAAGTCATAATAGTATATGCCTCCATGACTTCTTAAATTATTTGTTTTTCCCAAATACTGTTGACCATGTTTTTTGATTGTGCCCTTAGAGTTTTAGCCTAAACGGCATACTTTTCTGGGATGCCCCTCCCATGGCCCCTATTTACCCCACCCCCTTCTTCATCTACTGGCATTATACCTTCTGCACTGTCTTTCTGCTCATAAGTATCCACACCTGGGCTCCCAGAACACTTCAAAATCTCTGAGAATTTCAGGTAGTATATTAACATGATCTGTTAGCATCTCTCTCTACCTTACTAAACTCAGAAGTACTCTAAGGCAGGAAGCATGACTTGGTCATCTTTTAACAACTGCAGAGCACAGTGATCTAAATTAAAATAAATATTTATCATCAATTTTTATACTTGGAAGTCAGTATTAATAATAAGCATCTTGTTACAACTTAACCTCAATGTCATTACTTAGAAAAAACATTTTGAATATACATGAAAAAATTAGTATTTTGATATATTATAGCACAGTTTTCCAACCAGAACTGATGTCTTACATGCAGCAGCCATATACCAGAATAAGGTCCGAAATTCACTAGAAATCAAGAAAAGTGCAGACAAGTCCTGAGGGGAAGACCAGGCTTGTTTTATATGCTTTCAGGCTGAGGAAGATATCATGTCAACAGGTTTAGAGCTGTAATCCAATCCTATACCTGAGACCCCATTGGAAGTCCTTTAGGAAATGAAGTTTAATGATGTTCAGTTTGAAAAGTGGGAGAAGGATTTTTTAGCACAAGAACTTGTAGGGTCCAAAGCAAGAATTGATATAATCAAATCAATGTTGGTGTAAAGAGCTGAAAAGTATGCTGGAGTTGTAGGAAGTGACTTGGATGGGGCTCAGGAGTGAATGCGACCCTGGCTACGGGGCAGAGCAGGTGGTAGAGTACATTGAGGCAAGAGTAGTGAGGAGCCAGAGTTACCCTAGAGATGCTTGGAACTAAAGAGAGGGAGGGATTTGATGCCTGAGGCACCTCAATTTCATTGATACCATTTTCCTCATGCATCACCTAAGGAAATTTGGACTTGTTATCCTTCACACTAGTAACTGTGACCATCTGATCATAATAACAATTTTAATAACAGAGATAATTATAACTGCTAATTAGTACTTATATTAGTCACTATACTATACTATATTTCTCCAAGTAGTCAGTAATATTGTTGCTTAGTATTTCTAACTGATACCACTCTGGTCTAAGCAACTGTTAGGGGTTGAATTGTGTCCTTCAAAAAAGATATGTTGAAGTCCTAACTCCTAATACCTCAAAATGTGACTTCACTTAGAAGTATTTACAGAAGTAATCATGTTAAAATGAAGTCATTAGGATAGACCCTAATCTAATATGACTGATGTCCTCATAAAAAAAAAGAGAGAAATTTAGACAAAGACAGACATGCACAGTGGGATAAGGTGAATAGTCACAGGGAGAAGATGGCTATGTCACTGAAGTGATACACCTATAAACCAAGGAATGCCAAAGATTGCAAGCAAACAACAGAAGCTTGAAGAAGCCAGAAAGGATTCTTCCCTAGAACTATCTGAGGCCGTATGACTCTGCTGGCACCCTGATTTCAGACACTGGGCCTCCAGATCTGTGAGGTAGTCAATTTCTATTATAAGCCACCCAGGTTTTGGTGCTTTAAGACAGCCCTAGAAAACTAATGCAACCACCAATGCTTGGGATGTCATAATAGCCTCCTCACTGGTCTCTCTTATTCTGTATTTCTAATATCTTTCCCCTACCTCCATAACCTATTCTCAATATATAAGATAGAAGCAAGAGTGAAACTTTTAAAATGAGCTTCATGCCCTACTACTTTCCTATTCAAGACTCTCCAATGGCTTCCCATCTTATTCAGAGTAGAAATCAAAGTCCTTAAAGTGGACTCTACGACTCTACTTCTTTATTTTTACCTCCCACTATTCTCTCCTTTGCTCACCACAGTCTAGTCTCAGTGGCATCCTCTCTGTCCCTCAAACGCATTAAGAAAAATTCCTGTTTCAGGGCCTTTGTACTTACTGTTTCCTCTACTTACACCTCCTCTGGACACCTCTAAGCCTTACTCTTTCATCTTTTTTAGGTCTTTTTCAAGCATCACTTTTTGACGAGGCTTAAATTATCCTACATATAATTGCAACCATCTAAAAATGCTCCAATCCTTTTTCCTGCTTCCTCTTCCTCCACAATGGTCATCACCTTATTTATCTGTTGGCTTCCCAACATTAATTTCAACAAAGATTTGATGTTTGCTTTGTTCGCTGATGTACACTGAGTGCCTAGAACATAGTGTCTGGCACATGAAAAATGCATGAGGTGGATCCGTTGAGTGCATAAGTAGGTTATCTCTAGTATTTAAAGGTAGCACAAAGTAGTATAGAATGAACATTGGCTTCCATTGACGTCAGAATGCCTGGGCTTTATATCCCACTGAATCACTCACCAGCCTGGGGTCTATTTACCCATCTATGAAAATGAAGACAATGAAATCCACTCCATCTCCTTCACAGTGCTGTTCTAAGAATCAACTTGGATGCTGCATGTAAAATACCTCTATAATATGAACTGTTATTAAAATGATCTATTTATTTTTATAGAATGAAAGTGGTCCTGTATGTTAAGAGGTAAGTAATAAAAGATAACATTCTTAATTGTTATGATGTCAGGCTTCCTGGAAATAGGTTCTCAAAAAGAGACAGTAAAAGGAGCGCCTGTTGAGCACCACTGAAATAATTTTTAGCAGTGGGAGCCGTGAAACACGATGTGCATTATTAACAGCTATTACTTGCCAAGATTTACTGAACACACTTGCAGATACAGCAAAATACTTAAGAATGCAGGACAGTTAAGCTTTCTTGGTGCCACAGAGAGCTCATTATGACTGAATGAGACTCGGCACTATAGTCAGAAAGTGCATCATTCATTAAAAAAAAAAGGAAAGAGAAAATATTTTTAAAATACAGCAGGTCCTCAAATAGCATCGGTTCACTCAACGTCAATTCATTAGAATGTTGATGAGAAGCCATAGGAATTTAACTCTGTTTACATCAATTAAACAATGGTAAAATTGGTTTCTTTGTGTGTCATTCTGCTTAAAGTCACAGAACCTATTGACAACATTAAGTGGGGACTTAGTACATCATACTGTGGTTTCTTTAATTTACCTTGTGCACTATGATTTACTCCTGCCGAATAACTATTCCATGGACAATGTATAGTTTGTATTCCTCTCCCTTAAGAGATCTGGTATCAGGTTCATATTCACCCAACAGTTAAACAGGAAGCATTTATTTAATATCTACTGAGGGTGAAGCACTGTGCCTGATGGAGGGAGCAGCGATGAATAAAATGTGATCTCTCTTATAGTAGTTTACAAGGCATATAGGACTGGCATACAAATCAAACTATAAGGGTTCTCTAATAAAAGGAATTCTCAAAGCGCATTGTCAAAGAGGGAC
>NW_006293784.1:877023-878854 GCF_000327345.1 Myotis davidii | reverse complement strand
TAATGGTATTTTGTAAGTAGGCCATAAACATAAAACATAATCAAATGTAAACCTTTTAGCAAAGAAAGATGGTGGTTTGGAAGGGTGGGGTGGTAATGTTTTAACATCTGAATCAGCAAGAATTCTTTCTCTTGACAAACAGACCATATAAATAATTAAGCTATTTCCCATTCCTACAGATCACACATTTAAACATGTGAAACAAGTATGAGGTCTGATTAAACCAAAGAAGAAAGATCAAGTAGGAGTCAGTCTGTGATAGAATCATTACATGGACTAAGGTATCAATGTATTGTTTTAATAACCACTGGCCACAAGATACAGAAGGTGTGTATATGGGTATTTGTCAGGATGTGTTTGACTGAAAAAAGACACATTCTTGTTATTATGCTCCATCTGTCCATTGTCCACCCTTGGTGTGTGTGTGTGTAATATATCTTGCCTAGCTGGTCAGTCTACATGTTCTAGTTACTATTTAATATATTGCTCTCCTCTTGTTCACCATTTCCATATTTTGTTCCCCCACTGTTTCCTTTGCTTCCATCTCACCCTGAAAAAGCCTTCCTGGGCTGCAAATATAATTCAGAGAAGAACATGATATTCAAGAGATGTAACCCCAAGAGGACAATGTCCCCATTTCTCAGCCTCATTCTGATTTCCTTCCTTGTTTATTTTTATTAAGTTTATCTGCCATTCATATATTTTGACAAGCAATGCATAAAATAAAAGATACAATACGGAGGTAGAAGTGAAGTGTGGCTAATTCTACATTGCACAGCTGATTGTTTAGTGTCAAGGAATCTCTTCTGGATAATAGTAAGAATGAAATTAATATCCACTAACAGGTGAAGCCTTCCCCTTGTCTCTTTAGAGTAATACAGACTAATGAGCTTGGTTTAGCAATTTAAAACAAAGAACTCATGGGAAGCTTTTAATAGTCTTATTTCTGGCTTCCATTACTTACTTATCTAAATGTAATCTGCTAATTTCCAGACATTTTATTTTTCAGTAGAAGTCACTTCAACATATGCTTTTATTTCCTTGAGTATGAAAAACCAGAAAATACATATAAATCTAAACAACATCCCTCTCACATTTTTAGGGCAAACATTATAATCCTAAACAGGTTTGACTGCTACGTGAAGAAGATTTATAATGGAATTTTCTTAGCAAAACAGGTGTAGTGATAGATGAAGTGGTTTGCACCATTCCTTAAGAACTTTTCTAAGGAACTTCATGCTTCAGATGTAGGAGAGAAAAGGACTGTTTGTGTTTTCAGAGGGGAGGGTAATTGACAATACAAGAACCTGCTCTATCCACAGGCTAGATTACAAAGTGGGTAAAGCTTTCACGGACAGCTCTTAATAGGGCAGATGGAGTGCCCTTCTAACTTTGTAATACAGGCTATAGATAGTGACCCAATATGCCATGGCTCTTTCTTTTAAGGAATGGAAGCCAATTTTCAGTTGAAGTTAAGATGGAGTTTCCCAGATTTTAGTTTGTAAAAGCTTTTGCATCTCTTCTGGCATCTTATAGGACCTGACCTTTAGTCCCCCCCACCACCACCCAATGACAATGGAAGGCATGGAGAGGAGTATCAACCCACAGAGTGAAGGTTGCAGTTTACTTAAATTTTTAAAAAATTTTCAACAATTTTTATTGAGACGAAACTAAGATGGCGGCATAGATAAACACCGGGAAATTGCTGCCTCCCACAACAATTGAATAATACTTCAAAAACACAAAACGGACATCATCCAGAACCACAGGAAGGCTGGCTGAGTGTCAATTCTACAACTAGAAGGAAAGAAAAGCACACTGAGAGCCAGAG
>NW_006293784.1:857405-875034 GCF_000327345.1 Myotis davidii | reverse complement strand
AAAAAAATTTTCAACAGAGAGAGAAAGAGAAATAGAGAGGGAAAAAAAGAAACTTTCAGCTAATAAAATTTGATATTATGTATATATATAAAACCCTAATATGCAAATAGACTGAATGGCGGAACAATCAAACAATCAAACAACTGGTAGCTATGATGTGTGCTGACAACAAGGGGGCGCACGTGGAACATGGCGGCCTTGGCAGCAGGGGCAGAGCACGGAATATGGCAGGCGTTGGCCATGGTGGGATGGTTGAGCAGGTGAGCTTCTGGTGTTTAATGAAAATTCTTTGCTCCTGCACGCCACGGTCCTGCCCAGCATTCACACCTGCTGCTGGCACTGGCCCCGCTCCCTGCTCGCACCCACTGCTGACACCAGAGCCGCCGCTCATACCCGCTGCTGGTGCCCTGCGCCAGTCTCAATTGCTTGCTGCCATCAGTGAGTGCAAGTGGCAGCTGCTGGCCCTGATCACCCCTAAGGGCTTCTCTACCTCCCCCTGCTCCTGAGGGGTAATCAGAGCAGCAGTCACCACTCACACCTACTGATGGCGCCTGCCCCACTCACACCCACTGCTGGCTCTGGCCCCAATCACTCCACGGGTGCGAGCGTGGCTGGCACTGTCAGTGCATGGGAGCCACGGTGATGGGAGCGGGCCTTTGGGCAGACAGGGGACCAGAGCCATGGCAGGAGGGGCCTGGCAGGAGCACGGAGGATTGGCCAAGACCCGCACCTGTGCCCACCACAGCCTCGCCGCCCACAGTTCCTTTCAAGGTGCATGAATTCGTGCACTGGGCCCCTAGTTTTCTATAAATATCTTTATTCCTCTAATCCTTCTTTCTCACAATATGCAGTAATATAGTTTTGTTTTCTGCTTTTATTCTACAATAGCCTCTATATTTGTGTTTTAATACATATCTGTGCAAAGAAAAAATGCAGCATTTTTTTTAAAATTATAAGCTTTAAATGCACTGTAATTGTTCTGCCAAAATCATCTATGACTTTTCTGTAGCTAAAGAGAGTTAGAAGAAGAAAAAAACCCAAAGTACGACCAAGGGGTTTAAATGCTATCTTTGCTGCTTATTATGGTTACAACCTTTGGGATGCACTTAGTCTTAGCCCCTGTGAATTGCAGTGTTCAGGATAACAAACTGGAATAGTAATATCTTCCTCAAGGGCCTGTGAGAATTAAACAGAATAACACTGAGAAACTGGTGGCAGAAAAAGCATACAGCTTATTCTAGAAGTTTTAGGATAGCTAATGCCATAAGTACCAAGAGTACAAGGTTCCCTACAGTATGTGATTTAACTCACTTTAGATTTTTGAAACATCTCCATGTCTTATAGGTTTTATTATCAGACTTCAATCTAAATAAGTTGTCATAATTCTATTTAATAAGTAAAATCGTAAATAAAGTGAATAAAAATAGTTCAGTTAAATTTTCACAAAACCAAAAGCAGAAACTCTTAAAGATTACATAGACTGAGTCTCTGTCCAAAAGGTGACAAGCTCTTGCATAGCAAATATAATGTCATAGATGAGGGGAGAGGGCAAGATATTTTTTAAAATAAGAAGGGAGAGACTGCTACGTTCTTTTCCATCCACTATCTGGGAATGTTGAGTTAGACACTCATTGTTAGTGAACTAAAATCTCTAGTCTGGTTCCCACAGACAGCCAATCAGTTTACAAACACTTGAAGCTCACAAGTGGTGTTTCCCAGTGTTTTCTAAGAAGCACACAAATTATAATCATTTAGGATAGATTCCTGGGTCCCACTTCAGACACAATCAAAGCTGAATCTTTGAAGGCAGAGACCCACAGATTTGAATTTTAACCCATACCTCCCAGGTGACCCTTGTGCACAGTTTTAAAATTGCTGACCTAACATACTGGTTTTCAACTCTGGCTGCACAGTATAATCACTTGGGGAACATATTCAACGGGAGGATTGCGGGGAGAGGGGACAGGGGGTGGAAAGGTATCTACCTTTGTCCCAAACCAATTTAAATGAAAGTCTCTAGGGGTGAGGCCCAGCATCATACTTTTGTCCAAAGTTCTCAGAGTGATTCAAAAGTTCAGCCTGGGTGGAAATCACTGCTCTAGGACGCCCTACTTCAGCTGTGTCCAAACACAAACCCGCCTTTCTGTGTATACTGGCCGCGGGGCCTCACTGCTGGGCGGGAATGGTCCTTCAGCACCGTGTTCATAATGTTCCCATATCCATGCAGAAACAGATCTTTGGATGTGTTCCCACTCAACTCCACTCCCAATCTGAGCAAATTAATCTTGAGAATAAAACTGATGCTCAGAAGAAGGTTTTCCACTTCATTATTTTTTTATTCTGTTGCAACTTTTGGTCACATAGTAGCCACTCAATAATATCTGTTGTTTGGATATGGATCTCTGTCTTAGTCTGTCCGTGCTGTTATAACACACACACAAAGAAATAAGAAAATGGCAATGCTATACACAAGAGAAATTTATTTCTTACAGTTCTGGAAGCTGAGGAGTCCAAGATTAAGGTATCCGTAGATTCCATGATGGGTAAGAATACATTTTTTTTCCTTACCTACCACCTTCTCTCTCTGGCCTCACATGGTGGAAAGATGTGAGGTAGCTCTCTAGGCCTCTCTGATAAGGCCACTAATCATATTCATGAGGGCTCTGCTCTTATAACTGAATTACTTTACAAAGGCCCCATCTCCTAATATCATCACCTTGGGGACTTCAATTTCAAAATATGAATTATGGGGGGGGCACAAACTTTCCATCTATAGCAGTCTCCTTATCTTTAAAAGACTAAAGGTGGTCTCAGAGTGAAGGCAGAGATAGGTGGGTGGGTGGGTAGAGATCAACCAAAGAACGTATATTCATTTATGCATAACCCTTAGACTGGAACAATAGGGTGGTGAAGGCCTGGGGTGGGGGCTGGGGAGGGGTAGAAGAGGTCAATGGGGGGAAAAGAAGAACATAAGTAATACTTTCAACAATAAAGATTTAATTTAAAAAAAATAAAAAAAGGATTAAAGGTAGAAAGTTCAATATTCCAACATAAAGCCACAATGGTAGCCGTAGCATTGCACAACCTAAGGTGAACTTACAACTTCCAAACTTGTTGACAGGTTTCTTTTTAAAATCTACATAAATAAAATTAAGGTATCTGTCTACCACCACATCATGAAAAATAATTAGACTGATTTCACTAAATTGGGAGGGCACATTTGAGACAAGACGTATTCTCGCGATATGGTACACATGAAATTCACATATTGGGGAGCACAATGGAAAGCTAAGCAGTCACTCTCCAGAGAAGCTAAGATGCAATGAAAGCCCCTGTGATTGCTACAGAGGAGGAACAGGCTATATGTATTAAAACACCGAAGTCAGAGAAAACAGAGAACTCCAAACATTAGGCCAAAATCAAAACCCACAAGGGCAGACGCTTTGAATGGCAGGGCTCAATCTGCAAAGAACCTGTCTCCTCACATGGACAATTCTAAGTGGTTTCGGCGAGAGCAATAACAGGCTTTTATTAATTCGAACAATGGCTAATGTTCCACCTAAGTGTGGCCTTGGAAGTCACTAGAAATTTGTCAAAATGACACAGGTTCTGAAAAGAAAGCTCTTTTAGCAAAGAAGAGAAAGCTGGTTGCAGAGTTCCCACATGCAGTTAGGAGCTGGCAGCGCAGTCTTTACCCAATACAATAGCCGAGAAGCAGCCTCAGCGTGGTTGGATGGCTGGTGAGCACAAGTAATAAAGAATCTAGTTGAGTTTTTCAACTGCCATCCAAAGGTCAGCCTCTATATTTATTTATTTTTCCAATATCAGCTTTGAAGTTTTCTAACTCTGGAAACTAAAGAGAAAAATAAGAACACTGAAGGGTTTCATTAATAAAAAATAGTCCTGCTCTAACCGGTTTGGCTCAGTGGATAGAGTGTCGGCCTGCGGACTGAAGGGTCCCAGGTTCTATTCTGGTCAAGGGCATGTACCTTACTTGCGGGCACATCCCCAGTAGGGGCTGTGCAGGAGGCAGCTGATCGATGTTTCTAACTTTCTATCCCTCTCCCTTCCTCTCTGTAAAAAATCAATGAAAACATATTTTAAAAAAATAGTCCTGCTTTATTAAATATTAACTTACATTTATATACCTATTGATTGCTTAAAAATCCTCCTGCTACTACCTCACTTATTCCTTCCAATAATTCCTTAAGCTCTGGAGGATATATTTATAGAAGGAAAAATTAAGTAAACTTTCTGAAAACCTGTTTTATTTCCAGAAGTGTTATTTTGCCATTTAATACTGAGGGATCTTGGCAGGTTACTTTGCTTATATAGGACTTGGTTCTCTCAATGATAAAATGAAGGCAATTATATGTTCCCTGAAGAACACATAAGATGCTGCATTTTAAATAGATTTCTCAACTGTAAGAGCTATGGAAGGATCAGATGGTACAAGTATTCCAATTTTAAAGATGCTCAAAATGAGACACAAGAGGTTAAGGTGGTCGCCCGAGACGAGTTAGACATGTTACTGTGGTTAAAATACAGACATTTAAATTCCTTGTCGGTAAGTTTTTTCCATATTATCACAAATAACCCAGAGACTGGCAAATGCACCTTCCAACATTAAATCGAGAGAGAGAGAGAGAGAGAGAGAGAGAGAGAGAGAACTTATGAGAGAGAACTTATTATGGTCTGGGATATTAAACATTGACAAAAAGAGCTTTTCATATCTTGACCATATCTTCAGGAAAGGAAGTTATAACCACATGAGCTTATATATTCTGGAATAACAAGCAGAAAAACTAAATGAAAACAGAGTCCCTTAGCAACTGGAATCAAACTTCACACTATGGTCAGAAACCATGATGGATCACCTATCAAACTCATCATTCAAAGCCTCTGAGAAAACCTCCTCTGATTAGAAATGGCTAACAGTAGGGACTTTCCACACCATAGGCCTAAGAAATCAGACTTCTTGAAAAGATTTTAAATAAATCATCATAGCTTTCAGAACACCTTCTAATCCAAAAGACTGTTGGGCAGAAGGTGTAATGAAGGGAAAAGGGAGGAAATTGGGTAAATAGCTGGGGAGAATGTAAACGGTACGTCCTTCCAAGGAAATATCAGCAGATTTATGCAATGTAGCTTTTGTTCTGACCCGGCGTTTAGCAGAGGAAGTTCTTTACCACTTGCTTCCCTGTAGGACACACATTCCGCAAGTTTTCAATAAGGGTAAGGTCAAATCTCCAGGCTTTTACTATACAAAAGTTATCTAGTGTGGCAAATCAATTTAGTGGCTGGTTACTCGGTTTTTCTATGTGGATCACTAGTCCATGAGGTGGAAAGTCTCAACAAGTCATTAGTTCCCCCATCTTCAAGCCTGTGTTAGCCCAAGCAGGGCAGCAACAATGCTCCTTCTCAAAGTAACCAACTGTCCTCACACTTTAAGAGGTTACTGTGTAGAAAAGACAACTTTAGGATCAATGTTGAGTTTGACTCTCCATCAAAAGCAGTATTTTATCAGAATATCTAACAGTGTATGGAATGTTCAAAAGCCAAGTTCATCTACTCTCTAAACAAGTATAAATTTAATACCAGTATGACACATGACTTAAAACCTTCAGAGAACTAATCACGTATTTTATTCACTTTTACTTAAACTCTTGGAAAAGGGGTTTTGGTTAGAGGCAAGGGGCCAGCGAGATTCAAAGGATAAAGGCTGAATGGGGGTTGAGAGTGGGTGACGTGCTAGGCAGTGGTCGGCAAACTGCGGGTTGCGAGCCACATGCGGGTCTTTGGCCCGTTGAGTGTGGCTCTTCCACAAAATACCAACTTCTGTGCATGGACCACAAAGTTTCAATCGCACTGTACCTGCGCGCCCACAAGTGGTATTTTGTGGAAGAGCCACACTCAAGGGGCCAAAGAGCCTCATGTGGCTCCAGAGCCGCAGTTTGCCAACTGCTGGGCTAGGGTATTCATCATGGAAGCCCACAAGAAGACTGACTGACTCCGTAATAGTAGGTGCCTGTCTCCCACATAGACCAAACGTTCTCATACGGGTTAAGTTCCAGAAACTTCTGGGTAAGACATGCTGCACACTTAGAATTATTCACAATCCTAATCAGAGCAGCTATTTCCCTGGTCACCCTTACGATCAGAAGGATCTTAATTCATAATCTAAATAACTTGCCTTGTAGCTTAGCCATTTTCTGTCTCCTTTCAGTGGGAAACAGGGGATTACAAAAGCTGGTCTTAATCCTCTGCACTACCTTAAGGTCAGGCAGTTGCTTCTTTGCCAATGGCTTTCCAACCATGGTGTGTATGTGAATCACCTGGAGTGAGCCCTTACCCCTTAAAAACCTGGTAACTATGGTTCAATATCTGAAGTGGGGCCCAGGAATCTGTAACTTGAAAAAGCACCCAAGTGGTTCTGATGTACTTAGTCTATAATCCTCACTCTTCCCTGTGGTGTGATCCAAGCCATCCTCCGAAATGTTCATGGCCCCATGGCATCTCCGTGAGGTTACCTGCAATTCTTCAGGTCATTTTGCCTGGAATTCCACTGGTGGATATTGGGCAATCTCTTAAAGTATAAATACATGTGTGTGGTCTTCACATGTGTGTATGTGTGTTCTATTTCTATCTATAAAAGTATTTTATGTTATACATGTTATAAATGTATATAATATATACCTTATAAATTCTATATAGAGACTATCCCCAAAATGTATACACACACTTTGAATAATTATAAAGGCAGTGTCTATTGAAATTCATTTCATTTTCAAAATTGAGCTATCAGCTCTTCAAGTGTGTATACATTTTTTTGGGACACCCTGTATTTTATGCATATGATGTAATACCTATATGTTATAAATCGAAAGTACTGTGATTCCACTTAGGGAGATTCTTACTCTCCCCTCATTATGTATGCAAATGGAGAGACTTCTATAAGACTAATTAATATTCCTAACATCTCCTCCACCTTTCATTCACTTTCTTTTCCCCAGAAAAGGAGTGTCCTCTCTGGTTGGAAGTTGGAAGAAGCAGAGCTTAGCCACTTTCTCTCCCCTTTGGAAGTCATCCTTCCTGCAGAGACGAAGCATTTGGGCCTATCTACTATGGAGTGAGCTATCTGAGCAGGCTCTGCCCTTGTGGGGGAGAGCTGCTGTTACCCAGCCAGACCAGTGCCTGAGAGGTAAAACTGCCTGACTCAGAGTTAAGTACTAGAAAATTCACTTGGTAAAGCCCTATGGCCATTATCTCCAATCATCTTTACCAGTTATGATAGTCATATTTTGATTTCTCCATTGGTTCCAAATATGGGATAGACATAGGGGTTATATATCTTGGATCCCTCAAACCTCTACCATGCCCCAAAAGATAGATGTCCAGGGCAATAGAAGAGTGGATACCAAAAAGCTTAGTGGAAAATAAAGTATAGAGAGGAGGGATTGAGGCAAGACTAGAAGATCTAGGAGGTGGCATGAAAGTATGAAACCATCAAAGGGAAATTTTACATTACCATTTTCTCATGACCTGGCTCCAAGTTAAATAATTAGCTACTTTAATCTTTTCTGAGAGATATTATTTATGTTAAGGAAATATAAATCCATGTAATAATAACTACATTCAGTCTTCTTCCAAACAGGAGACACTAAAATATTGATTCACTCACTTGCCAGCTTTTTTAAAACATCACAGTACAAGGTACTACGCTAGGTGCTGATTACATTATTCACAATCTTTAACCCTCAAGTAGTTTACATTTTGTGAGAACTATGAACCCAAAATAAGAAGTATAATAAATGATTTAAGCAATAAACTCAAGGAGCTATTCCTCTATGTTTACTAAAACTTTTTAAAAATATATTTTTATTGATTTTAGAGAGTGGGGAGAGAGGGAGGGAGAGAGAGACAGACAGAGAGAGAGAGAAATATCGTTGTAAGAGAGAAACATCGATCAACTGCCTCCTGTACACACATGATGAGGGATCGAACTTGGAACCTGGATATGTGCCCTGACCAGAAATCAAACTTGCCATGAGGGATGATGCTCAAGCAACACTTGCCAGGGCAATTTACTAAAGCTTTGATGCAAAAGCATCTCAGACCCAGATGACACAGGTCCTCTGCATCCAGGATACAGGATGCAAGGAGCAAGTCATCCCCACACCCAGCCAACCCCCAATCCTGAGAGAACTTTACTGAGCTGTATTTTGAACTAGAGATGTTCTCTAATTCATGAGTTGCTCTTTTTAAATGACAGTTCTCTCTTTTTGCATTTCTTTTAATTAATAACCCTGTGGAATATTTTTCATTAAAAATGAATTTTACCTTTACTACAAAATGTCAAACATCAATAAAATGAGTGACTTTTTCTTACAGGGAATATTATAAAAAGGAAAGATATTAGTGCACATTTTCTTTGACAAATTTGACTAGTGGAATGAGCTTGTCCAAGCAATATTTCTTTCCTCCCTTACTAGTGGCCTGTCTTTATTATGTTCTTTCAAAAGTAAATGAATAGATGCAAATAGCATTTAAAAAAATTAAGTCCTTCAAAAATGCCATAATGTTGAGGGCATGTGAAATTAAATTTTTATGAAAACAAAATGCAGTTGCCTTTTAATTTTAAAAGTGCAATTTAAATTTAGCTTGAGGTTCTAAATAAAACAGTAAACTTAGCTCTCGTTTTATAAAACTACTGGGTTAATACTGAACACAGATTGGAAAAGCTCTTTTCCATTTTTCCCAATGCTTCCCCTGAGTGTCTCCCATTAAGAGAAACACATTTACATAATAACTCTGCTTTAATAGCCACGGGGCATGGTTAAGAGGACAGTACTCAAATAGATAGTAGAGTGTCCAGATAGCCAATCTTGATAGGTATAATGCAGGATGGGTTTAGAACCTATAGCTAAAATGCAAGGTTTAGATTAAGTTAAATTGGCTAACTGCTAATCTTACACACACAGCAAAACAGAACATGGACGTTTCCTCATTAACCTAGATTAAGAGACAGGCAATCCATGCATTAAAAGTGCTAAGAACTGGATTTGATATCACAACCCCTGCCTGTTCTCTTAATATGTATCATTAGCCAAATCATTCTATCAAATGTTAGGGACCACACTTGAGCTTTTACCACAATAGAGGTTATACTGAATGTGTGGAGTTTAGAAAGCAGTGGCGGTATATATGGCTTTGTGTGAACAGAAGTAGCCATTTCCTTTGGAAAAACTCAACATTATTCTGGCAAGTGTAGAAGTGTTCATTTTCACAATTCTCTGCACATTCCATGACTGCATATAGAACTCTTACCACTACATTTTGCCTTTGTCTTATAAGAGGGGGATTCTAGCTTCAAGAGAGACCAGACTTGGGTGCCTCATTAACATTTCCCTTACTTTATGATCAGCAGTGAATGACAGACTCCAGCCTAACCTCTTTCCGCTAGAATTTTGGGAGAGACTCTTGAGCACCAGTCTTGTCCTAACATCTGTCACCATTTACATCACCATCATAATCATCACTGCTAACCTTTACTAAGACCTCACGTGGAGTAGTGTCTATGCACTTAATACTCACAACATATCTATGAGATAGGTACTAGACCCTAAGCCCCATGATGACAGGGACACATCCATTTTACTCACTCATAGGCATTCTGTATTTAGAAAAGCGCTTGGCATTGAGAGGCACTCCCATATAGATTTATTGACTATTATCATCTCATTTTACAAGTGTATGAACTAAGGCATAGTGAGTAAATTCATGTGCCCAAGATCATACACTTGAACCCAGACTGGAATTCTATTCCTTATGAAGCGAGATCTTGGAACATTCCCTGTGAAAGAGTACAGATGCTTCTTGACCATGAGTGTAAACAGGACTGCTCTCTATTTCTGAATTGGGTGGAAGCAATGGTCCACTTCTCCTGCCTACAGTTGTTTAAGAGAGAAAGAGCTATGTGTTTGGGAGAAGTTTCCTCTTTTTCCCTTCACCAAAACAACAACTAGACATTCATCTAAATTGAATGCCTAATGCTGTTTGAAAATAAATAATTCAGGTGTCTTCTGCAGAATCTCAATATTACAATTTCTCATTACTTTGGAGCAAGTTTTAACCTATTAAAATGTTACTTGGTCATAATAATCCAATGCAAGTCTAAATTTTTTATCTTTAATTTCCCA
Source organism: Myotis davidii (assembly GCF_000327345.1). NCBI lineage: Eukaryota > Metazoa > Chordata > Mammalia > Chiroptera > Vespertilionidae > Myotis > Myotis davidii. The sequence goes on along the minus strand of NW_006293784.1, from coordinate 864,835 downwards.
AAGAATTCTCTAATTCCTCAAAAATGTAACCTTTGTAAAGTTTTATTAAAAATAATTCTTGTGCTTCGGGGATGGGGTGGCGGTGGAGAGGCCAATGGAAGAAAAAAGGAGACTCATGTAATACTTTAAACAATAAAGAATTTTAAAAAATAATAATAATTGTAAAATTAGCCCAATGGTTTTCAGAATTAAAAAAGTGAGTATATCAGAAATCTCTTTTTTTGTTATTTCCTGCTTCTTTCCTGGAAATACCTATTCTCCCAGGCGTATCCAGATGTACTATCAGAAAGCTTTACTTTTAGTTAATTAACTCTCCAAAATTATCACTCAGCCATTCAATCAACAGATGTCTTCAGAGTGCTGGAGTACAAAGAGCAGTTGGATGTATGAGAGATAGACATTTCTCTATCTCTAAGAACTTAACAGTCAGCATATGGGAACAGAGCATCTATTCAATACACATACCCTGCAAAGCAACATATAGTAACTATTAAATAAAAAATACAGTGGTGGATGCTACAGAAGTATGAAGAAAGGAGAGATCATGTGGACTGGCACATGGGGAGGGGAATGGAGAAGGTAGGGCCAAGCTGATCCTTGAAGAGGAGCTGAAGTCACAGGATAAGGAGACCAGCATCCTATATAATAAAAGGCTAATACGCAAATTGTCCCCTCTACAGGGAGTTAAACCAGGGGGTGGGGGCGGATTGCCAACCACTTGTGGCCCCTCCCTCCAGCCAGCCCTGCCCTTGACCACCACTCCACCACCACTGGGGGTGGGGCCGGCAGGAGCCCACTGTGCACCAATTCATGCACCAGGCCTCTAATCTTTTATATAATAGCAATTCAAGTGACTCATATCATTTTCCTTGTAATACATTTTCCAAGTTCACTTCCATTTTCTATCTTGCTATTTCACTGAAATTTGCGATCTCAAATTTTTAGTTTTTAGAGAAAAAGTATTTTTATAACTCAATAAAGAATATTGTTGTCCCATCTGTCCGTATAAAATAACTTCTGTTGCTATATGAGTGGCTATACTTTAACTTTATGACTGCCCTAGTCACTTTTATTACTTTGACTTCATTTTGGTGAGATGTCAAATGCATCTCTAATCTTCTTGAACCAAAATTAATCAGTTGCATGTTTGACAAACCAGAAAACACCTGAGTACTAAACACCTCCACTGTCTGAAATCGAGAATAAAGTAGCAGATTTAGAACTTGGGTAGGTTTTTCTGAACAATGTGAAAATTCTTGGTTAATTGTAAATTCTATGGCATTAATTATGATTTTATTCCTGAGATTTAGATATTTAACCGTGGAAAATACAGAGGTACCTAAGCATCCAGAAAAGGATGGATAAGTTTGTTTTATAAAGTTTGCTCAAAAGCTGAAAATTCAAGTCTCTTATTCTGTTTGGTATAGTAAAGCTGGCTTACTCATCAAGCATCAGATACATTTTCATATAATTATATTTGTTGTAAGTCTATTCTGCTGACAGACTCGTTCTGATTGATTTACAATTTTTGAAGCTCTCTCTCTCTCTCTCTCTCTCTCTCGCTCTCTTTCTCTCTCTCTCTCCATCTCTCTCTCTCTTCTCTCTCTCTCTCTCTCTCTCTCTCTCTCTCTCTCTCTCTCTCTCCTTTGCTTGACCTTCATTAATGTTGCCAAGCTCCACAGAATTGCTGGTTCACAATCAAAAACACCTCTCTAAAAGAATGGGTTAAGTAGAATGCCACAGGAACCCAACAACAGAGATTTTTCATCATGGCAAAGCTACCAAACCCAAATCTACTTTCATACTCTCCTCAGGAGAGCCAACATCTGCTTTAGGACCTACTTTGCAAATACTTTGGAGAAGTCAGCTGTGTTAGCATAAAGGGGATCAGGCCTGTCAGTCACTCTCTTTGCTCCCCACTTCCCTCCTCCATCCCAACAGCCCAGAGAATGTCCTCCTGGCCTGTGATTTCATCCAGTAACAAGCCACCCTGTGACAGCCAGGTGCGGAAATGTTAATGCAAACAAGCAGGCAGTCAGCCTCATCTGATGGAGTCCTATATCCCTCAGGCTGGAGCTGATCTCTCAGGTTTGCTTTCTGGGGGCGCAGCAGGCCCTTCCTTAGAAACAGTGCTCTCCACAATGGCTAAGCAGGTCATTCTACATCCTGGTTTCTGCATTTCTGAGCAGTAGGAAACACTGTTTTCTCACTCAAGAGGGGGTACATATCTTCCTGTCCTGGAAAACTAACTTTCAAAGGACCTGTGTGACATATTACCCATTGAATGTGCTAGAACTACGATGCACTCCACAACCATATCTAAAGCAGTTGCTAAGGCACCTGTTAAAAGAGGGAAGCAAACTCCTGGCCAGGGTCCAATGCCCTGCATTACCTCCATGTGCTGCCATTAGGGAAACTTGGCTGCTTCTGATGTGCAGAATTAGCAGTTAGAGTTTTCATTCTGCAATTCCCATTGTGAGTGTTTGTTTCCTAAGGGACTGAAGCTCTACCAATGACATCACTCTCCAGAGGATGAAACTGTGGACACAGAACAAACCCCAGGGAAGTCAAGTGCCAACCTCTAAAAATGTTGGGTGAACCAGGTATAACCTGATTCAGAAAGAAAAGGCAGAAATGAAGGACTTTCTCTGGATGAAATTACTGTAGCCCTGCTGGGTCATCTGAGTGTCCCTGGCTATTTAATAGAATGACTTGATTTGATTCCTTCTTGGAAAAGACCACTTGATTGCAATATCAAAATCTATGAAATGCACCTCCCAGTGGAGGGGGAAACATGGACATTCTAGGAAGGCAGATGCCATTTTGGTCATAATAGTCAACTATACAGAACGCAATCCAACCACAGAACAGTCTCTATTTTCTCATTTGCAAAGTGTATGGAATGCTTAAAATGCCTTCTATTCTATATAAATTGACATGTGTTATTACAATATTTATCTTACTTTTTTTGTCAACAGTCTGAACTCACAGTAATACTGAATTCACTGTAAACATCTTGGAACTCCTCCTCCGAGTAACCAAATGCTTCTCAAAATATTTCCTGGTTGTAAAGTGTGGCAAAGCTACTCCTCAGAACAGCAAGGAAGCTTTTATAATGTGTGTCTACTGAGCTGTAGATTTTCTCAGGTACCTCAGAGAACAGAAAAGACTGAGTCAATGGATTCAGCTCAAAAAGTGAAGGGAAGAACTCTCTACAATGACAAACTATACGATCAAATTTAGGCGTTATGTTGGGGTTTGGGGAGGAAGGACCCTCCCCCAAGAACTCAGCCTAAAAATATACTGAAATAAAAGTCCATAAACAGATACAAGTTTAATATTATACATATATAACTTTTTTTGAGCATAGGTAATATCCACTGACTTTGTTTTCCAGAAGAGAGAAGTAAAAAGAGACATAAGGAGATAAGTCGTATATTTAAAAAGTGCATGTATTCGAAACTCAAAACAACACCAAAAGGCATTAGGGGAGAAAATAATATATGCCTTTCATTCTTCATAGGAATCCTTGCTTTTTCATTCAAAAGGGTTATTTCCTTTAAATAAAGATGGTATGCTATAGCACCATGCTTTCAGTGGTCCCTGGTCAAATAATACGTGTTGAGAATTAAGGCATGGTAGACATGTTGCAAATGCACAGTCTGGCATCAGCTATGATGCCCCTAGAAAGGCACTATTTTAAGGCACGATTCAGCCCTAAAATAAAACAAATGCTGAAGCATTGCACCTAAGCATGGGTTGTTGCTATGTTGAGGGTAACCAATAAAAAGAACTTATAAAATATCTACCCCTTATGTTACATTAGATAAGTACTCTCCTGTCTACTAAATGCTTATTCATCTCCTTGTTTACTGCTAAAATACATATTTTCTTGTGCTCAGAATAAACTCTAGTTTTTTAAAAGAGGCACTGTCGAACAACAGATAATTGTTGAGTACGTTGGTAAATTACTGAATCCAGTCCTCACTCTGAAACTTGGGAAACTGTCCTTAAAGAACTGGAGGCATCATAGGAGAGTGAGAGTTCTGTGAACCTATGTCCTGGTAACTAAATGTGGAAACGTCGTTATTCCATCTGGAAGCAGACCAAAAGCGAGCTCTAAATAGAAGCAGCTAAAGGGCTCAAAAGACTGCATAAATAGGTCTCTGCTTCATTTAAATGCACAAGACAAACTCCTGGAATTGCTGAAAGTCAGCCTCCTTCTACCATCATCAGCGGAATGAGGGCCAGCTCAGAGCTGAGAAACTGAGGTTGGAACCTCAGAGCAGCTATCAGCTGTGTAGCCAGGAGCAAGTCACCTCATCTCTCTTAGCTCACTCTCCATGTTGTGTAAACTGCCAGGCAGTGAGCTACATCAGTGTGGATGCAGCTCAGTTTAGAGGGTTCAAACATGTGAGCAGAGCTACTGCCAACAGGTCCAGTAGTGCGCAGTGAATTTGCAATCCTGAGGATCAGTTGAGGTCATGAGAGTTATTACTACTGTCTGCTCAGAGTCTAGTGTAGTAAGTCCTTTAGAATGAGATTAGGGTACTATTCTGGAAATCACGGCCCCTGGAATCATGTGAGTTTAATTCACTCAACACTCATGTCCAAACTGCTGTACTATTCTGAAAGCATATGGCAACTGCTACCTTGTGGCAGAATCTGCAGGTGAGAAACTGCAGCTACAAATTAACTCCAATTGTGATTTAACATGAATTAGTAATGGTCGTTTTCATAATCCTATTTCATAAGATTCTTTGCCAAAGTTGTCCAGGGTATCATTTGTTATTCTAGTCAGTATTGATAAAAGCTGTGCTGGGTGGCATGTCTGTTCACATTTCATTCATTCATTGACATATTCACTCAATTATAGCAAGCACTTCTTCTATTTATTGCAATAACAGGATTACAGGAAATACCTACTTTACGGAGCTCTTTATTTAGGTGAAAAAACAAAAATGTAAATAGGAAACCATGCTACCACAATGAACGCTATGAAAGAAGTAAGCATAGATACCATGGACTACTTCAGAGTTTTACAGAAACCACACTATCATTTGTCCCAACTGTGGACAATGTCTTAAGTGATTTCTTTTCCATGGGATTGGAATATTATGGATTTCTGGAAGGAGTATGCTCTCATTTTTGCTTAACTGTTATACCAACATGGGCATCAGGGGGAAGAAAGGAAATTAGTGAAGTCAGAACACCCATTATTACATTCCTAGGTCATTTCTTTCAAGATGCCAGTACTGAAATATATGCTGACTGCAACACATGTACATCTAACAAGTCCTCTAGGCCTGTTTCATATCCAATTCTAGTGTGTTTTCCATCCACAAAAGATAATTGCTATAGAGATGCTTCATTGCTCACAGAAAAAAAAAGGTATTTTGTGCTGCTAGATTCACCATGATAAAAATGCTTTCTGGAAAGAAAAACAGTTACTGAGTGCTAGCTTGTTCTGATGCAAGAGTGAGCCTGAACCACTATTTCTTACGCCTGGAACATTAGAATACAGGATTGGTGCTATACTTAGCTATAAAATTGTCAGCTGGGTTCAACTGCTCTCTACTTAAGAACAGTGCCATGTGTGAGAAAGGACTCTGGCTTTGTGGGTTAAAAGAGATATTGCAAGTACCTCTCTGTTCTGTTTTACCAATTTTCAATTTGTATTAACCATTCTGGGGAATTTTTTTTTAAGTTTAAATGAGAATCTTTTCTTAAATCACTGTAGGAGTGCAAAAACATTTTGCTAGTCTTGATTATTATGCATTGCCCAGAAATTACAAAAATCAATACTGAATGCTGATGCTACTGTACATCCCCAATAAAGCAGACCCATTTCAGCTGGCTTGATTTTAAATTTTAAAACAAACAAATGGGGTTGTTATTGACTGAATGTTTTTGTCCTCCCCACCAAATCCATATGTTGAGCCCTAAGCCCCCCAGTGTAAGTGTATTTGGAGATAGGGCCTTTAAGGAAGAAATTAAGTTTAAATAAAGTCAAAAGAGTAGGGCCCTGATCCAATAAGATTAGTGACCTTAAAGGAAGAAATACCAGAAAATTCATTCTCTTTCTCCATGTGCACACACAGAGGAAAGGCCATGTGAGCTCACAGTGAGAAGGCAATTAATCATCTGTAACACAAAGAGTCTTCACCAGATATCAGCCCTGTCTGCACCTTAATTTTGGATTTCTACCCTCCAGACTGTGAGAAAAATAAATGTCTGTTTAACCATCCAGTCTGTGTTATTTTGTTATGGAAGTCTGAGCAGACTAATACTAGGGTTAAATTAATATTGTTGAAAGATCCCAGATTAGCCTATGTCTTGAACTAAGGGATATAGAGATGATCCATAAAAATGAATATAAACCAGAAGCAAGATGGGTCTCTGAGGCAACAATGGAGGCCTTTCCTTGAGACCACAAGTAATGGGCAAGTGTCAGTTTGGCATCACTTTTGATCAATGTCCAGTGGGCTCCACTCCATGATAATAGTAGATGTACTAGAAACATGTTCTCTGAAGCTATTTGACTACACAATTTTGATTACATCAGCAACAAAGTCAGGGAAACCATGGAATGAAGACCATGGCCAATCATGGTCAGGCCATGACCACAAGAGAGGTTTATACTCACCAACACAATGGATATGCTCTTCAAAAGGGAAACCTGCTTTATTATACAACTAGAGGCCCGGTGCACAAATTTGTCCACCAGTGGGGTCCCTTCAGCCTGGCCTGTGGGATCAGGCCAAAACTGGCTCTCCTACATCCCCTAAGGGGTCCCTTATTGCGAGAGGGCACAGGCCAGGCTGAGGGACCCCACCAGTGCACTATCGGGACCGGGGAGGGACGTGGGAGGTTGGCCAGTTGGAAAGGGACTATGGGAGGGCTCCAGGACATGTCCAGCCCATCTTGCTCAGTCCCGATTGGCTGGACCCCAGCAGCAAGCTAAACTACTGGTTGGAGTGTCTGCCCCCTGATGGTCAGTGCACATCATAGCGAGGGGTTGAGCAGCCTTAGCATATTATTAGCATATTATGTTTTTATTGGTTGAACAGCTGGCTGGTCAACCAGACACTTAGCATATTAGGCTTTTATTATATAGGATTTTAGCCTATACTGACATGTTCAATCTTTGTTATTATTTTTCAAATTTCAGTTATCAATATATTTATTTGAGTTTTTGGAAGTGGCCATATAGTAATCATAATTCTCATTTCTAACAAAGAATTGTTCTCACCACCAGCTCAATCCTTTTCCTGTTATCAACCAGGTCTCAGATTTTCCCAACTCTACATGAAAATACTTGTTTTTCTTTTCTTTCTTTTTTCCTTCCTATATTTCTTCCCTTTTAAATAAGCCAGTCAATGAAGGAAAAATACCACATGATCTCACTTATTCATGGATAATTGAGACCA
>NW_006293784.1:834907-857336 GCF_000327345.1 Myotis davidii | reverse complement strand
AAAAAAAATTAACAAAATTTTAGTACTCATAATTGCTACATTTGGCAGTAAATTTGCCAATTTTTTTTCATAATTTCTAATGTGAAAATGCTAACCTCAAAAAATAACAAAAAACAAAGATAAAAAATTGGGGTTTTGTTTAATGTGAGAAAATTTCTTTTTATAAATGCTTATAGTAGGTGATGCAGCAGTCAGAATAGTTCTTAAAACGATTAGCAAGGAGTACATCAGAACACAGTAGTATCAGCAAAGCCAGATTTTCCATATTCAGTAATATCACTTGAACAATACTATATGTAAGTTACATGCTTTTACTAAAACAAGACCTTTCATAATGAAAGTGACATAACCTGCTGTGGCCATACCATATACAATGGCTCATGCTGAGCCTGGGAGTCTTGAAAGCACTCTGAACACTACGTACAGCTTTCTTTTTTGGCTCCACTATTAGTTTTATTCTGAATCAGTGTGCAAAACACTAAGATCAAACTATGAATCTAATACAAACTCATACCATATACTTTTCTTCTTCCCTATTAAAAATGAACACAATTCAGTATTGTATTTTACTCACAATCTTCTACATAAGGCTTCTAATCTGGGCTGAACAGCAGAAATACAGCCAGCATGGGATTAAAAGGACTTGGATTCCAGCCCCACCTCTGCTGCTAATTACCTAAGTGAACTTGAGCAAATCATGCAATTCTCTGGGTCTCAGTTCTCTCATCTTTAAAGAAAATAGATTGGACCTAGACAATCTGCAAGATCCTTCCTTGCTCTAGAATATTTCTCTGTTTGAAATAAAATTCTAACTCCAGCATTGCATCACCTCCTGGAATCCCTGCCTATCTCCTGGGATGAATTAGACTCATTTCCTCTATGCCCCCTTGGTGCCCTGAGGGTACCCCTCTCATATCTGACTCTAGTATGATGTTTTCACCTGACTCACTAGATTGCAGGCCCCTGAAGAGCAGGCACTTGGCCTTTTACCTCCATAACCCCATAGTCACAGAGTAGGAGCGTGATGGTTGTATACTGAACATATACTGAGCCAGCCAATACTCTCTGTGCCACACTTTATCAAAGTGTCTCACCAGAAGAGGTATAGAAAATAAAAAATAAAACTCTTCACTCATCCTATTAAACAGTCATTCTGGAGGAAAATATGTTCGGGCTATTTTGAAAGTGAAGAAAATACTTAGAAATAATAAAAATTCCCAGCCCCATTTAATGTTGTTAGAAGTGCTAATGTAGCATTTATTTTCGGTTTCAAAGAAATGGAATATTGCTGACAGCCTTGTGAACAAATATACCCACCAACTTTTTAATACTTCTTTCTTCTATACTCACAAAGCATACTTTCAGTAGGTGTCAGCATCTTTTATGGGGAAAGGGTTATGGTGAAATTACTAAAATATCTGCAGATTTGATAAGAATACAGATTTCTCATCAACCTTTATAAATGGTGCACACCCAGGTTGGATGATTTGCTAAGAGTAAGAGGACTCACAGAATTTAGCATATAGTCACGGCTTTGACTTTCTATAGCATAAGGATACAAAGCAAACTTAGCAAAGGGAAACAGTGGCTGGGTGAAGTCCAGGGGCCACTAAGCACAAACCTCCAAAGATCCTCTTTCTATTCCTTCAGCAACAAGTCCTGACACTTGGGAAAGTCGCCACCAGGAAGGCGCACTAGGAACATGGTCTCCAGCATTGTTATTGGAAGCTGGTCACATGCCTGGCACACACCAAAGCCAGATTCCTGGAAGTAAATGCTAAGCATAAACCACACTGATTGAATAAATAGTTGGGCACAGTGAGCCACTCTTATCAGTTTGGGGAACCTTCTTGAAATTCAAGTTCCCAGATGCCAGCCAAGGGCCCACTGCACAAGCAGGTCTTTCAAAGCACAGCAGTCACACCTGCTGTGTTAATTCCTTTACACAAATGGTAAACAGCACTGTATAAGCACTAGGCGGAATGAGCAAAAGTGCAAAAACTGCTTTAAAAGTCCGGTTAGAATCCTTTAAAATTTAGATATCACCTACTGGGTGTGCTGCTTGCTTTCTCAGACCCATACATAAGGGCTGGTCCTTAATAAACACCGTTTTGGCATTCCAGAGAAAGGTGACTTACAGAGGTCAAGCTGTAAGAAATAAATTCCGGCTGTTTAAGGCCCCCAGTCTGTGTTACTTTGTGATGGCTGCCCAAGCTAAGGCAGCTGCTGTCACTCTGCTGTGGCAACAGTGAGTAGTGAGACAGAAACCATACGGCCCTCAAATCCTGGTCTTTGACAGAAAAGCTTGCCAACCCCTGCTCTGGTTGTTGGATGAAATTACCAGTTTTATATAAAGCGGCTTAAGGATTTTTAGTGAGACCTATATTTGCAAAATAAAAATATTATTTTTCCTCAATGGGGATAAAGGCAAGCAGCTAAAGCACTGTGGCATGCCTCCCTGTGGCAGCCACCAAGAACACCATACAAGCCTCTCACTCAGCCACTGGATCTGCTCATGTGGTCAGAACTGTACCCAGTGATGGCTCTAAATCAGGGCTCTCATAATAGGATCCACCAATTTACTCGAAGCACACCTTTAAGTATGGTTAAGACAGCTATGAGATGTTAGTAGCACACTAAAGACATAGTTTTATTATACAATTCACAACAAATGTTAATTGCAAGAAACCTTACAATAATAGCTATAAGAGTAAAATATTTTTTATTAGTAGCTCATTTGGGAATAATTGAATGAACGAGAAACTGTAAATTGTTGAGAGTGTGTCTACTTCCTCATCGACAAAATAGATTACACAGGGTTTTGTTTTCTGTGGGTAGTTGACATTTAATAAGGTTAGTTATTATATGTAAAATATGTTGAAGTACCTGGCTATAAAATAGGCTCTCAAAATGGTAACTATTCTCATGAATCACTGGAGTATATTTTCTCGGATCTCCTTACAAAAACTACTTGATTTTGTCCCTAGCTTCTCTTTCTATCAGAGGCAACCAAGCTGGTATGTACACGCAACTCTTACAACCTGTGTGTATGTGTACACACGTGTGTGTGTGTGTGCACATGTGTGAGTGTGTGATAAGCACGTGCTCAGATGTATGAAGGAGAAAAAGGGACAACAGAGCTTTGTGATGAATTCATTTTGAAGAACCAAAATTTATTTTCTCTTGGTGAGTTCTTAATTATCTGTCTATGCATTGTAAATATATCAATTATTGATTAGATATTAATCCCTCTGGGGCTGAGTTTCCTTCCTTGTGTGTTTTGAAGAGAAAACATGGCCCTATTTTCCCCACAGGAATATGATAAACATCAGATGAGAGTCTGTGTAAACAACATGCTTTGAGGAGGACCGTGGCAAATAAGATCACCGTAACAAGGACGGTAACAACATAGATAGGAGTTGTGATAATCTTGCAGTAAGTGAAAAGATTCCAAAACGAGCAAAACTTAGATTGTAAAAGACTTAAAATATAAGAGCTTCAAATATCTAACAGACTGCCTTGTAGAGAAGGTATCTTTCATTGGAGAAGGTAGAGCATACACCAAAGGAGACATAATTTTGCTTAATACTTAAAGGGACTCCGAGCTCCCTAACACATAAGCAACCTTTAGTTTATATATGGTACCTCTCTCCCACATTCATCACTACCTTAACTTTCAATTGCTTGCACAAATAGATGTTTCCCAAATTTGTTTCACATAATAATCACAGTTGACTGCAGGCTCCTTGACATAAAGACTCTGTGTTTAGTCTCTGTGCTGCTGACAGCTCTTTACATTTTGTCTTGCAGGCTGTGGATGCTCAATAACTATTTGCTAACAAAAATAGAGACCAGAAATGCTATTCAAGGACAGAAGAAAATATTGTGACACAGCTAGTATGAATATGACTGCTGCAGCCTTATTCTCCTTTAGAACCTGGATTAGGGAATTACATTGATTTGCTTATTGTCATTTCTCTGTTCCTACGGTAGAGAAGTTAATTTGTCTCTTGAATTGACTTTTTTCCTCCATGTTAACTACAGGGAAGGTTCTGTGTAATGGGGTAGAAGGGAAGGCTTGTTATTTCAAAATATTTCACCACAGTTGACAGGCAATCATTTTATATGAAATTCCTTCCGTGCAGTTATCCAAATGTGTATTTCATCCTTGGCAATAAAAGAGCCTTATCTAATGTCCAAGGACCTACAAATCAGATGTAGGAGATTTCTTTATGCAAATTAAATATGTGTCACACCATCAATAAAAAAATAAAATGGCAATGAAGATTATATTTGCATCAGCAGTGCAAAGTAAAAAAATCCTTATACCTATTTGTAGGACATGTCAGTGTGGATAATTATTTTAGAGATAGTGTGCTTGGAAAGAATTAATGGGAAATAAGAATTAATGCAGAAGGACGTTTTAGAGTGAATCAGGCCATAACCAGGTAGCTTAGTTAGAGTGTTGTCCCAATAACACCAAGTTTGCAGGTTCAATCTCCAGTCAGGGCACATATAAGAAGCAACCAATGAATGCTCGGTCTCTCTCTCTCTCTCTCTCACTCACTCATCAATAAAAAAATTTTAAAATGAAACAGGAGTACATAATAGACAACCAGTTTTATTAAACTTACCAGCTTTAAAAAACCCACATAATAGAGAAAGATTCACTAATAGTAATTTTAGCAGTTATAAACCCCGAGAACTAACTAATTATATTATAGTATAGCTTGTTTGCTTTTCCTCAAGTCTGTTTTTCATTTTGCATCTTAAATTGTAATGGTTCAAATCTTTATCCATATATTCAGGTGCTATTCCCCCTTAAAAAGTAAACAAAAGATAAATAAGGGGAAAGAAAATGATGTCACTTCACATTGCTGGGAATGTACTGAAAATTAAATAACTTTCCAACCTCCACTAATAAAGCATGACATAGTATCCCTCTGGATAATAAAAGGGGAAGTGGATCCAGAAAACATACCCGTTTCCTTAGATTGCAAGTAAGAGTGAGATTCCTTGAGAATGAGTTTGCAAACGCCGTGTAAAAATCCAGGACTTTGAGCAAGGCTTCTCGCTTGATGATGTGAAGGTCACAGTATGTCAGTGCCCGGACATTGGCACACGCGTGAGCGAGGGTGGTTTCCTTCCAGAAGATGTCTCCAAACACATCACCTTTCCCTGAAAAATAGTATAAGATATGCATTCAAGCATCTACACTAGTTAGGATAGTAACTATGCTAACTACTATTTTTATTCTGTTTCATATATGGTATTGATCTCCTAGGATAACTTCAAGCCAGAGTGTGGGACCCCATCTGTACACATAACAATTTACACCACTTTTACAGAATATATGAAGCATTCACCCTGAAATCTGGAGTGATATGAATAAGTGAGATCAGATGGAGAAACCAAAAACCTCATTTTAACAAAGTTTCATTATCTTCTGCCACCTTGACTTATCCCATTCTGACCAAAAGAAGCAAGGGATATTTTTTTTTAGTTTCATCCCTTCTGTCCCTTCTGGTACAGATGACAGTAAAATACAATATACAAGATCTACTGTTACAACCTTTATAAATCTGGAACTGATTCAACATATATTAAACATACATTATTCAGCAACTAAGCTTTGTGCTCCGGACAGACTAAAACTTACCACGACTTAGTCTCCAAGGATGCTCTTCTCGCTCTACTAAGTCAAACTTATACAAGTCTTCAGGGTGCAGCCCAAGAGCTCACATACACAATTACGGAGCCTAAGGAACTGAGTTGGGTAAACGTGGAGACCCAGATGTGTTATGCCATGAACAGTTCCATGAAGAACGCCCTACTGTAGTCAAATGTGGGTGTCTTTTTTAAAATTCCAGCAATCACATACAAGTCTACTATACACTGCAGTGTTCATTCCAATTGGTGACCTCAAGTCAACAATTCATCATCCCAAATCAAGAGTACCTAGTTGCCCTTCCTATTGAGGCAGCTCGGTAAAAGCCCCTGGCATAGGCAGGTGGGAAAATCTTCTTACAGGTAGTCTGCCAAAGACTTACTCTTTCTGCAAATATCTGTTCTCATCCTGAAGACCAAAGTCAGGCCAGCCAGACCACCAGCAAGAAAACATAACATGTAACCATAGAAGTGTGCGTGTGCGTGTGCGTGTGCGTGTGCGTGTGCGCGTGTGTGTGTGTGAAAGAGAGAGAGAGAGAGATCATAGATTATTTGCCCACACACGCAGTTTGGACATCCTTAGAGAATTACAAGGCACTAAAGCATTCTCAGTTATTATTGAGGAGGTGATTAAAATCACCATGTAATCACATGGTCAGCACAAAATAAGCATAATGGACATTTATTTAATATTGAGTAATTTCACTTGTTTCTGAACCCTCAAAAATTTCTTTTAGTTCGTGAAACTGACAACTCAACTACCATCTGATAGCTATAAATTTGTCCAAAAAAGAATAATTATAGATCTGAGACCCAAATAATGTGTGAAAGGCTACAGAGCATCGTGATAACCTAAAGGAGACTTTAGGTATAAAAATTTACCTCCACTTACACAGATAAATTTCAGAAATCGCATTCTCTTTAAATTAGTAATTCTAATTATATTATTAGAACTACCAATTTACTTAAAAACTGTTCACTGAATTAATATTTACTATACCCAAAAAGGTAGAAATAAGACAAATATAAATGAATAAATAAATTATGGAATATTATGCAGCCACTAAATAAATTGAAAAAAAGCAACAGAGAAGTGTTCACATTATGTAAAATAATAAAAGCAGGATAGTAAGTCATACACATAGTATGACCGCATTTTATACATTGATCCCATATGCCAGAAACATGCATATGCACAAAGCAAATGCATTAAAATGATAGGTTCTCTCTGCATTATGGGATAATGGGTAGATTTTATTTAGTCCTATAATTTATATGTATTATTTTTTAATAGAAGAGATCAACAAGTGTTATATTATCAGAGTCCATGGTGCTATGAAAATAACAGGTCTTTAAAAGGGCTGCTTTGATCTACCTCTTATTTCTTTTCCTCTATCATCATTGTTACTCTTTCTATAGGGGGAACTGGAAGTCTTTGAACAGATAGAAAAGGATTATATTTCTTTATGTTTCATTTCTGTGACCAGTTCTCAAATGATCACTCATAATACAACCTCTCACCCATTTATAAGTGCTCATTGGTTTTCAAATATTTGATTTTTATGTATAGTAACCATAAAATTAATAAATGCCTTTGACTTATTACTAATTTCACCTCTGGGAATCAATCGAAAGAATGAGAACCAATACATGTAATATTCATTGTAGTGTTATTAAGCACAAACCCAGATTGGCATAAGTAAATAAATAAATGTCCAATAACAATGGAAACTTGTCTATTATCTACCTATCATTAATTCATACAGAATTAAAATTAGTTTTTGAAATAAATGCAAAAAAATGCTTATCTCCTAATGATAAATTTTTAAAAAAGAAAAATATGATTAGAGTCAAGCTGTCATAAAGTACATAAAAATGAAAGTGAAACTCCAGGACTAAATGAATTATCTACCTCTTATTTTCTTAAAGAAAAATAATCTTGATAAAAACCAAAATATATTGCATTTTATTATTCTATGTTGTTCTATATAGTATATCATATTGCTATTAATTTGTCAATTGACACATTGTGTTAAAAATCAAAAGGGATAAAAGACAAAAAGGGAATGTATTTAAATAATTATAGCAATCAGCTTCAAATGATGTTATTGTTTTCTCTCTACTTTATGTTTTCCAAAATGTCCCTTAATAAATACACTTAATTTAAAAATAGCAAACTATTTTCACAGATGTTTTTCCTTACACTTTTAAATAAAACTAATAAAATATGTACATAAACCTATGAAATAAATAAATATTCATTGATGATAAGTACATCATCATCAATAGGTAAAATATACTCAATACATAAATTTCCCCTTTCTATTTTTAATTATGAAAGCATTAAAAAGTCTGTTACATATTTTATTTTACCTCACTGATGAAATGAAAATCCTTACCATATTTCTATCAAAATTTTTAAATTTGAATAATTTATGCTTTTAGGATCTTGGAGAAATAAAAAGCCTATGATGTGGAGTGAACAGAATTAACTAGGCTATAAACACATGAGGGCAGGAAATGCTCTCTATATTTTGACCACTGCCATTAACCTCAATGCCTAGAAGAGTTCAAAAGCTCAACAAATATTTATTAAAGAAAAAATACACATTAAAAAAGGAGAGACGGGGAGAAAAAAAAAACTGGAAAATGCAAGATTAGAGGTAGAATTGAGGCTCTGCCATTAAGTGTGGCTTACATCAGGTTACTGAACCTGAATCATCATCTGTTCCTTTGACTCTAAAGGGAACCAGATAGACAAAAAATAACGCTTAAAGTTTCTCTACATCTATAATTCCATAGTGAGTCAACTCAAAATCATCAAATTATATTTTCAAGATAATATTTTGTCAATGTCTCATTGTCAACACACACACACACACATGAACTTTAAAATCTAGGTCCTCAATTCGAAATCCCATTACAAGGTGAAAAGTAACAGAAAAGTTAACTGACTCAATCAAAGTAAAACTTATCCCCTGTTCTCCCCCTAAAACAGGCATTACATAGTAAGAAATACTAATTGTTTTATCACATAGAATTTCCATTTTCATACACAATATATCACTCGGAAATTAATCAGCCATTTCAAAATGTGCTTATCCATTTATCTCTATCACCTAATAGTCACTCAATTCACAGTTATTCAAGAAATATTATGCACATTTACACTGAGTGATCTGTAAGAAGCCACAGGTTGTGGAGATATGAAATTATGCATGGAATATCCAATAGAGAAGTACCCATCTCTCCATTACAAAGATTTTGCACACTTCCAGGGCTGAGAACTCCTGTTCATCCTTATGAGTGCAGAATACCTGATGCTAGTTTTTAGGTCAGCTCCCACTTAATGTGAGTAGTAGCTATAAACATTCTAGAGCTTGAGAAAACGAACCTTCCCTCAAAGCCTTAAAATTAGTAGAAAAGCTCACACTCAACAGGAAAGTTGTTGTTTGGACTATTTATAGTTTCTCAGTTCTTTGCATTAAGTCTGATGAAGTATTTAACTTCTAAACCACAGAAAACACAGAACTTCAAAATAGAAGCAAATGTGAAACATTCATAGAGTGGGAAACTGAAAAATTTAAAGACAAAATAGAGACAGCGTTACAACTTGATTAAAGGAGTAATACAGATCATGGTATGCTTGGAGATTATGGTCTCCTGAAGTGTTGGTTTTACAGCCAGAGTATATTTTAAAATATGGAACACATTATTTGGTGAGTTAATGACATGGATAAAATAAATGAATACAAATTATCTCAGTTATTTATCAGTGAATACAGCTTTCTAATATAGCCAACAAATCCCTAAAAATATAGCATTTGAAGGTTACTTAGTGAGTGTGTGTGGGATATGGTGATAGCACTATTTGATGATTCTTCTCTAGAATGAACTTAATCCATTTCATTTATTAGGCATCCCTTCACTTTAATTGATTATAGCAGGAGGCTCATAAAGTGTATTATCAACACATATGCATAAAATATATTCATTTATAAATAAACAACAGTATGAGATTTTAGATTACACAATTTTAACAACTTTGAGTATTTACAAACAGCAAGTGTCATAAAGTATTTCAAGGAAAATAACAGAAATAAGCTGATGAGTATTAAAATGTTAAAACTATATAGGTTTATTAGAATAGAATCTTTTAAAACATTTAGAATTGATGCCTGCCAACCCTCAATGATTGAAGTCCAAAGCCATTCTGTTGAAAAATTATATTGAATGCAAACTTATAGATACTTTTAGATAAGTAAAATTGTCCTTATTCACTAAAAAATAACTTACTGGTGAAGCTTATAGATTTTTATTTAAACACACAAAGAATGAGCCAAATACCTCTTATTAAATAGTTGTAAAAAAATAGAGAGTATCCTTACTCGTATGGGATGATGATAACCACCTTTAAGAAGTTAAATAATATGGTAATACACAGGCTGGTAATCCTAAATTTGGCACTATTCGTGTTAAGAACAAAGTAGTTCTTAATTTGTTCTTAACACTAATGTGCCCAAATCAAGAAAGTTATAGCATATTATTTAAAAATCCAAGAAAAAGACTAAATTGAAAAACAGTTACATCTTGAAACTCTTCTATTTTCTTATCCTAGAAAGGATTTGGGGTTGATGCCTATAATAATGTTCATATAACAAAGTCTTATTACTTTCACATATGGGAGAAATGATGGCTGCCCTATTCGCCCCTTTTAATTCATGCATCCAGTGTCCTAATGCTAACCTTAAACTGGAACACGTGCTGTGTGCTGTGTGGGGATAGAGACATGCAAGAAATAAAAATCCTGCTCTTAAGAGTCTTTAATTTCCTAAGTAAAAGAGACATGCCAGAAAATTTTACAAAACAGGGGGGGAGGGAGAGTTCTATAGGACCAGGATAGGCAAAGCACACAAACATAAACTGTTTTGGACTTGAGGAGATTCAGGAAAGAATTCACAAATAAGGTCATGTTTGAGTTTAATCATTAGTTGAGCCTCAAGGGGAAGGGCAGTATTTGTGGCTGACAAATAGTACAAGCCCGAACTGCCCAGGGCGTGATGAACAACGTTAGTCCACTATCCTAGAAACCTACAGGACATAGAGATAGAGCCAAGTCTAGAGGGGAAAAGTGGGACTCAATAGTGAGAACTTTGAATGCCATGCAACAGATTCTGCTTAATCCTGTTTTAAAAGAAAACCACTAAAAGTTTTTGAGTAAAGAGAGTCATGACCTATCTAGTACTTTGAGAACAGAAATAATGACAGGGTGAAGAGTGGAAAAGAGAACACTGTTGGAAGGCTATCTACCTCATTGTGAAACATAATATGGTAGTTCACAGATTATATGCATATAATTTCACCTTATCTCCACAACCACCTCATCAGGAGTGAAGACAGTGACAACAAGGGTAAAGAGAAGAAGATACAACAGAGATGATGGTAGTAAAGCAAAGCTCTAAAATATGCCTATTGATTTGAGTGAAGTAGGAGTGATCTATTTAAGATACTCTAGGAAAGAAATGTGAATCAAGAATTTCATATCCAGCAAAACTGACTTTCAAGTATACAGGACACAAACTATTATCACCAACATAAAAGAACTCATTATTGTTCCCATAGATATTTCCTAAGGAATTTATTAGTTAAAATGTTTCAGATAATCAAAATACCTAAAGGGACATTGACACAAAGACTAGTGGTAGCAATAACTAATACTTATTTGTAAAACTAAGACTAAGTAAAGGTTAAAAGTATAGTGTGCATGGCTACATGCTCTGACAATGATTACATATAGCACAACTATTAAAAATAATGGTGGATGAGAGATGACTAGAACAAGTATAGCTCGGACTAGGCAGGTGAAGCTTTCTGCAAGTAGATGTCAGGGCCTTAGGTAAACAAAAGAGCACTGAGAAAAGCAGGCCAAGATGCCCCACCTTAACCACAGAACAGCAGCACTTAAGGGAAGAGTGGAGGACTCAGCGTAAGAACTGAGACAAGTCACAAGACCAAGACAGACTCAAGGGGTAGAAAAAGAGGTTCTACCTTCTCATAGGAAGAGCTGCAAAGATCTGTGGCATTCTTGCAATCCTGGAGCATTCCTGAGAGCTTCATTTCCACTTTAATCCCTACTGCTGGGGTCCAGCCCCAGCAGGTCCAGGGGTCCCCAAAGGTGTAGACAGAGTCAGCGAAGAAGGAATGACACGGAGACAGCGTTCAGTTGATCAGCAGCAGGAGTTTTATCCCCTCCCTGACTTCAGGGAAAAATCCCTACGTGGGGAAACAACCTTTCTCGGAGAGGTGACCTTGGTTAAAACACACAGCGCTAAGGGGAGCAAACATATTAAGAATAGTATGCTATATATGCCAGGTCCCTTGAAACATATGCTGTGCAGATGTTTCTTTCCTGCAGCGACTGTGTCAAGCAGCAAGGATGGATTGGCTTCCGGCACCCTACCAACTAGATGACATATGAACTCTTCCAGGACCCAGATGAAAAGCCCACTCGCGGAACTTAGTATCCTCATCTTGTGTTCTGAGGGCTCATGAGATTCACACTCTAAGTCAGGTCTCCCCAGTCCTACACACTTGCCTGGTAGTAAACTAGTCACCAGGGAGAGGACCATATTTTTAGGCACTTAGTAGCTGATTAATGGTCTTATACTCAAGTAATGTTTGGTAAAGAATTTTTATAATATACACTGGAATGGTACTAAATACTGTTGTTAGAGACCCTTTTTTACATAAAAGGAAACAAATTGGTAAAATCTAGGCCCTCTATTTTCTGTCAAGTTTAAGCAAAATAGTTGTATAAATTCAAAATTGTACTTAAAAAGTCCTGTTAAAGAAGGCATCACATTTGTAATGTGATGGTTAAGAGAATGGGCATAGAGTTAGACATATCTGGGTTCAAATCCTGTGCTCACCACTTATGTTTTAGCTGTAACCTGGAGTGAATCATCTGATACTGCAGAGCTTTGGTTTCTTCATCCATAAGATAACTTTAGTAAGCGTGTTCTTCACAGAATTAATTAAAGGATTTGATGTAATAATGCATGTAAAATAATGAGTACTCAATAATTATTGGTATCCAAATCAGACAGACTTTCAAAGGGGCCTGAAGTACATTTATACTTTAACAGTTTTGATAGGAAATATTAAAAATCAAAATGTATTTATGAACTTTCAATGTTACTTAAGCATGCTACCAGTTACATTTTATAGTCAAGTTGCTAAAAAAGCTGATCCAACTGAGGAAACTGACATGATAAATTATATTTTAGAAAGATTCTTATAGTGGCAGTAGAACATAAAACTGGAGGTTGGAGCTGATGACAGATTGCAAGCAGACAGGCATTTCAGATGCAGCCATAGCCTGGGATCAAAATTTTAAGAGCAGTGGTCATGGGGATGGATAGAAAGATAGGATAAAGAGATACCTAGGAGATGAAATACACAGACTTCGTTTTTAAGGATGGTAAGGTTAAGTTTGAAGTTGAATCTAAACTACCAGATTGCAAAGACTCATATTATATCCAGAAATCTGTAGGCTGAGGATCTCTAGAGTGTGCAATTTGAGCCATGGATAAATGATGTTATAAGCACAACTTGGAAAGTTTAAAGACAAGCACACATATTTAAAACCAAATACTAGTTTGCCCTTTATAAAAATGTCTGAATTAGCTAAGGTCATCATCATAATATGTAGAGTAACCCTACCTGGTTCATAGTCCGGCATCTCAGAACATAGAAATGTGGATGCCAAAAGAATTTTCTAGAGCTTGGGGAAAGCCTGTTTAAGGTTTTAAAGTGTAAAGCACTTGACTTCTAACAGCAAGTATACAGAAAGAAATCTTAGGCACAGAATAAAAGTCACATTTTCACAGGTTCTCAAAATAGCAAAATATTATTCATTCACACCTCAGATGTTCTTTTTTGGGGAATCAAAATAAGAAGCAGACGTTTAAGTCTGAGAACCATAATTTATAAGTTTTCCTTGATTATGCACAAATATTTATAAGACATGGACTGATTCTAATTAAAATGAAATCTTAACCCAGGTACTAGAAATTACCTTTTTACACTATTAAGTTCATTTCATTCTATCTTTTCCTTCTTCTCCTCCCTCCCCCCAACTGCATAACAATATCTAATCCTTCCATCCAAATGGTACATAAACAAACATAGTTTTCTTGGGAATTAGAAGTTACAATTAAAATACTTAGATACAGACTGTCTTAGATTAATGATTCCAATCATATGATTCTAATAATCAGTAAACACAGAAAGGACAAACTGTGAATGCAGCAAAACAAATATCTTAGAAGCTGGGTCTATTGTTAATGGGGAAATTCCATTTTTATAGTCTCTAGAAGGTACAATACACCTCATTCAGTCATTTAGAAGGAACCCGGCTATTTTAGCCATACCCGTAAATCTGTTCACATTAGGTAATTATAGTGTTGGAACTAACAAGCAAGAAGATATGAAAGAATATAAAATATTATGCATCATGAACTGAATTTAGAATTCTTTGTGTTTCATACAAAGTGGGAAGGTCAAGAAAAAGTGGAGGTGTAAGAACTGAAAGAACTTCAAGTTGAAAAAAGACATGAACTGCAATTATCTTCATATGCCCTATTTAGAAAAACATTTTGAAGCGTTAAAAAAAGAAGGTATTTGTTGACTACATTTTTAAACTTTCCATTAATTAGTTATGCTTCAGAACTCATTCATTAAACACCGTAGGACTTTTGACACACTGAAGAATTATGCACCTACCAAAAGACTGTTTAGGGGCAAGGATCCAAAAGAATAAAACTGCACCTGTTTTTTTGGATCCAGAAATTTTAATTAATTTTAAAATGACCTTCCTTCTCTTCCTTTCAACCAGCAAAATATCAGTATTGAGGGGGAGCAGGGCCTGCACATTTCTCCTATCAGACCAACTTAGACAAATTCTCATTTTTCCAAATGTACTCCTGTTTAATCCTTACAAGGCAAAAAAAAAATCACTAGACAAGATGAAAAAGGACATATCTCAATGTTCCAAGCCACAATTTTCCATGAAAAAGTTATGAATATCTGTGTACCAAAAAACACAGCAACAATCACTACAAAGCACAAACTACAGGAGGTGCAAAGAGACATAGATAAGGCACATTAACAATAGGACACTTTAGCATGCCACTCCCCATTCAAGGATAGGAAAGAAGTAAATGTATAGAAGACCTAACCAACTTACTTAATAAGGTAGAAAACCTAAAGATATTTCTCAAACTTTGCACCCTGATAATTTATGGAACTTTTCGTTAAGTTTGCCATTATTCCAAAAATAAGCAACCAAAAAATTACAAGAAGGAGAAGGAGGCAAAGGACAGAGGAAGGGGAGGGGAGAAGTAGGAAGGAGAAAGAAAAGAAAAAACAGGAGGAGCTGGAAAGGAATGGTCATCCAAATGTCAGGAGTAACAATTTCCTCTTTCTTAAAACATTAAGCACTCATAACCATTAAAGAAACCTCTCCCCTTATTTTTACATAAGATGAAGTATTTTTTAATTTAGAAAAGTCTGAAAACATGTACTGTTGCTCAGTGGTTGAGTGTGGACCCATGAACCAGGCGGTCATGGTTCGATTGCTGAACAGGGCACGTGCCCAGGTTGCAGGCTCAATCCCCAGTAGGGGGTGTGCAGGAGGGAGCTGATCAATGATTCTCTCTGATCATTGTTTTTCTCTCTCTCCCTCTCCCTTCCTCTCTCTGAAATCAATACAAACAAAACATGCATTCTCAATGGAAACCACCCTGAGATATCATGAAATGGAGCCAATGTGATGATCCGCAAGTCTAGAAGCTGGCTGAGTTAGGGAAGGCCCTTCTAGCAGGTTGCAGGCCCTTCCAGCGAAGCACAGGCAGCAGTGTGTACCCAGCTATAGCTGCCTGGAAGGTGGAGCCTGCAGATTGTGTGAACACAGGGTGGGTCTGGGTCACGGCAGACTCACTCTTTGAGGCACATAGTGCAGTCCTCTCTGTCTTGCAGCATCAGACCCCCTCTCCTGCAGAAAGTCACCAGGGGTCCACAGTCCTAGCATACAATCCCCTCAGATCGCCTCTCCTCTAAACCTAGATTGGAGGAAGGCTCAACACCGAGAGGAGCTCCAGAAGCCTGTCTCCACATCTGTCTCTGCATAGATTATCCAAATCACAGACTGATAGAGGGGACAGGGTCATCCCGGGTCTCATGGACCTATGAACCCCGCCGGCCCCTCTGCAGTCTCTGTCAGCACCTCGCCTCCCTACCTCTCCTGCTTACTTCTGCCTTGGGAAGATCACTTCCGGATCAAAACATTTTTTTTAAACAAAAACCTTCTGACTGCTTTTTGGCTGAACTAATCCTTATTAGAGGCCCAATGAAAAAGCAAATGAAAGGTTGCCAAAGAGGTGTACATAGAGTTTTACTCATTAAACCCAGAGATGAAAAGTCTCTGACTCCCAAGACTTTTGAGGAGGATAAACTAAAAGCACACACTCAAGGAAATAAAATGTGACAGCTATATGATGAGATCGGCCCAATACCCAGAAGCCCTGTGTTCATTTTTACTGTCACTAGGCAAAACCAGCTACCATTTTATTTTAAAACAAAAAGAAAATGCATTCTGTCTGTCTCACTGAGCAAATGATTGCAGCTTAACAGACCCAGCACTGAACTCAGGGCTTTCTCCATCCCTCCTTTTAGAAAAAAAAAAAAGTTACCAATGAAGAATATAGGCAACGCAAATGGTATGAGCACACAGCTGAGCCATTTATCACAACAATCCTCAGGATAATATATTGGATGTCTGTTCTCCCACCCGCCATTGACAGGAACGTGCAGGAAAAGAAAATACAGCTGTTTGGGGCTTGTGTCTTAGCTTCTTCTTTAAGCAAACAAGAATGGCTGTAGTATGGACATGCTTCATTTTACCACAAAGAATCGTTCTGACAAAATGTGCACTTGCTATGAAAGATTACATACAACTCCTTTATACTCCAGGAAACAGAACAGAACAAGCACTCAGTAGCATTAAACATGCACAGTGCTGACTAAACAGTTAAGAAAAATGTTTACAAACAACAGTGTTCAGTCGTTTGCAACTCTGCACCATTTCCTCTAACTCTTAAAGTTACGAGGACCTGTTTTCCTGGGAGGGGTCGCTGTTTCTCAGTCCTCAGTTCTGTCTCTGCCAGGTAATTGGGCTTTTTGAGATCAGTTCCTCATTTCTGTGCTGGATTTTGCTTTTGCAGTTGCTAAAATACATCAGTCAATCTCGTATTAACGAGAATAAGCGGCTTTCAAGCGATGGTAGGTTGACCTCGGAAGCTAAAAAAATCCAATAGTTTAAAATTGAGCTCATTTTTCATGAGACACAAGCCAGGAAAAATGTGATCAAAATGGAGTTGACATCCTGCAATTCTAACTTATTTTACTTGAGGAAAAAGCCAGAAATGATTCTCCTCTGACTTTATTATTGCTTCCATTTATAGCTATGTGGGCTTCATGAACTTGCTGCTGATATTGGAGCAAAAAAAAATAATAATCTAAAATATCACTTAGCATTTGTTTAACCTATACATATATTACATTGTCCCCAAACATGTAATTTAAAAAAAAGTTTTGTCATGTACATGTATTGCCACTGCCTTTTTTGTTAGTGCAACTAATTACTAGGTCTCTGGATTTTTGAATGAAATTATTATTAGCCAAATAATTTTCCTGGTTTGTGAATGGACAAAACCAGTTTTAAAAGCCTAAATCTACTTGCATTGTGATTACTCCAATATAGTGGGTCAAATTCATTTATTTCCTCATCACTTTCAGCTCACTACTTAGGTCCGCTGTGATGAGGTAAAAAGATTTAGAGTAAGATGATCTGTACTCAAGCCCTTACTCATGTACTAGCCGGGCAAGTCACCAAACATTTTTGGGCCTCACTTTGCTCATCTCTAGAGGGAAGTGTTGAATTAGGCAGGTTCTATTGCCCCTCTGAGACCACCATTCTAGATTACTAACCTGACAATCACTCCACAAGCCATTTCCACACTTACCAACATGGAGGTACAGCCACGGTCAGGCTCTAGTCTAAAAGGTACTATCCTATTGTAGCCAAAGAAAGTGTAGTCCAACCCTCCTGCAGCCCATTAGGCTGAGACCAATATAGCGTTCCTTGCTGAAGCAGCATTACTAGTTTTCACTAAGATTTATTGTCTGATCAGTGACCCAGTTTCCAAAGTCAGCAAGCAAAGGAAATTTCTCTTAAGAAACCTGAGAAGCAAAATCTCTAAACCTGTTACGCATTTGCTACTACATTAAGGAAGTTCACAGTACCTAAAATAGCCACCACCTCATCATCCTGGATGACTTCCAGGGAGCCTGAGACCACAAAGCAGAGGGCATCCACGCTTTCCCCGGCGTGGTAGATGAGGTCCCCGGGCGCGCAGTGAATCGTCTGGAATTCCACCGCCAAGGCGCGCAGGCACCCATCGCTGGCCAACCGAAAGGCAGGGTGTTCATTGAACACCTTGCGGTTTAGGTGAACACAGATATCAGCTCTCATGTCCTTCGGGCAGATGGAGAGAACCTGAAGAACGTGAAAGAGGAATAAGTGAGAAGAAATGAGAAAGGGGCTATTTCAGAAAAAAATATGTCATCCCACAAATATTTATGGACTACGACAAAGTCTGTGACAAACTGTACTTGATACCGGGAAGGAAGTGTTCAAAGACACAGCCCTGCTCTCAAGGACCAAATAATAATCCGGTGAGGTTGGCTGATGAGCAACCGACTCTTTCAATACAGGACCACGTAGTGAAACATCTAAAGAGTCTGGAGGTGGTCAGGAAGAGTCTCAGAAAAAAAAATAATATAACTTCACCCAAGGGCCAACTAAAATAGGGCGTTAACATTCATTTTAGTCTAGTCTCTATTTTAGAATGTTTTATAACTAAATTAAAATTCAGGATAATGTACTTTATTCTACATCAGAGGTGGATTTATAGAAACCAGTTATAAGAAAACAAAAGCACCCTTGTGACTTCATTTGCTGTCATTGGCTGCTATAACTCCACTTTTTCTGTGTATTTTTCCACTCAAATGTTTTATTTTGCAGATGAATTTATGCCCAGGAAGTTAAAAGTGTATCCACCGGCCTTCTGTAGGGCTTGGGCAATTGCAAATGTCAATGCCAGCAAAGTGGGCACATCATCTTGCTGGCAGCCCTTGCATTCTGGCCTTTGACTCCTAAAGACTGCTGAGGACAGCAGCAGAATTCAAGCTCTAGGCATCCGTTAGAAGAGCCAGGGTTAGGGAGCTTTGATTGCCGACAGCTTTCAGACAAGGCAATTAAAGACCCAGACTAAAATAGACATTATCCTCATATTTAACCAGGGCATCATCCAGCAAGATGTGGTTGCAGAAGTCAGTACTACCCAATTTAAAGATACATGTGCAAGCTCACTTAGAACCTTCTCCCAATTCCCTTGGTAAACTATTTTTTATAATCAGAAATTATTTTCTTTGCTAGGCTTTCAATCCATCAAGCTGAAGTCTAAGCTGATCCCCCCTCGCCCATTAAGTTACACTGAGTAATGTTTTCATATAAAATAGTTTTCTTTCCTACACTAATTGCATTTTAACCTTTAAAAATTACCTAAAGGTTAAAATAATCCCCTGATTGTTCCTTTTATTTGGAGCTCAATATCAATGAACAGTTGGTTATTTCCCTGTGTAGAAAAGTCCATCATAAATGTCAAGACCTTAATTAAATTATGCTGGCAGTATCCCTTCCCTTAACCATTTTTAAAACTGCATATATCATTTTACATATATAGTATATCTGTGGGGGGGGGGGGTCATACTCCTTTGAATTCCTATTGGTAACAGCAATTCAGCCCACCTAGCTTTCTAAAGAAATCTCATCTTTAGGGAAAGGAATGCCTAGCAGAGCTTCAGAAGCAATTGGCACTTCATTTCCAAATCAGTTGCTTTTCATAACAATGTAATATTTTATTTAATATATTAATGTTTAGTGACTTCTGACAGCATTATTCATTCAATAGCCACTATGGGATACACCACTGCATTAAGTCTCTGGAACTAGAAGAATAAATATGACACTGAATTTGCTTTGGAGTAGATAACCATGTAGTAGGGGGAGTTAGGTATGTAAAGAGACAATTATAACACAATGAGAAAAAATGACAGGGCTTGGTCAGGTGACATGGGACACGCGCTGCTTAGAAGTTATTACTTATGACTTAGAGGTAGCATAAAAGATTGGGCTCCAGAGGATAGGTCTGGGTGCAAATCTATCACTTACCACCTCTGTAACCTAAGGTATTTAATCTCTCTAAACTTCATCTGTGAAATGGGTTGATAGTGTTTATTTCATAGGCTCATTACTAAAATTAAATGAAAGGGCTAAAGCTTAGCCCAGTTTAGCCTTGCACATGGCAAGGGCTAAAGAAATGATAGTTTTTATTAACCTTATTGAAAATGAGTATTCCTACAAAGTTTATTGTCACTTTAGCTCCCTACAAAAGCAATTTGCTATTTTTCCTTTTCTACCCTTCTCTAAACTATGTATCTTGACTGTTTGATGAGATTTAGGCACAATTAAGAAAATATTTCAGCATGAATCTAAAGTTATTTCAAGGACTAGCTATTGTTAATATTTTTCTCAAGTTGAAAATAAAATGAATGCTAGGAAAGCCAAAAAGTAAAAATAATTTTAAAGTACACACACATTAACATTACACTGAATAGCTTAATGGGAAAATGAATAGTCCTTCTATTCCATTTACTTTGCAGAATTTTCATTGTCTTAGATTCATTTTGGTAATAGTCATTTTATGTTATTTTAATTCTTTCAGGATTCATGCTGCAAATTAAATTTTCCAATGTTAGCAACATTCTCTGTTTAGTGGCATATCAAAGAGAATTTTTATTAATTTAAGTGGATCTTTCCTTTATGTTTTACTTCATTTATGACACTGATTTATCATTTTGATTGGTGGTATATACTAAAGTCCAGATGTCATAAACCAACAAGCTAAAACTTCATGTTAAATAGACCAGAGCCACACCTCTGTCTCCATACCTAGATAGCATATGTGCCTTACATGGTGTGTCTGCCATCCAAATATGAGTATAGTATTATTTTTTTCTATAAATGAAGGCACTAATAAATGTCTTAGGTAGTAAAAATTTAGTTTTAAGTGACAAAATTATCATTCAAAGTGTCACTAAGACCTGGCCCATTAATCCCAATTCAATGCACTTGGCCTTGAATGTCATAGCCAATCTCTTGTAAGTTACCTAATGGGTATCTCATAGTTATAAACAAATGAAATTACATTTCAGTAGAAAATATTTAAGTTAATATGACTTTTATTTGTCTCTAGTGTTGATTATTTATCCCCTCTTCATATCAAGATACTTATAAATTAAAGTTGATTATTAATTAAGACAATAAGTTTTCTCTTTGGAAGAGCTATGGCTGCATGCATATAAGGAATCATTTTTAGAATTCCTCAAATTCCTGGGGTTGGGGTGGGAAGAATGACATGGTCCGGGAAAAGAAAACTCTTTTGAAATTATTTATGATACCAGTCCCATTAAACCTAAGATCAAGAGGTATCTTAAGAGACATCCTTCTGACTCCAAAGATCTAACCTCAACACTGCAACTGGAGAACACTTACTACAACACAAAATGATCATTTTACCTTGCTCTCTTAAAATATCCAATCGCCTGCTTCCCCAGGTAAAGCCCAAGTCCTAACCAAGCACGCAAGGCTCTTTACGATGGGAGCCTCCTTCAGCCACATCTCTTACTACACTGCTCCAACCCTGCATCCAGTCACAAAGTATTTCTCACTCTCTGAACCTGCCATACCCTCTAATGACTGCCTTCCTACATGCTGCTCCTTCAGCCTGTCATATCCCATCATCCCCTTCTCTGCCTAGTCACCTCTGATTCATCCACAAAGCACAGACCATCCCTCTCTTTGCCATAAATTCAATTTATAAACAGCTCTATCATAGAATTGATAATGCATAGAAAGGGAAAACGAGAATAAGAGTGTTGTGATCTGCATTTTATTTTAAATAATAGCACACAATAGTAACATTGAATTATCAGAGTTGAAAGGATTTCAGCCCAAGGATTTCAAATTTTTACTTTCAGCAGTAAAGTCATTCTTTGGTTTTTATAATGAAATACTAGAGGCCCGTTGCAGGAAGATTCCTGCAAGAATAGGGCTTCCAGTGGCTGGAGCCAAGCAGAGAGGGGAGCGAAACCAGCTGAGGCAGGCTTTGCTCCCACTCCGAGCTGCTCCTGCTGGGTTTCCTCTCCCTCTCCCAGGTGCTGTGGCGGGTTTCCTCTCCCTCTCCCAGGAGCTGTGGCGGGTTTCCTCTCCAGCTCCCAGGCGCTGTGTTGGGTTTCCCCTCCCTCTCCCAGGCGCAGTGGTGGGTTTCCTCTCCCTCTCCCAGGTGCTGTGGCGGGTTTCCCCTCCCACACCCAGCCCCTCCTGCTGGGTTTCTCCTCCTGGGCACAGCCCCTCCTGCTGGGTTTCCCCTCCCACTTCCAGCTCCTCCTGCTGGGTTTCTCCTCCCACTTCCAGCCCCTCCTGCTGGGTTTCCCCTCCCGCTCCCAGCTCCTCCTGCTGGATTTCCCCTCCCACTCCCAGCTCCTCCTGCTGGGTTTCCCCTACCACTCCCAGCCCCTC
>NW_006293784.1:831220-834716 GCF_000327345.1 Myotis davidii | reverse complement strand
CCCCGCCGCCGCCTCTACTTGGCTCCCTTCTGTGCCGCTCGGCCTCCATTTTGTCCTCAGTCTTCCCTCGCAACTGGTGTATGCAAATTAACCACCATCTTTTAGCTCTATAATTGAAACATTGTATCTTTTGGAGCTGTTGCTTCAGGAGCTCAGAGGCTGGAGCGGCAGGCGGGTAACGTTGTAGTCCTCCGTCACTGAAGCAAGCAAGCCTCTCTGTTCGCATCAGCTGACTGGCTGCCTGCCGCCATCTTGGCTGCCAGTTAATTTGCATATCTCGCTGATTAGCCAATGAAAAGGGTATTGGTCGTACGCCAATTACCATTTTTGTCTTTTATTAGATAGGATTCCTTATGCCTAATAGGTAAACCTGATACAAGCAGAATTATGCTGGGTGAAGCTCTGATGGAATGGTAGACTCCCAGGCAGGGGTCCACCGGGGCACATTCAGTCATTCATCTAACTCATAGCTATCAAGTGCTAGTCCTGTGTCAGTTACATGCTGGCTACTATGCAGGCCACCCAGATCCAAGAGCAAAAACTTCATAGTGCCTGCCTTGCTGGAGTTTCCACTCAGGAAAGGCTTTAAAAACTCACTCTTCCTAGTCTAATGCCCCATTTTACAAATGAAGCAAATGTATAGCATAAAGGTTTTGAGATTTGCTCGAGGCCTCTCCATAAATTACCAGCAAAACCCAAAACTCTTGACGGCCCACTCTTAAGCCATGCTCCTCAATGAAGCACAACCAGGAATAAAATAGAACATCTGGCACTTTCTGATGTTTTCTGGTTCTTTAAATAGTACAAAAATATAAATGGTGATTTCTGAAAATCATTTAGTGTCTAATTAATCAAACTAAGTTTACTTATTAGGAAATCACAAATGTCACCACCACCACAGAACTGCCTAGATTTCTTTGCAAATTTGTTTTCATTCCTAAACACTTTAATTTTAGCTCCAATAAGTGTATTATGTTTTAGAGTGTCAGTAAAGACATAGCTATTCATTGATAAATCATTTATTTATGCTATTACTATTTGCCAAAAGGAAGTCATCTTATTAGAAATATGAGTTTTAGTATATTTATAAAAAGGACCTCAGCTAGATACTAGTATAGAGTGAACATTTGGTAAATCTTACTCTCCTTAATTCCCTTCCCACATCACTTTCATCCATTATGGTATTAGTAATTTAGAAAAAGCTTAGAAGACTGAGCATAATTACTTTAATTAGAGGCCAAGGAGTTGAATCAAGAACCTCTAGAAATTGTTTGTCTGGAGAAAGTCAAAAAAAGAAGGTTTTCTCCTCTCTTATACATTCTTTAAATATACTTAAAAATGTATTTTAACAATCATTATACTCTATATAGGAAATAAAAAAACATAAAAAATAAAATAAAATTTCTGCATTATTTATACATATGTATATACCATTTTCATAAAATTTAAATCTCTAAAGGTTGATTTCCTGCCATAGTCACCAGATATCACATTAAATCATTTCCCATGACATAACCTAGTGACTTAAAAATATAATTAGAATCACTGCATAATAGTCCATTATATAATTGAACATAATTCATTTAACCACTGCATTATAATTGGATATTAAGATTTTTAGTTTTCCCTTTCATAAATCAAGTTGTAATAAATACCCTATACTGATAACTAATTGTTTAAGGATAGATTTTTTAGAAGTAAAATTAATGGGTAAAATACTATAAAATCATTTAAAATCTCTTGACAAATTGCCTTTCAGAACAGGTATATCAAATTACACTCATACCAGTAGTGTATGAGAGTATCTTAGTATTTTTAATAATCCTCACAAAATCTCCCTTTTGAATTTGAAGAGAAAAGGCAATATTATGTGAAAGAGAAGTAGATTTATATAATGTAATGACATAGAGAGCTGGAGAGTTTTAGTCTTACCAGAGGTAGTCTCCTGTCACTGTGCCCTAGTTCAATGACCACAGATTGGTCAGTTTTAATCAACCTATAACCAATTCCTAATGTGAAAATGGGGCTGATAAGGATAATTTTACTTTAAGTGCCTGAAAGTAGTCAACTAAACAGGGCTCCCTCTTGAGGTCCATTACTGCTCTAAAGTAAATTATTGTATTGATTATCTATAATCAGGAATAATAAAGTGTCAGCAATTTTAAGTAACAATCGCTAATAAGTGAAAAAGATTCCCCTGTTTTCTTTCTTGGGACAAAGGAATATATGCATTAACAACATTTTGCTAGGCAATGCAGCTACCACTGACATTCTTCAAAATTATTGATTCTTTTGGTGCAATTAAGTTATGTACTGCTGATTAATGTCTCCTCACCAATCCAATGGGTTGTTATTAAGTTAGTAAAAATCCATGGGAAGAGTCAGGCAAATAACATTTAAATGTCATTTTCACAACCCTTCCTGGGAATGAAGTACTCAAAGAATACCAATAAATGAAGTAAAGTTCTCTACAGGCATTCAATTTTCATTCATTTAATGGGAAGAAAAGAAAGCTCACCTTATTTAAAAATAAATAAATAAAATTTTAAAAAGCCTTAACCCCATAGCCATGTGCACCAAGGGAGAGCCAGCTGTCTGAATATATGTATTCCAACTTCTGGGGTTATCAAAACCTCCAAGGAATTAACTCAGGAACAATGAAATGAAATAAAACCAAAGTACATTAACATCCTTTATTTAAACTGAAAGGTCATATTTAGACCAGTGAGAGATTATAGATTAAAATTCATGTGCTTCACTTTAGAGATAAATTTCCTGTGAACAGATCTAGTGTACAAAAGTGAGTCTTAAGTTTTTTGCTTAAAATTATAGAGAACCAATTCTATCAAGTTGTTCATGGTCCTGGTTTTGCAGTAGTGTGACTAATGGAAAAACATTGTTACCATTTTTTAACTTGTTAAATAAAGCTGCAGATGTTTGGGGTCACTAACTTTCCAAAGTGAGGGGCTCTGATGACATTTAGATTTTCTATTGTTCTCCATTCTCAATCTTATTTTTGTGCTTTTTAATATGCATATATTTGACTAAATAAGAATACTTTTCTTATTTATCAAAAATATTAGAAATATTTTCTAAAATTAGAAATATATTTTAAAATATATTTGATTAATTATCCAGAGTGGAAATAATATTGGAAATAACCTGACCATGACTTTTTTTACAGTTACCTAAAACAAATGAGGTTTCCCAGCTCCTTTAAAAGGATGAGTTCCTCACATACATTGTGGGTGGAAGTGAATTGGTACTTCAATTACTTGGCTATATTGCCTCCCCACGCAGGTAACACTGAAACAGGATACTTAGCCAGTGACGGGGAGGGCATGTGCGTGTGAGTGAGTGTGTGTGAGTGAGTGTGTGTGTGTGTGTGAGAGTGTGTGTGTGTGTGTGAGTGAGTGTGTGTGCTAGCACATGGCCATGTGCGTACTCCTGTGTGTGTGTGTGTGTGTGTGAGTGTGTGTGCTAGCACATGGGCATG
>NW_006293784.1:825217-830847 GCF_000327345.1 Myotis davidii | reverse complement strand
TGAGTGGAGGCCATGCAGATTGGAAGCAGGTATCTGGGATTTATTTATCTTCTATAATTGAAACTTTGTAGCCTTGAGCGGAGCTCAGGGCTGGCCAGGGAAGGCAGGAAGCTTGGCTTCCTCCATTGCCAGGGGCAACCCAAGCCTCCTGCTCGCTCCAGCTCCGTGGCCACTGCCATCTTATTTGGGTTAATTTGCATATCTGCCCATTTGGCTGGTGGGTGTGGCCTGTGGGTATAATGGAGGTATGGTCAATTTGCATGTTTCTCTTTTATTAGATCATATATATATATATGCGCGACTATTATGACTGAAGGACCAGAATGACCGGAACAACCAGTTGACCAGTCGATATGACATGCACTGTCCACCAGTGGCAGATGCTCAATGCAGGATCTGCCCCCTGATGATCAGTGCACTACCACAGCCAACCTTCCAGGGCTCCACCCCTGGCTGGCCTACCTCCTGCAGCCCCTTCCTCCCAACCCCCTGCCCAGTGACCCCCCCCATAGGCCTCATTCACCAGCCAGGCTGAGGGACCCCACCTATGCACGAATTTGTGCACCAGGCCTCTAATATATATATATATATATCCCTATATAATAAAAGGGTAATACACAAATTGACCAAACAGTGGAACAACCGGAATGCCCATGGCCCCTCGCCCCAGGAAGGGGGCTGGCTGGGCCCCACCAATGCATGAATTCATGCACTGGGACTCTAGTATGTGTGTGTGTGTGTGTGTGTGTGTGTGTGTGTATACACTAAGACTCAACAATTTCACTTCTAGGTATATGTCCACCAGAAATGTCTATATATGAAACAAACCACACAAAATAAAGTGTTTGTAGCAGCACTACTCATAATAGCTCCAAACTGAAATTACCAAAAGATCCTTAAACATTAGAATAAATAAAGACATTATAGCACAATCACACAATGGACTGATATTCAGCAACAATGATTGGGATTATGAAAACTTATGTCTCAACCTATTATTCTTCCAATAAAGAAAGCAAAATAAAATTCCTAAAGATATGCATCATCTGTCTTTCAAATTACTTATGCCATGTAATATACCTACACACACACACACACACACACACACACAGACACCAACTAAAAAATAAGGTAGTCAAAAATAGTCACAGAGTAGTAAATAAAGCCAAGGATATGTGTATTGATTACATTTATTTATATTACACTAATTGCAAAAATAATTTGAGATTTGGTTATAAAAAAGTGTGTATATATGTATATATGTGTGTATATGTATACGTATATGTATATATGTATATTACTATATATGTGCATAGATAATAGTAATTACTATAGATAAAAATCATATAGAAAATAACTAGAAAGTTCAATCATCCTGAAAAAATTTGAAAAATTAGAAAGTGAAAAAACTAAATGAGATAAAATGGAATACCAACATTGGAACAATTGAGATCATATTGAAACATTTTTCACAACCCTAACACTCACCTATAGATTACAGATGTGGTATGTGAATATACATATCTGTGTGTATATATGTAAAATGCACTATAAAATGAGAAATCTTTCAAAGAGCGCCATGCTCTTCCACTCTCCCAATATGCTGCCATTTATCAGACTAGGCCCCAATCAATAAGTTCTTATGAGTAAAGACTGTTTGTTATTACTTATAGTTGAAATAGGACAGTAATATTAGACTGAGCTTTCTGGTAAATTAAACCCTTCACTATTAGCAAAGTGCCTCAGGAGTTTAGCTCTGTGGGACCAAAGGAGTAGACAAGGGTATAGTTATTTGAATACTTATATGCACAAATGTGATTCCTAGAGTTTTCTATGGCAGTAACTCATGCATAAGTAAAATATAAGAAACAACATATAGACTATAACAAACATAAAAATGTAACATGTAAAATAAATGTAATTCCTAAAGTTAAGAAAATGAAAAGGAAAGTCTTATATTGAAAGAAGATAATTATAACGCATATCCTACAAATGACTCATATCCAAGATATAAAAAAACACCTACAAATCAATAAAAAAAAAGTAGACAACTTTTTAAAAAATTAGTCTACTATCTTAAGTTTGTATCAATGCTGTTTATAATACCCCCAAAACAGAACAGTGGATATTGCTTCTTAATAGTATATTAATAGTATACTATTAATAGTATACTATTAGTATACTATTACACTTAATAGTATATATGCTGTGATGGTGACTAAAATGTTTTAGTTATAAAATGTTAATAGTATACTATTAGCATACATATATACACTTAATAGTATATATGCTGTGATGGTGACTAAAATGTTTTAACGTAAAGTTTTTAGGACCAAAAATAAACTCACTTTCCTTATTTGCATGAGCCCTAAGTAGCAGAGGAGAATATATATATACTAGAGGCCCAGCGCACAAAAATTTGTGCACTCAGGGCGGGAGGATGTCCCTCAGCCCGGCTTGCACCCATTTGCAGTCCAGGACCCCTTGGGGGATGTCCACCTGTAGACTTAGGCCCACTCCCCAGGGGATCAGCTAAACTTGCGCAGTCAGACATCCTTCAAACTAGAGGCCCAGTGCACAAAATTTTGTGCACTGGGAGCGGGGGAGCCCGGCCTGTGCCCAGTTGCAGTCCAGGACCCCTTGGGGGATGTCCACCTGTAGACTTAGGCCCACTCCCCAGGGGATCAGGCCTAAACTTGCAGTCAGACATCCTTCTGGTAGCCAGGGAGCCCTTGGGGGATGTCTGACTAAAGGCTTAGGCCCCCAAGGGAGCTGTGATGAGGAAGCTGGGGTGACAGAGGAGCCACATTGTCCCACCCCGCCGCCCTGGGTCGGGTCGCACATGGGACACCCAGACAGCGGACGGGTGGGCCGGCAGATCGCACTTGCCCCACCCGGCCTCCCCGGGTCAGGTCACACACAGGATGCCCCCCGCCCTGGGTCTCAGATAGCAGGCCTGGATGGCGGCAGGGCAGACGGGATGACGCTGTCCTGCCCCACCACCCCAGGTGGCAAATAGCAGGCCTGGATGGCGGCAGGGCAGGCAGGATGGTGCTGACCCGCCCTGCCTGCAGTATGCAAATTAGCCGCCATCTTTGTTGGCAGTTCATTTGCATATTGCGCTGATTAGCCAATGGGAGGCGTAGTGATGGTATGGTCAATTACCATGTTTGTCTATTATTAGGTATATATAAATACCTTTAAAGGTCATTAGTATTCTTAAATATCCTAGAAACCAAACCGTCATCTTTTTTATATAGCATGCTCCATTAACATTATTTAAAGCATTTGGAAGAAATTAGCCATAAATGAATTTTGGTTTGTGTATTACCTACATTAATATTTGTCACCACTGTCATCATAACTGAGAAACTAAACATGTCAGTAACACTAGTCATAAATCAAACCTATCGTAATTCTTATCATCCAGAAAATAGCCATAAATAACAGAATAAGTAATAATGCCTGTGAATAGGAGAAAAGACTGTCACAGAGCATGTAGAATTTTCATGTAAAAGACACTCTCAGATATCACTTAATGCTGCAAGCAACCCTTCCAGAGTCCCAGATCCTGCAAATATGACCTGGTTTCTGCCTATGGCAAATCAAAGATAGAAGGTTGATAGAAATTTTGCTGGAGGTGAGGAAAAGCAATAGATGAGAGCCTAATGCCAAAGAAATATTTAAAAACCTGAAATGTAATGATGAACATATGGAAATCAAAATTTAAAACAAAATTCCATTTATAATTCACAAAATGAAATACTTGGGTATAAATCTAACAGAACATAGACAGGATCTATACCTTACAAATTACAAAATACTGATGAAAGTAATCAAACAACACCTAACTGAATGGAGAAATATATCATTTTAATTAATTGCAAGACCCAACATAGTAAATATGTCAATTTTCAGCAAATTGATGTATGAATTTTATGCAATTTCTATCAAAATCCCAGCAATTTTTGCTATAGACATAGACAGAAAGCTTATTCTAAAATTTATATCAGAAGATATATGGTAAGATCTAGAGTACCAAAGACCATTGATAAAAAAACAAAGTACTAGGAATCACCCTACCCAATCTTATGACATACTATGTAGCTATAGTAATAAAGACTGTATAGTATTGTTGGGGAAATACAGCATTTTCAAAAAAGGGTGCTGGAGAAATTGGACATACATTGGGAAAAAAACAAACAAAAAAACTTCAACCTAAACCTCACACCTTATACAAAAATTAATTCAACATGCATCGTGGATTTGCCCAGCTGGTGTGGTTCAGCCATTGAGTGTCACCCTATGAACCAGGAGGTCACGGTTCAATTCCAGGTCATGGCATATGCCAGTGTTGCAGTTTCGATCGCTAGTAGAGGGCGTGCAGGAGGTAGCCTATCAATGGTTCTCATCACTGATGTTTCTCTCTCTCTCTCTTCCTCTACCTTCCTCTCTCGAAAATCAATAGGAATATATATTTTTAAAAATGCATCATGGATTTAAATATAAAATATAAGTATATAAAACTTGAAGAGAATGAAAAGATAAACTACAAACTGAAAAAAAAAACTAGCAAATCACATATTCAATAAAAGACAAAGATCTAAAATATATAAGAGCTCTTAAAACCTCACATTAAAAATATCCATTCAGAACATGGGCAAAAGACATGGAAGGACTGATAGACTCACCTTTCCCTGGAATGTAATTACTAAACCCACCTGTCCCAGGAACGGCGATGACTTACTGTAAATGTGATATGGCCCCAACTCAGAAGGAACACCTTGTATGGACATATACATTGACTAACCAACCAGCTCTCACCAAGTACCCCAAGCCCTTATGCCTTCCTCATTCTCCTTAAAAAAAAAAAAAAGAGTTCTAACCACTGCACGGGCTACTGCTCTCCTTTTGCGAGAAAGCCCGGCAGGTCTTCCCTCTAATAAAGCCTGTGTCACCTGGTTTTCAGCCTCCGACTGATCTTTCAAGGATGTTTCACTGAAAATAATATACAAGATGAAAAATAAGCACGAGAAAAATATGTTCACAACATTAACCCTTTCAAATTAAACAGACAGTGAGATCACTGCCCACCTAAAAGACAAAATAGAGATAGCCCTAAATGAAGTGAGGATGCAGAGAAATTAGATTGCTCATATACCATGTATATAAATTGTACATCCACTCTGGAAAAGGAGTATGATAATTCCTTACAAAACTGTGTGCTTACCAGATGACCTGGCAATTGTGCTCTTGGGCATTTATCCCAGAGAAATGAAAATTTATGTTCACATAGAAACCTACACCTGAATGTTTACAGCTGCTCTATTTGTAATAGCCCCAAACTGGAAACAACATAAACTTCCTTTGGCAGGTAAATGGTTGAACAAACTGTAATACATCTATGTCATGGCATACTACTCAGCAATAAAAAGGAACAAACTTATTACAGGCAATAATGTGGGTGAATCTCTAGGAAATTATGCTCAATGAAAAAAAGCTAATCTCAAAATTTTGCATGATTATATTTATACTAGAGGCCCGGTGCACAAAAATTTGTGCACTTTGCGGGGAGGGGAGTCCCTCAGCCCGGCCTGTGCCCTCTTGCAGTCTGGGACCCCTCAGGAGTT
>NW_006293784.1:816630-824932 GCF_000327345.1 Myotis davidii | reverse complement strand
GCTGCCGCCATCAATGATCGCTGGATGGCTCCGCCCAGGCCCCAGCCTAAAGCTTCAGTCTGAGGCTTGGGGCTGACATATGCAAATTAGCCGCCATCTTGGCTGTCGACTAATTTGCATATCTCACTGATTAGCCAATGAAAAGGGTAGCGGTCGTACGCCAATTACCATCTTTCTCTTTTATTATATAGGATAACATTTTTAAACTACAAAATTAAAGAGATTGAGGAGAGATTAGTGGTTGCCAGGATGTAGGAAGGTGGGTGAAGAGGGAGGTGGTTTTGGCAGTAGATGGTGACACAGGAGATCCTGGTGATGGAAATGTTCTTTAATAACTTGAGTGGTGGCAGTTATGTAGAAGGAGATGGGAGGTGAGGGGAGCAGAGGAGAGGAGAGGAGAGGAGAGGAAGGGAAATGTGTACACATAAAGCTGGTGAAATCTGAATAAGATTGATGATTCCTATGATGTCAAATTCCTAGCTGAGAGAAATTGTGTGAAGGATATATAGAGTCTCTCTACATTCTTATTACTGCATGTGAATGTACAATTATCTCAAAATATTTCTTAAAAGCTAAAATTTGCATTAGCAAAAGCTAGAAGTTTTGTCCCTCCCTTTGAGAGGGACAATAGCCCTCCAAATAACCAAACCCCCCTGAACATCAGGCGACAACAGAACACTGCATTTGGTGCCATTAGCACCGTTCACTGTGTTACTTTCCATAAAGCAAAAACCCTTGAGAAAGCCTCTCAGTAGCAGAACTGTCTGTGTGACTCGGATTTACATGTGCCAGCTTGACAGGAAGATTAGCTGAATCTCACCAGGGACAACTGTGGTTTGTCCTTCTGCTCCCAAGAAGACTGAAAGCCAAACCTCTGACCTGAGGCATTAGCCTCTAGCACAAAGCCAAGGGCTTTGGCCCAAAAAACTCTGCTCTGGGAAATCAATTTGCAACCTTGTAATTTATAACAGAGTTCTCTATAAAATATTCCAGCCTCATCTTAAACGCCCAGAACACTACAAAACTGTATTAAAATTTTCAATTAGACAAAGAGTTTGGCCCTTGGTAATCCTTTTTAACTGAATAAACTATACTATTATTTTCCCTTTAAAAAATCCTTTATTTATATGAGGTTTGTAAATTCTACCTAATCTAACAAACTGAGGCAGCAGTATCAAAGAAAAGGAAGTAACTCCTTCCCTAAGTTCACAGAGGTTTGCAAAGTGCTCTCAAACAGTTTTATCATAGCTTAGTACTATTTCATTGGCTCATTGATTCATTGATCACCTATGAATGCCAGAAATATGCTGTCTTTTGGATACAGACACACACACCCATAACTACACAGCCACTACCTTAAGAAGTCTCTAGTCTATTGGATGAGTAAGATATTTTAACAACAATGATAAACTATATTATTATATCAATGAGATCTGAGCAACATATTGAGAAAGGCCAAATACCTGAGTGACTTAAAGTATACCTTTCCTAGGATTGTCAGCACCTTTATGCCTATTTGTGAAATCACAGTGCTAGGTATCCAGTATTGCAGTGGAATAGCAAACTCATTTCCCTTTCCTAAGGTTCAAATACAGCTCAACAGGAATTTCAATATTTTTCTTCTTAGGTTGAATTCATTCCAATTTTGAAAGAAATAGAAAATGAAAATGAATTTTTACAAAAAGTATATAAATGTAGGTAAGACAGTATCAGTAGGTCAAAAGGAAGCAAAAATTGACTTCATCTATCTTGCTAGATTGCATGTCCTGTGTGACAGGAATTGTCTGCTTCATCATTGTCATCCCAGAGCCTAGAACAATGTCTTGTAAGTAAGGACTTAATCAACATTTATTACCAAATACTGGAACAAGAAACAGATCTTTAAGTTCTAACCTGTCCATCAATATCTATCTAAATATTTATGAATTCGTGACCAAACTTCCTGTCAGGCCTCAGCTCTCAACACAGAGAATTTTTACCTCCTTTTAAAAATGATGTTTCCTTTCCTTTAACCACACAATATTTATTATGAAGTTAATAAGCCATTATTAAATCAAAACTCTTCTAACAGAAGATTTAAGTGATAATAAAGTATTACCACTTACAGTAAAGAGGATATTGGCTTGGGGTTCTAGTTTTATTTGCTTCCTATCATATGGAAAAAAATGGTTCTCAATTATCTTGAGAATGGTTGAATGAATGAATTACTTCTAATTGTACTGTGCTCTGTAATTTACTGAAATGTATGAGTCATTAAAAACAGGCGAACATTATGAGACCATTGATTTTTCTGCTTCAGAAGGCACTCTAAAGCCATGCAATAACTGTCAGATTAAACACGTAAGTCTCTTTGAATGTCCTGGAGTTTTAAGTTGTGCCATTTGAGCAGAGGGATCTCAATCGAAACAACCAGATGTAACTTGGGGGCTGTGCTGGTTTGCTTCTCTTCTAACAATGACAGGTTCCCCCTGGAAAGGCTGCTTTCCATTAATTTCTCATTTATCATCAAGATAAAGTTTGATACAAGGTCATAATATTAAACTATTAATTCAGACTCCATCTTCCGACTTTTCCTGGGTGCTTCTCACAAAATCTTCCCAAATATACATTTCAATCTTAATCTTAGAAATATAAAGATCATGAAAGAATATAAATTCTGAGACTGAGTTTAAGTGATTGAATATGGCAACTAGACTGGGAGACTAGAACTTGTCTCCTTACTGTTGATCTCGCATTTTGTTCATCAGACCTCACCTATATGACCTCCAGTTTGTACCCAAGGTATGCAATCCTCTGATCTTCACATTGGGTTCTAGGAGTGGAAACTCTAACTCAGCATTAGAAGAGTTATGCCCAAGGTCTTGAATTCCTTCACATGAGCCTGCCATATTTCATCTGAGCAGCCAACCTGTGTATAAGTTTTCTGATGGCCTTTGCTGTATGTTTAACTCTGAGATTATGATAGTGTAATTCCAGTAAAAAAAAACTAGTGGGATTTATTTTCAATGTTTAGGAAGATGATGATTGGGAAGGGAAAAGAAACTTTATTTGAAAAAATAAACGTGGAAAAAAAACAGGAATAATTAAGGTGTGATAAGGAGATACTTGTCCACCAGATAATAATATGCAACAAGAATCATAGTAACTAATAAAGATCATTGTCTCTGTAATGCAGACCTGGTCCAAATCCAAGTTCTGTTATGTGTGACCTAAGGCAAGTCATGTAATCTCTTAGAGCCCAAATTCCATAATAATAAATTGGGGATAATTATAGTACTTATCTATATATACATAGAAGGCTAAAATACAAAGTGTCCCCTCAGGAGTTTGACCAAGAGACCAGGAGTTCCATCACTCACTATGGCATGCGCTGACCACCACAACTGGCAGCCGGCAGTCAGGGAAGGGAGATCCAGACTGGCAGCCGGAAGGCCCCAGCCAGCAGCTGGAAGGCCCTGATCAGCCCTGATCACTGGCCAGGCCTAGGGACCCTACCCATTCACAAATTTCATGCACCGGGCCTCTAGTGTATTGATAAGAGTTAAATATACTAAGACTATTGACCTATTAAATTCATAAAAATTAAAAAGATGAATGCTTAATATTAGTAATGTTACTATGAGAAAGGACACATGTAAACTTATATTTGTTATAGCTCATTTGACCTTTTAAAAGAAGTAAACTTTTAAAATCATATAAGCTAAAAACAATATGCATGCACTTTGACCTGGAAAATGCCATTCTCAATGTTCACCTTAATATAATCATTAGATATCTTAAATATCCAAAAATAGGAGATTGCCGAAACCGGTTTGGCTCAGTGGATAGAGCGTCAGCCTGCGGACTGAAAGGTCCCAGGTTCGATTCCGGTCAGGGGCATGTACCTGGGTTGCAGGCACATCTCCAGTAGGAGATGTGCAGGAGGCAGCTGGTCGATGTTTCTCTCTCATCGATGTTTCTGACTCTCTATCTCTCTCCCTTCCTCTCTGTAAAAAATCAATAAAATATATTTTAAAAAAATAATAGGAGATTGATAAATATGGCATATCCTTTAAATAGAATACAAATATTAACATAGTATATATTTATAATATAAATATATGTTCACAAAATCAAACAAAATAAATGCGGCCAAGGCTTGGGGAGTTTCTGTTTCTAACCAGATTTTATGTCCCAATTGTATTGCTTTCGCTATTGCTTTAACCTATATTCTTCAACCTAAATTAGTTTCACTCCCTCTCCCCTTTTTTATAAATCTCACATGATTCTCTGTTCTGTATTTCAAGCATCCTCATAATTTGGAATTATTTCTGTTGCTAACTCTTTCCTTTCCCATTAGACTCTGAGCAATATAGGAGCAAGGATTGTGTTTAATTTACCACTCCTTAGCAATTACTGCGATACCCTACAAAACCATAGTTCCCTTTGATATGGATACAAATTTTTAATATTGGTTATTTTCCTATATAGAAATTCTATGATATTATAGCTCCTTCCCTTAATAGATGTTTCTATATCTCAGACATACCCCAGCAGAAATTAGGAAACTGCAGATTTCCTCAAGAAAGTTCAAGACATAAAGCAATGAGAAAGAATGCAAATACAAGAGAAAAAGAGAATGTTTGAAGGTCTCAAGACTCTGAAAAGTAAAATTGAGAGAAAGCCTCCAGATCATGCCACCATGTGTCCCTCTCCTTGACTCAAGGACTAGGCCAGGAGCAAGGCATGAAGTGCCATCTGAGGCAATGGGCAATCAACAAACACAGGGATATTTTTCTAACATAACTATATTTGTATTTATCTATTTTGCTCTATTTTCTCCACCCTCTTGCTGCCTTCTGCTCTGTCAGACAGGGATGCCTATGGCTATTTGGCACTACTAGCAAAGGAGCTAAAAGAGACTTTTCAGTACTTCATAGACTATAAATGAATCCCAAATCAAAAGCAATCTTCCCAAGCAAAGGACAGGCACCTCTTAGGCTTTATCATAAAAAACCATAAAATAGATGGGAAACTGGGAGGGGAGTAGAAAACCACAAAGCCCTGGAAGAAACATAAAATATAACAAACATAGTCAGATAATAACAACAGAAATTACACAAATAAAAATATCATTTTTAAAAAGTTCAGTTTGTAAAATCCAACCATCTGCATAATCCAATCTTTTTCTAGTAAACTGTAAAAACTGTGTGGGAAGCACTAGAATTTCATTCAAAAGTAGGTGTTTCAATAGCCATTTCTGTAGATTTATTCTAGTGAGAGTTTGAAAACGGATCAATCAAGGCAGCTCAGAACAAAACAGCAGTTAGATACAAACACCTCCTCATGCTATGACGTAGTCTGCAGCATGTGGATTCATTCATGGCTTACATTTTCCCCAAAGTCCACATTATATTTTTGTCTTTGCCTTCAGTGTGTATGTATGTAGAAATACTTTATTCACCCAAATTACTCTCCAACTGTGGTTCCATTTTCATCTATATTTAAAGACAACAGTACGTACCAAATGGTAAGCAAACACTAAGATTAGAAATGGTGCCTGGCATGACCTACTTCTTGCAGTTTCTAACAGGTAAAGAAAGAAATCGATTATAACCATTATTGTCTACATTATTTGCTAACACTTATTATTGCTTATCTTATGCAGGTGCTATGTGGGCACTTTTCATCCCCCAGCTAAGTAAGTGAGGTGGGTGGTGGTATCTCCATC
This sequence comes from Myotis davidii, assembly GCF_000327345.1. Classification (NCBI taxonomy): domain Eukaryota; kingdom Metazoa; phylum Chordata; class Mammalia; order Chiroptera; family Vespertilionidae; genus Myotis; species Myotis davidii. Next base: position 819,222 of record NW_006293784.1, on the reverse strand, counting down.
ATAGCTGTGGACACAGAACCATGGAATGCACTCCTCATGGTAAAGCCAGGCTACTGAACAAGGTCATCCATGGCCCCATATGGATAATTCCTACTTCTTACTCCTGGACTATAACAATTAAATGATTCATTTGTCCCTTCCTCAGAGGCTAGTGGCAAAGAGATGTTATATAAGAACTGCACTAAAATAATTTCAACATGGTACATAAAAAGAATGCACTTAATATAATTCCTAGAGAGAGGTTTGAGTCATTCGGTATTTAACTTAGTTGTATAACATCGCCCTACCCTTACTGGAGAAAACTAATGCTGTCTATTACCTGACACACAAAATGGTGACTAATAATTATATTAGCTAACAATAATATAAAGCTAGAACTGCAACACTCGTAAATTATGCCAAAAGTCATAACAAACTATATCTATAACAATAAAAGCCTAATATGTTAATTAGACTGGACAACCGAATGACCTTCCAGACATCCTTCCAGACAACCTTCGGATGACGTTGGGGCTGCGAGGGCCGAGGCAAGCTGCCACGGCTACAAGGGCCATTTACTTGTAATGTTTCTAATAAACACTTGAGTCTTAGTTTATTCAATGCCTGATACATGAAAGGAAAAATAAAATTGAGGTTTCAAATAATGTCTACCTTTTCAGATAAGGCCTGAAGTTCAGCTAGAAAAGAGAAATGTCAAAAGTAACTCTGAACACTTACTCTGTAATATTTCAGTAGGTAACAACTGAAAGGCATGTGTGGACATGACGATAGTTAAGTTCCCTTGATATGTTTAGGTAGGGAGAGAAATGTCACGACTTTCAGATACTTGGGGCATGATGCTTCCATACTACAGACTGAGGAATATAGTTCTTTGTAATGATAGACTAGGCACAGTCTCTCAGGATTACTATATGTCTATTTAAAGACTATAGGAAAAACATGCCAGTTGTCCCATGGCCTGGCCTGGCTTAGCCCTATCAGGGATTCTGGGTCCTCATAATTTTTTTTTAAGATGGTCTTTATTCTATCACCTAGGAAAAAACAGTTAGTTTCATTTGCAAAACTATAGAATTTAGACGTACTAATTTTTAAAATCAGGGAAAATAATTATTGAATTATTACAGAATTGTGGCCTATATTTTTTTAATTTTTATTGAATTTATTGTGGTAATAAAATTATATAGGTTTCAGGTGTAAAATTCTATAACACATTATCTGTATATTGTATTGTATGTTCACCATCCAATGTCAAGTCTCCTTCCTATATTTTCTTATACTGGACCCTGTGAATATATGTGTTTGTATTATAAACAACATCTGATATGTAATAGTACTCAAAAGGACTCAGACATAATTACCATGCAATTTGTGTGAGGATCTGTACTACATTCTGCCTGCATCCTTACTGGCAGGTAGTTCATTTTCTCCTGAAGGAGATAGATCATTGCATTTTTAAATACTTTGAATATTGTTTAAATTTTAATTTTTTAAATTAACTAAATGTATTGGGTCACATTGGCTAATAAGATTACATAGATTTCAAGTGTACAAGTCTATGATATGTCTCCTGTATATTGCACTGTGTGCTCACCACCAAAGTCTAATCATCTTCCATCACCATCTATTTGTCTCCCCGCTCTATCCCTCTAGTAACCACCATACTGTTGTCTGTGTCTATGAATTTCAGTTTTATATTCCACATATGAGTGAAATCATATGGTTCTGAGCTTTTTCTGACTTACTTCATTTAGCATATTTTGAAGGCCCATCCATGTTGTTGCAAATATTTTAAATAACATGTTATAACTCTCCCCATCTTCAATTAGCCAAACTAAATATTCATATTTCCTTTAACCATTTGACTTATAAAAAGATTCCCAGAACTTTATATCTTACGTTCTGGTAAGTGTGTGGCCACTTGATAGTATTTCTTTTAAAATATCCAGCTGGAAACTGAACACAATATTTTACCTATAATCTGATTAACATTGACTGTATTGGGATGATTATTGCCACTCTTGATCTGAAGATAAAAGTGCTTTAATGCATCTTAAGGCCACTTCAGCTTCCTTTCACTGTATTCACATGTATATATTTATATAGTACACTGAACCCAGCACATTTGTCTGTGGCGTCTTCTGGGAAGGTGCTGCCTTCACTTTTGAGTTCAGCTGTGCATTGTTATAGGAACCTCTTGAGTATTTAAATATTGAATCAAGAAAATAATGCCATGGAGCTCCAGTGGCGCAATCGGTTAGTGCGCGGTACTCATAAGAAAATGATGCCAGTCTGGCCAGTATGGCTCTGTGGTTGAGTATCAACCCATGAACCATGAGGTCATCGTTTGATTCTGGTCAGAGCACATGCCCAGGTTGTGGGATCAATCTCTAGTAGCGGGTGTGCAGGAGGCAGCCGATCAATGATTTACTCTCATCATTGATGTTTCTATCTCCCTCTCCCTCTTCCCTTCCTCTCTGAAATCAATAAAAATATTTTTTTAAAAAAGAAAAAGATGCCATGTATGTATAAGAATGGCATCCCTGTTTTTCACATTTAATAATAGAAAGAAATATTTAGGCCTGCGTTTCTAAA
>NW_006293784.1:811787-815780 GCF_000327345.1 Myotis davidii | reverse complement strand
GCTCAGAGGCTGGCAAGGCAGGCAGGGAATGTTGCAATCCTCCGTCACTGAAGCAAGCCAGCCTCATGTTAGTTTCAAGCTGCCTGGCTGCCAGCCGCCATCTTGGCTGGCCCTTAATTTGCATATCTCGCTGATTAGCCAATGGGAAGGGTAGCGGATGTACACTAATTACCATGTTTCTCTTTTATTAGATTGGATATATACATATATATTAAAATAAACTGATTAAAAGGAAGTTACTTCTACTTGCAGAAATAATATATTGCCTACTGTATTTGGAAGAAGTAGAGTGCTTCTGTGATAGATTAGGTTTAAAAATAACCCAAGAATTTTAAATATTCAAAATATAAATTTCTTTAATTCTACAGGCATAATGTTGCCTGAATATTTTGCATAATTCTGATAGAAGTTTTCATATAATGGGATCTTCCAACTGATATTTTATGCTTATTACAAAACACATGAAACAAGAAATGAAGACCACAGAGATTTTTCCAAACTACATACAGTATTAGAAAAAAAAGTAAGACATTGGAAAATTAGAAAATGATGATACGGTTAATTTTAAGCTTCATTCCACAAAGCAAACTGAAAAAAAATCCAGCATGATGAGAAATATGTGGTCTATACATTATACAAAGTCGTACATTTTTTCATACAATCCCCAAACCTAAAAATGAAGTCCCTAGCCATCTACTTTAGTTGAATTATTTCCCAGTAAAATAATTTCAAACTGTAGGACACATTTTTTGAGCTTTATCCATCATCCTTTTTATTTTTTCCTATGATTCCCTCGTCCCTTTTAAATTCTCATTCATTGCACCCATTTCTTTTGTCTTCTAGGTGCACAGAATGTCAGCAAGTAGCAAAGCCCAAGGGATGGATTTGAATATTAAATTTTAAAATGATCTAGAGCAACTATTGTAATTAGTAGCCACTTAAATACTTTCCATCAAATATAATTAAGCTAGGTACCATTCTATATGTAAAAATAAAAAACATTGCCTAAGGCTACCTTTTATGATAAAAATGCTACAATCCCCACATCAGTACTGACTTTAATGCCACAATTTGAATTAGAAAAAACATTATTCACATAAGGCAAGTTAAGACTGAATTAAATCACAGTGATTAATTTGATTGTGGGTTAAAGCTGAATTTTTTTTAAATCTATAAAACTATGTAGAAATGATAGACGGAAATCTCAGTAATCAGGGTGAAGGTTTTTCTGTAATTAGCTGCAATGCATCATTAAATTCTATTGTACTAGCAACTAAAAAAGATAGCTCTTTTGAACTAATAAGAGAAGCATCAGAACAAAGACATTTAGCTTCAATACATTATATTCCAATCTTTTTCATTATGTACTCATAGTTAAATATGGTAACATCATTAATAAAATATTTGAAAGAAGTAACCAACAAAATGTGAGATAGGAAATATAGTAAGACAAGTATTTTACTATTGAGGAATAGGAAATCTAACAGAGATCTCTAACATCAAATAGGAGATATTTGTTAAAATTGAGAAGCTATTTACTAAAGTTACATCATCTAGTATATTCATATTTCTAATATTTTATTACTACAATTATAGAATTTATGTCATTACTGTCATCAGCCATTCATTTTCTTTATTCCACCCTTATATTTTTAATAAGCTCAATCAATTTCATTCATATTACCAAAAAATCCTAGAGTAAAGATATGTATATAATATATAGGTATGGATAAGTAGGTAGATAGAAAGTTTTATTATGAAAGCCATATAAGCTCACCGGCTGCTGTGCTAAAATACACCATGAAGAGACAAAGGTAAAAGCACAGTTATTTGGCTACACAATAACCCAGATAGAACATGATAGTAACTTGGACAAGGTAATAGTAATAAAGGTGGTAAGAACTGAAGGTGGAGCCAACAAAATCTGATGGAGGTTTTATTGTGGGGGAAGCAGAATTTCATTCTAAGAACCTGAGGGGTGGAGTTGCCATTAACTGCGTTGGGGAAGAATATCAGTGGAGCATGTTTATGGGACATGTTTAGTTCACTTCTGGATAATTTCACTGAACATGAATGGGCAATCGGACAGGAAAGTCTATAGTTCAGGGAACAGGTCCAAGGTGAGTATGTATATTTTGGTGGTGTTTGCATAAATTTTTAAAATAATGAATTGAATATCATTGAAGAAAAGAATATAGTCAAAAGAGGAAGAGGCACAGGACTGAGCTCTAGAATGTCCCAAATTTAGGGTATTATCTTGGTCAAACTTCTTTCAAGCAATGCCATACCAAATCATACACAGACCAAAACTATATGACAGTGTCAGGCACTACAGCCTTTGCTAAGATTGGGCATTAACTTTGTCACTTTGACATATTAAAATTGGTCTCTTGCTGTTTCAATATTAATTCATTACAAGTGAAAATAAGATGTTCCTATATGCTTACTAGAGGCCTGGTGCACAGATTTGTGCAACAGTAGGGTCCCTTGGCCTGAGCTTTGGGAATCGGGCCGATATTGCCTCTCTGACATCCCCCGAGGGGTCCCGGATTGTGAGAGGGCAGTTCTCAGGTGATGCACCCTGGAATCGGGCTCCCTCCTGTCTGGATTGGGCCTGTAGGGATCAGGGCCCCTCCTGTCTGGATCAGGTCTGTAGGGATCGGGCTGAAACTGGCTCTCCAATATCCCCTGAGGGGTCCCAGATTGCAAAAGGGTGCAGGGCATCATAGTTACCAGTTGAACAGTCGAACGGACAAACAGTTGCTTAGGCTTTTATATATATAGATTAGTAATTTGTGTTTTTATCTTCTATGTGTTCAGCTCATTTTTGTTCTTGATTATTATTGATTTATAAAATCACCCTTACATATTAAGTAACCTTTCATTTATGGTATTTATTGCAAATACTCTCATTTTCATCTTCATAGTTTTTGGTATGAGAAGTTTTACATTTTCTAGCCAAATCTATTTATTAATTACTTTCTTATGTATTACATCACTTTAATACATACAAAAATAAGTTATTTACATATTTTCTTCTAATTATTTATGGTTTCTTATTTTTTACATTTAACTCTCAGTCTTTCTGATATTTATGTTAGGTCATGTGGAAAGGCTCTCATTAAATATTTTATTAGATTTTTAGTTCATCTTATAATTATCCTATCTAATAAAAGAGAAACATGGTAATTGGCGAATGACCACTACCCTTCCCATTGGCTAATCAGGGTGATATGCAAATTAACTGACAGCCAAGATGGCGGCCGGCAGCCAGGCAGCTTGAAACTAACATGAGGCTTGCTTGCTTCAGTGACAGAGGACTGCAACATTCCCCGCCTGCCTTGCAGCCATGATCCCCTCACCCAGGCTGGCCAGGCACCCAAGCGGGACCCCCACCCTGATCCAGGACACCCTTCAGGGCAAACCAGGCAGCCCCACCCATGCACCAGGCCTCTATCCTATATAGTAAAAGGGTAATATGCCTCCTAGCACTGGGATCAGTGGCGCTGAGAGGCCTCCTAGCACCAGGATCAGCATGACAGGGGGCAGCACCCAAACCCCCTGATAGCCCTATGGCTCTGTGTGTGCCAGGAGGCGGGGTCACAACCTCCCTATCTGCCCTGCTCTGTTCGTGACAGGGGAAGGCGCCCCAACCTCCTGATCAGCCATGCTCTGTGCCTGATATGGGGGAGCTCCCCAACCTCTGATCACCCTGCGGCTCTGTGTGTGACAGGGTGCGGTGCCCTGACCCCCCTGCCCCCTTTGCTCTGTGTGTGATGGGGTAGAGCGATAACCTCCCCATCAGCCCTGCCCTGAGTGTGAGAGGGGAGGCTCCCCAACCCCCTGATTGGCCCTGCTCTGTGGGTGATAGAGGGTGGCGTCCCAACCCCCGCTCCACTGGCCCTGCTCTGTGTGTGATGGGGTAGAGCCATAGCCTCCCCATTGGCCCTGCACTGAGTGTGACAGTGGCGGTGGGCCCGCCCCCTCTACCAC
>NW_006293784.1:809785-811751 GCF_000327345.1 Myotis davidii | reverse complement strand
TATCCTTTTATGTGTATAAATTCAACTGGTATTTAGGAGTGGTATTGATTTTCATGTTTTATTACTTGCACATTACATTTATCATTATTTCTAAACTACTTACGTGATTTATATGGGTTTTGATAGCTACTTTAATTTATTTATTGATCCAGTCGTTTATCTATACTAATAATAGAGGAATATGCAGATTGTCCTGGACGCCGTCACAGTAACAGTAATGACTGAACAGCAGGCTGCGTGGGACGACAAGGCCAGCAGGGGAGTTAGTGAGGGATGACCAAATGACTGGGCAGCAGGTTGTGTGGGGTGGCCAGGCTGGCAGGGGGGCAGTTGAGGGCAACCAGGCAGGCAGGCAGAGGCCATTAGGGGTAATCAGACAGGCAGGCAGGTGAGAAATTTGGAGCCAGCAGTCCCGTATTATAAGAGGAATGTCTGACTACTGGTTTAGGCCCGATCCTTTAGGGGTCTCAGATTGGAGAGGATGCAGTTTGGGCTGAGGGGACCTCCCTGTGCATGAATTTTGTGCACCGGGCCTCTAGTATTAAATAATATGTCAATTCCATTTTTGCAATGGTCCTTTAAGGTATAAATGGTTCTTATCCATAGTAAAGTCTAGGTCTGAGATATCTACTCCCTCTTTGTTTTGGCTACTAATCATTGGGTCTATAATTCAATACTTTATTATAGTATTTTAAAGTTATGTATTAGGTTATTCATTTGTCAAATAAATTAATGCCCAACAGGCATATAGGTCTTCCCCTTGGTGTTTAGGTTCACTACTAACCCAGACATCTGGATGCCAATTTTGTTTTTTCTTGTTTGGTATAGCATATGGTGGGTAGTCTAAGAATAGATTTTTAAAATTCACCCTCATTGCCTATGAAATTAGCAGAAATCTCTGAAGCCAAGACTTTGGCATATGTCTCCTTACTTACAGTGCTGTTACAGTTAGTTCTTATGCATCTGGGTGGGAATTTTCTTAATAGGCTAGGAGAAATTAATAAAGGCCTGGAGAGTTTGCTGCTACATTAAAATAAATTTAGATATGTTTTTTAAAATGCACAGCAAAACTTACTTATTTACAAGTCATTTGAATCTGTTTTTTCTATTAGACATAAACTATCGAAAGATTCCCCATTCAGTTAGGAGGCACAACCATGATTTTTTTCTTACCCAAAAGCTAATTCATTTTAATATGTATACTTATTTCTTTAAAAATCTTTTTATTTGAATTAAAATTTTATTTCATTTTTAATATTAGCCTCTCCGTCTATTTTTAATTATTATTCCAGTGGATACTCCAGTGGATAATCAGAAGCACTTTTCCATGACCACAACTTATGAACCAAAAAAAAAATATGGTAAATAATAGGAACCCAGAAATCACCTTCTGCTACATGGCAGTGCCATGCCAATACCCCATGCCAGTGTGTTAGACCCTAGCAGTGGCATAAAGCAGGCAGTTGAACAGGTCCTTTAGGAGAAGCCCAGTCTATGGGTTAGGCTCTTTTCTAATGTAAAAGGCCATTATTCTATCATTTCACTGGTGTTTCTGTCATCTACCATGTGACATCACTGAACTTTCTACAAGAAAAGCTTCTACCTGAGATGGTGATGGACAAAGTAGATAGTTCCCTCGTGACCTCAGTTTCACTAAAGGTGGATCTCAAAGGACCTCCTGCATTTGACATCTTAAACACCGACTCAATACCTGCACCCCTGAAGAGGATTCTGTTCCTTCTTTGGATACCCTCCCAACTAACCACGTAGTGAATCATTTATACATTAATCAAATTCCATGGAAATGTAATCTGTCCTTTTCTCCTCTGTGGTCACATTTTCCACTTTAAGTGGCCATTTAAATAGCAAATTTATCTTGTAAAATGGTTAAGATGAGCACATGTCATCCTCTTTCAAGATTCTTTCATATAATTACCCTTGAGTATATCAGCAGGCTTCTCTCCCT
>NW_006293784.1:798371-809709 GCF_000327345.1 Myotis davidii | reverse complement strand
TCCCTTTTACTTTGAAAGGTACTTGTTGAGCAGGTCTTACAGAAAAACTACAACTCAACCTCATATGATTAAGAGAACAAATCAAATTTGTGGGAAATGGCAAGGAAGGTAATGTGCTGTTTCATTATCATTTGTCAAAAATCAGTACCTAAAAATAAAAGTCTCCACTGATGCTTATAAAGTAAAATAGCTCACGACCAGTTTTCTCTAAAACTCCTGTGTGCAAGCCCTATTTGTCATCCTCTATATTTGACCTGAGTCAGCTGGGTGTAGGAAGTGAGAAGTTTTTAAAATTTGGTTTTGTTTATTGTGAGGAGGCCTTCGGCCCTTTCTTTGCCCCTAATATGAGATGGATGGGAAACACTTAAAAAGGTTTCATGAAAATACAAGCAAGAAATTAGAGATATCAAATAAATGGGGAGGATAGTGTCCATCTTATAGATTTGTGTGGGAAAAACAAAGAATTGTAAGTTGCTTTAGAAACATGTGAAAGGGGAGAGAATTTAGGGGAGGATAGCAAACATAATTCTTTTTAGTTTATAAGCAAGGAAGTTGTTTTCTAAATTTTAAATGGGCAAAAAGGTCAAAGAAAAAAATCAAGAATAAAATCTACCAGGGAAAATGGCAGCCCTGTTAGAGTTTTAGAGGAATGTAGCAAATTACTCTGAGTGGCAATGAGAGTGTTTTATGGAAATGCAGTAATTAGCTGTTTTCAGAACCCACAATTTCTAAATTGAGTGTGATGACTAGTACTAATTGATGATTAATGGTTGAGTGCTTTGCACCTTCTAAGCATTCAATAATATGATTGATTGATATGTTACTTATGAAATAGAGTAACATTTATGAAGCAATTATACAAGCAATATGTGAGTGGGAAAACTACAGGCAGCTGAGAATCCTATTGAAATAGAAAATAAATAACAACAATAATGATAACCCCTACCTTCTCTGTGTCGATGCCTTTTGACATGGACCAGGTTGAGACAATATAATCCATGACTCGTTCACTAAGGCCTTTGGGGACCTGATAAAGTTTCAGAAAGTCCCGTACATTATTCAGCATCTCATGGTATCGGTTGGTGTTGGCATACATTTGCTGGAAAATTGTGGTAACATTTCCAAAAATAGTTGCATAAAGAAGAGCTGAAAGAGAAGAAATGATGAAAATGAAACAAACATCCCAAGTGGAAAAAAAATGTGAATATTGGCCCAATCAATGAATAGTGTGACAGAGATGTCTTCATAAACTTTAGGAGCTAATACATGTTAACCCCTGAGAAAAGTGCCTGGTTTTTGGTATTAATTCAGTAAGTGTTACCTACACTAGAACAAACATGCATATGTAATACTCTGGTCAATGTGGCAAAACATGAGAGTGGCTAACAGATTTCGTGAAGAATTAAATGCTCCAAAATTATAATTTTCCTAGGAAATTCTAGCCTCGCATCTAAAGTCATCCTCCAGACTTGTGCTCCTGAATGACCAATTTGAATTTTCTAGGGATTGATGATCCAGTTTAGAAATGTATGTTCTTTCTCACTGCTTGCTCCTTCCAGCTTTTGGAACACTTCCCTACTTATAAATATTGTTGACATAACATAAGAAATATAGGGACTGAAGACAAATTGAAGTGTTCTGTTTTTAGAAGGTTCTGAAGAGAAACACGGTTGGAATTAACAGCTAAAAGGAAACTTTGGAATGCCTGAAAATTCAAGTTATTAAATTCATGTCAGTATACCAGTATTGTAAATTGTTTTATTTCATCATTTTAATTAAAAGTAAAACCAGCTGGCAGACCAGTGCTATTTATCTACAGGAGCCTACGATGGGAGAAGGTTTTGTAATCCCCCTGTCTATGATCCCCTTCTTCAACCCATAATTTACCAACCCTTCTCTCTCCACATCTCGTCAGGCTACTAATGTTTACCTGATCTTGTAAAAGCTCTGAAAAGTCGCTGAGTTCAGCCAAAACTGACCATGCCCCCAACTGCACACAACCCCCACTCTATCCCTTCCCTTGGTTAACACTAAGCTCTTTTGAAAGCAAGCAAGACTTTATTCACCTTAGTACTCAGTGAACACAATGTTTAGTAACCACATACATTCCATAAGCATTTGACAAATAAGTGGACTATCAGACAATGATCACTTCCATTCTACATCCTCCAAGCATTAAAAAAAAAAATGATTCCTCTAAACAAAGTACAGGCTATTTCATTTTGCCATTTGGTCAACCAAAATTCCTTTTGATGGAGGTGATATAAAATCAAGCTAGTGGTGCAACTTAACATCCTTAACATATTTTCAGAAAATCATGTGGGGTTTTTTAAGAACAATTGTTCTCTGAATACAACAAATTACAATTGCAATTCAGGAAGCTGTAATTTTATCAGTATTTAGGCTGTTGTTGCTGCTGTTACTTAGGAATTTTGATGACAGTGCAGGTAATTTTCAAGATAGATGATGTTTTGTTAAAACTGAGTAAGAATAATATGGTGCTGACATTTTTGAACTGGGTCTTTAAACCTTTGGAATATTTATATTTAAAAATAGAGGTAATCACAGACTTAACATCTCTATTCCACCATTGTGGTATTAAGAAAGTCAAACACAGAAATAATACATAAAATAATGATAGAAAAATACATGTAAAATATAGAATTTCACATTTTCAGAAAGGAGAAGGAGAATTTATGTTTTTAAAATAATGAGCATCATTTTACATTTTCAGAAAAGAGAAGGAGAATTTATGTTTTTAAAATAATAAGCATTTGCCCTGCTGGCGTGGTTCAGTGATTGAGCATCGACCTATGAACTGGTTCGATTCCTGGTCAGGGCACATGACCGGGTTGTGGGCTCAATCCCCAGTGTGGGGCATGCAGGAGGCAGCCGATCAATGATTCTCTCTCATCATTGATGTTTCTAGCTCTCTCTCCCTCTCCCTTCCTCTCTGAAATCAATAAAAATATAAAATAAAAAGCATTTTAGGGATTAATAAAATAATGCTGCAATCATGTGTTGTAATAGTGCACAGCTATTTGAAGTTGTCAATAAATAACACAGAACTACCTATTATTTGACATATTTAACTTGTTTGGCTCCCTGAGATGTTTGCAATATGTTCTTTTTGCCAAAGTGTCTTACTACTGCTTTTATGTGTAACAAATTACCACACATTTCATCATTGTGGGTACATTAAATATGCGTACATTCTGCTGAAATGAAAAGTTTAAGTATTAAAATATAAAGAAAACTGCCAATGTATTAAAAGTTTGCAGCATTAATAAATGAAGAATGTCATCAACATCTCAATAAGTTTGGCATATTTACAAAGATATCCACTTCTGACTCTCATTTTCATGAGTATGGTGTCCTATACTGGAGAGGACTAAACAAGGTCATAATTCAAGGTAAGAGATTCAAGTATATGTGTATATATACTTAAAAAATATTTTTACTTATAATAAGTTGCAAAAAGAGCACAGAAAATTCGCATGTATCCAACATGCAGCTTCTCTCAATGATAATATACCTCTGCCCTGAATTATAGACACATATATCTTCTTTGATGCCTGGTAGATATCCAAGGTAACTCATACAAAACAAGTTAAAAAAGAAAGTATAATAGGGAGTAAGTGTTTATGAATTATTATGTATCATCATCATCATCATCATCATGGAAACAGTTTCCAAATAATATTTCATGCAGCAGAAAAGAATATATATATATATTCACACAAAGACTTAATTTCAACCTAGTCCAAGATAATCAGAGCACTGCCTCCCTTGCTGATCATATTTTCTGCCAGTCATCTCACTCCCTTTGCCCCAGTCATGCTAGCCTTCTTGGTGCTACTCAAACATTCTGAACACATTAACTCTTCAGAGTACCTTCACTAGCTGTTCTCTCTGCTAATACACCCTTTGGGAGATCTTTACCTGGTCTATATCCTCTCCTCACTCAGGTCTCTGCTCAAAAACCAACTCAGCACAGAACACTTTCCAGACCTCCTTGTCTAAACATCCTCTTCCTCCAGTATCACACTCCATCCCCTTACTATGCCTATGTTCTTAATTCTATCTATCACTACTTTAATTTACACCACATATTAATTTAGTGTTTGTTTATTATCTACCTTCTTCATTAGAAACGCAAATTCCTTGAGTGCAAGTACAGCCCTTGCCCTTTTTGCTAACTGCTGTATTTCCAGAACACATACCAGTTCCTGAAACATAGCAGGTATTAAATTTTTTTCCAGTAAATTCATACACCAAAAACCTAGAAAATAGTTTTTAGACACATTCTATTTTCAAGTCACAATCTCTGGTGATACAAAAACATAGGAGAAATATATATTATTAATGCAGATAGGAGAATAAAATATTTAGAAGCAAAGATGATACATGTCCTGATTATATGAAGATAATAAATAAATTGGGAAGACCTATTGTCATTCATCAAATATAAGCGCCCATGCTTGGCCTGGCCAGTTTTGTAGAGTCCTGGTATATAATTTTACCCTTTGAAAGGGATGCTATATAGTCAATTCATATACTCTAATAATGACAATTAGCCTAATTTGTTAAAATTTGATGGCTCTTGTTATATGCTATCCTGCAACCTTTTAGGCTTAAGGAAACTTAAAACAGGCTAATTTTACAAGTTTAACATATTTAGAGTCTCAGTAATTCTGGAATACACAACAATAAATGACTTATTTAAAAGTCTTGTATATATTTTTTATTCACCACAAAGGGATTATTTAGAAGATGATTATGATAGAATAAAAATGGCTGCAAGTTTTCTGATACCTTTTCCATTGAGAAGCAGGATGTATATCCCTTGCCCTTTAATCTAAGTGCACTCTATGACGGTTTTAACAATAGAATATAGAATATAGTAATATGATCATATGCCAATATCTAGGCCCATGCTTAAAGAAACTAGAATCTTGACCAGCAGGTATGGTTCAGTGGTTGAGTGTCGAGCTATGAACCAGGAGGTCACGGTTTGCTATCCGGTCAAGGCACATGCCCAGATTGCGGGCTCAACCCCCCAGTGTGGGGTGTGCAGAAGGCAGCCAATCAATGATTCTCTCTCATCGTTGATGTTTCTAGCTCTCTCTCCCTCTCCCTTCCTCTCTGAAATCAATAAAAATATATTGCTTTTAAAAAAGAAACTAGAATCTCGCAATTCTTCACTGTTAGAACACCTGCTCTTAGAGTTTGGTTCTGATGTTGTGAGGAAACCCAAGCCTTCTTCTAGAGAGGTCCACCTGGAGAAGAATCAGGGCCCCTGGTCAATAGCCTTGGCTGAGCTTCCAGCTAGGCACTGGCCTTAAACTGAGCAATTTAAAATACTGATATGAGAAGACACTAAAGTAACACTGAGGCTACATAGGTGGTTCAACCATCACTTCTTTTTCTACTTATATTCATATTTAATAATATAGGTAAGCTCTGAAGGAAAATGTTCCATCAGCTTATGATTGCATGTGCAGAAAGTAGCTTGACAACATCAGCTTAGCAGCCAGGTAAGCTCAGCTTGCTGAGGCGATTAAGAAGTGGATTTTTCAGACTCATTCAAACCGACCCAGCTGACACCACATGGCCTGCTAGCCTTGCACAAATTGCAGATTCATGGGTAAAACAAATAGCTGTGCTTGTTTCAAGCCACTGAGTTTGATTAGTTACGCAACCATAATAATAAACCCTAATAAAGACAGATTTGTTCTTAACCTGGTAGGAAGCCTGGGAGAGGAGGATAGTGAGCTTCTTATCATGCACATCAGAGCCCAATAGTACCTTTTATTAAAAAATATATTTTATTGATTTTTTTATAGAGAGAAAGGGAGAGGGATAGAGAGTTAGAAACATCGATGAGAGAGAAACGTCGATCAGCTGCCTCCTGCACACCCCCCACTGGGAATGTGCCTGCAACCAAGGTACATGCCCTTGACCGGAATCAAACCCGGGACCCTTTAGTCCACAGGCCGAGGCTCTATCCACTGAGCCAAACCGGTTAGGGCACCAATAGTACCTTTAGAAAAGTGCTTTCTAAAATGTTAATGTATTTTATCTTTTAAACTTACAACTGCCTGTTTTTTTATAATATAAGCATTAAAGTCATGAATTAATGTTTAATGTTTTCAAAGAGATGCATAGGTAGAAAGATTGAATGATGCAATAACACAAATCATAGATTTCATTATTCATTCAAGCATGTTTGCATTCAGTAGATATTTATTGAATAATAAATACTATGATACTAGTATGCCAGCCACCAGTGATACAATGATAAAAAAGACAGACATAATCCCTGCTCTCCAGTAGTATCCACTAGTTCCTACAGAAAACTATTATTAGTCTTTAATTCTTCCAAATCACAATCTCTGAAGGAAGGCTAATAATCTTTTCCTTTTCATAGTTTACAAAAATCCACAAATAAACTTATAATCACTCCAAGTATATAAACTATAGTTTATTTCTCACGGTTAAACAATTTGCAGAGTCAACAAAAAATCTATGTTCAGCTAATTAATTGTAATAGTTTCCACTCCCATGATTGCACATGCTAACAGACAAGATGTTGATACGCAGGTCTCTGAAGAAAGGATGTTCTCTAGTCACTTCATTTTGTTTGCTCCAGAGGTCAAGTTGCATCCATTCATTGCCTTATTAATAATTTGTATTTTTAGACTTTTCATGATGACATCTGACATTTACTTTTCCTAATTATCTTTCTTTTCTAAACCTTGGCAAGTAATCATTGGACCTAGACTGAGCAATTTCAAATATTAATATGAGAATGCATTTCTGGTAACCTTTAAAGCCACATAGGTCATCATTGCCCTTTTTATTTATATTCATTAAAGTCCACATTTAATATATTTTATTTTACAGAGAGGAAGGGAGAAGGATAGAGAGTTAGAAACATCGATGAGAGAGAAACATCGACCAGCTGCCTCCTGCACACCCCCTCCTGGGGATGTGCCCGCAACCAAGGTGCATGCCCTTGACCAGAATCGAACCTGGGACCCTTCAGTCTGCAGGCCGAGGCTCTATCCACTGAGCCAAACCAGGTAGGGCATAAAGTTCACATTTAATAATGATATTTAAGGTGTGAAAGGAAAATGTTCTACTCATCTGTGATTGCATGTGTAGCACACAGTGTCTTAAAACATTTGAAATAACTCTAGTTGGCTTTAGAACAAAGTAAAGAAGCTGATCTTCAAAACTTCCCATTACAGAGTCTTGCTCTCCTTCCTGCTCTTTTATAACATCTCCTGATCTCCTTGGATACTTTTCTGTAATGATCCATATATGTAGGCTCCCTCTGGGCATCCACTATTGAGCCAGACATGTCTTCTTTCCAAGTCTTCACTTAACCTATGCCCCATTAGTACCTGAAGTAGGTCGATTATCGTGTTAGAACTAATCTCATTAATTTATTTATGTTGTATTAATTATCAGAAACAAATACAGCACATTATCCCTATCGGGGATGCTGGAATTTTGAATGGGGAATTCCAGGTAATGCAAGTTGATTGAATCATTTTTACTAGTAACTTTCAGCTATTAGATAAGTTGGGGCACAGAAGGGGCACATTCTAGAACTTAACAAATTATTGCATAAATTGGACAGATTGCACCAGTTGATGGCTGACCCCATGATTACCACACAACTGGCTCCATTAAAATAGCCTCATTTTAGTAGCAATGCTTATTGATATTTCCTATATACCCTAAAGAGTCAATTTAGAAAATTAATCATGAACTTATATTAATCAATTACTAAAATAAGATCAAATATTAGAAAGGGAAAGAGGAGGATAAGTGTAAAGATGTTGGAAGGTTGTTTTTTCAAAAGAACTCTGAGAAATTAATGATTAGTAAAAACAAAGAATTAAAGAATCAATATAGCTTTATCTCCACTTTATCCTTCTATGATAGTTACTCTATCTTTATGTAATTAAATCAATTTTCTTTATTCTCTTTAATCTAGCACAGTTCTTTTGATTCTAATAAAACTAGTACACTCACATTGCTTAAATAGCTATGGAAGTTTTCGTAACTCTGATAAAGATGAACTGGGCAAGACAGAACAAAGCCTCATAAATAGGAGGAACAATAATAATAGATGTCAATGAACACTGATCTCATCATTTCAGAATCATTTATTATGAGTCAAACAAGAAGTCCCAAAATATATCAACTGTCAGTCAACCAGAGGCAACCAAAGATTAAAATTGTATGTTATCTTTAGATGAACCCAGCAGCTCGTACAGACTACCTCAGTCTCTCTCTCTCTCTCTCTCTCTCTCTCTCTCTCTCTCTCTCTCTCACACACACACACACACATGCACACACACACACACACACCCATCTTTGGAGGGCTGTCTTCGGTACTGAAAACAATTGAAAACAATTTTAAATGAGGGTACTCTTAGATATGTCAACCTTGGGACACTGGTCAGTCTTCCATGTTTCTCAGGAATTCTAAAACCAAGTTGGAAAGAAGCAGAGGAAGAATCAACATGAGGGTTTGGGAAATAAACAGGCACATAGACAGAGACTGTTGGTGATAGAGTCACTCAGACATGCCAGAAGGAAAAGGAAATACTTTCATTTTGACATTATTTTTTAAATCATAGTTACAAAAAAAGACTAAAACTTTAGCTTAATATAAATGACACAAAGGAGATATCTTTGTGTCAGATGACATAAAGATGGGCAAGAGTCAGCACAAACACAAGGAACAGTACTCCAACTTGAAAAAGATAGCATAATGGACCCTTTTTTTTCAATTAAGATTTTTGTCTGTTTTAATTTTCTATGTTTAAAAATTGGTATTTTTATAGTTTTAAGAAACAACTGGAAGTATAAAATTCCACAAGTTATGTAGCTGATTATGTTTTTTGGGTGCTTCTATTTTGTTCCTAATATATTTCCTCTCCTAGGTTAGGAGAAGGCACATTTTCTTTCTATCATCTCCATTCATACATGTGTACACACACACACAGACTTCAATTATAATATGATCTGATGAATAGATGATAATGACATATGTGGTACTTTCAGGATATTTATAAGCTCTTATACTGTATCTCTTTATTTCAAAAACATTAAAATACAAAATAAGGAAACTACAATGGTGAGATTTAGATACCATAGCAACCCAATGATTTGATGCAGAGATAATCTTATGTCCTTCAAATTATAAGATGTATAGATCTATCTGCTGGACCTAGTTGTAAGTCTAGCTTTATCAGCTACAGAAAAATAATGAAGAATGTACACTGAATCCAGCAGTTTCACTATGGTGAAAAATTGAATTTTAAAATTTATGGTTGTTCTCTGTTTATTTTGTACTAGACATATATTTTAAATACTTTTCGGTAATCCTTACTTTTCAGTAATGATACTCTCAACCATTTCTCTAATCTTTAGCACTAAAATATGAAAAGAAGCAATAGCGTAATAACATTACTCTTTCTACATTTCCTTATAATAGGTGTTATGCTTACATTAATATGGAAGTACTAAATATAATAACTTGACATAATATTGAAACAACTTTGTGCCAAGCCACATTATTTATCCACTGCTAACAACCTAAATAAACTGTTGGTGATCCTCAGAACAATACCTGTAGAATAGCCAAGAGCTTCTCGTATCCTCTGAGAAATAGTGTCACCACCTATCTTCTTGTTAATTCTCAATATAATTTATTCTTGCATCCAAATATTGGTTCATGCAGTTCCCTTGTAGTGAATCTCAAAATAGCCACAAATTATTCCTATCTTGATATGTACATCTCTTTGTAAGGAGACTTCTCTGTTTCTTCCACCAAAATCTATTTATTTTCATCTGTGCTGGCTTTGACTTCATTTCTCTCAATAGAACGTGGCAGAGATGATATTATACAACTTCCAAAGCTAGACCTTAAGAGAACTTTCATGTTTGACTTGTACTCTCTTGTAATGCTGCCTTGAGACCTCCATTCCTGAAAAAGCCTGGGTTGTACTGAGCAAGACAGCAAGGATAGAGAGGTCTTGTTATCCTTGTGGTGCCAGTGGAACTAAGCCACCAGCTGAAGTGCCAACTAAATGTAGCTGCCAGAGGGAGCCCAGGCAGGAGGAGCAGAAGAACCCATTTGACCAGTAGGGTCATGAGAAATAATAAATCATGGCGGTATTATTTCACTATGATTTGGAGTCATTTCTTACACAGCAATAGATAACTGATCTCTCCCCTATGAAAGCCCTCCTTTCCTAAATCCCATCCACTCTCATGGCTTATTATCTCCTTCATAAAACCTTCTCTGATTATTACAGGTCAAGGAACTTCTTCTATTCTCAGACAGAACCTTATCAATACCTCACTCCTTAAATTAGGAATGATATGCCTTGCTTTATATATTTAAATTCCTTTATATATGTTAACATACTTTGCTATAAATTCAATGACGTTCTTAAAAGCAAGAACCTTTTAAAGTTGTTAAATTTTATATATTGACAGCATCATTCTGAACATATAACTAAAGAACACATACAAACAGAAGTTGAATTAAATTTAAAAAATTCTCCTTATGTAGCAAAGTAGACAACAAGTACATAAAAACTGTCCCAGATCTCATCTGACTAAGAATATTGTCAAAGTATTCTGACCTGGCAGTTTGAAGAGATGGAAGGGAAATTTTCTATTAAGATGTGCAAAATCACTAAGACTATGGCTACAGCAAAAATTACTTGCTAATCAATTCCAAGAATATTACAATCTGGGTATATCCATTGTTGAAACTGAACAGTTTATAAAAGTAATATAAATAATATTGTAATATTGTAGAAAAAGGTTTTATCAGAAAATAATTAAGAAGATATGCCTGTACCAAGTATGGATCAAAAATGCAAATTGTACCATTTAGCCCAATTATTCCATTTCTGAGAAGTTATATAGTAGCATTATAAAATGAGTGCAATAAAATGTTCACTGAAATGTTTTTATAATGAGAAAAAAATTAAAATGTTCAAAAATGAAGATTGTGTGATGCAAGTAATGGCACAACAATACAACTGAAACCATTAAGATGATGATGATGGGGCTTCTGGGCATATATCAGCAAAGATTAATGGTGTGTTTTTGTTAGGGAAAAAAAAACATGTTACTTAACTCCACTCTTTGGGCAATAGTATTTTTGGTGATTTTTATGTTCTTTAAACTTTTCTGCAATATTTGATTTTTGTAATAAGCATGAACCATTTTTAGAAAAAAAGTTATTTGCATTTTTCAGAAAGGTAGATTTATAAACCTTCATAAGGAGTTACTATTTTAA
>NW_006293784.1:789847-797683 GCF_000327345.1 Myotis davidii | reverse complement strand
TCCCTAATATGCAAATAGACCGAATGGCAGAACGCAAACTGAACAACCAGTCGTTTTGACGTGCGCTGACCACTAGGGGTCACATATGGAACATGGCAGGCATCAGCATCAGGTGGCAGAGCGTGGAACTTGGCAGACATCGGCTGTGGCAGGAAGGTGGAGCAGGTGAGGTGGCGCACCAGACCAAAGGCAGTGTGTGGCAGAGTGCAGAACATGACGGGCATCGACTGTGGCAGTATGGTGGAGCAGGTGAGCAGGGGTGCCAGACCAAGGTGGGGTGCTGGTCCCTGTCATCAGGGCAAGCCTCTGGTGGTCACTGAAAATTCTTTGCTCCCACATGCCATGGTCCCACCCAGTGCTTGCACCTGCTGCTGGTGCCCAGTGCCAGCCCCAATCACTCAGAACCATCAGCGGGTGCAAGCGGCGGCTGTTGGCCCCAATAGCCCTCAGGGCTTCTCTACCTCCCACTGCTCTTGAGGGGTGATCAGGGCCAGCAGCTGCTTTTCTCACCCACTGCCAGCAATGGCCCCACTCATACCTGCTGTTGGCGCCAGAGCTGCCATTCCCACCCGCTGCTGGCGCCAGCCCCAATCACTCCGCGCCATCAGTGGGGGCGAGCAGGGCTGGCACCATCAGCATGTGGGAGTGGCAGTGGCTGGAGCGGAGCTGCCAGCAGACAGGGGAGTGGGGCCCACAGTGAGAGGGTCTGGGAAGGGGCACAGAGGTGGGGCCAAGACCTGCCCCTATGCCCACAGCAGCCTCGTGGCCCACAGTTCCTTTCAAGGTGCATGGATTCGTGCACTGGGCCCCTAGTTATAAATATAAGGAAACAAATAAGACCAGAATTTAGTCTCAACAGCTACATTACCTAATATCTATATGAGCTTTAAGGTTAATATTGCAAATAATAATCATTCCATCCCATAGAATACCTGTTGTAGCCAATGTTAGTTGCTTACTTGTCATTGGTCTGATCAAAACTTCTTAAGTATGAACTTTTTACATATCTCCATAGAAAACCATTTTACAATCACTGCAACAGGCAGGAGGGAGGAGATACAGACATCAGGACATACTGCGGACTGTTTCCACAATGCTAGGATGCTAATGCAGGCCAGCAGCTGAGAAACCCATTTTCACAAATCTAAAAACTAGTAGTACTACATCAACCAGTGTCACGGATAGAGGTACAGGAGAAACTGTCATGAAATGTCTCCTTGAAGAAAGAACAAGAGTAAAAGTGACAGGTGATGAGGCCAAACTTGAATTTGATTAAAGTACAATCTCAACAGGTTTGCCACAATAATTTTTAAAACATGCAATATCTGACTATTTAGTCAGGGGCACTGACCTATTTTCCATTAGATTGTCAAATTTAAAAAATAATGACAACAGCCAACACATAGCCATCTGGTGTGAATGAATGAAAAGTATACCCATTTTTTTTGACATATTGGCAAAAGATATATTTTTTGGTGTGCAGCAAAATTTTAGTAATTAGTTTATATGTGCTATGAGATGAAAAAGGTTGAAAATCACTGATATAGGTAATGGTAGGGAGCAAAATGAAGGACAATACATGAGTTGGCATGGATCAGCACTTTCTCTAGCAAAGGTTTGTTGGATTTGGGGCACAGACTCCATGCATTCCCCTGCCACTAGGATTTGTGGGTCTTACGACTCCAAAGTCAGTATTTGTTGAATAAGGGATAAAATGCTATTTGAAAAAGCTTACTCTGTGGTTTTATAAAAAGTTGTCCTGGAGTGAAAAGGAGACTAAAACTGGGCAAATAAGCTACCAGGTTGGTCAACATCTCTGTGAAGAGGGAAATGTTAAGGATCAGAAATACACCAGTGGCTGGCAGAATAACCAAAAGACCTGAGGAAGAATCAGCAAGACAGAGTACCTGAACCCTAACACACATTCTTGGAGTCTTGGAGTGCCTGGGAAGGGCTGGCCATATCTTGGCATTCTGCATATTCAGTCTGTACTATCTTCTGCTGTATTGATCTGTACCTTCCCAATTATTTTTGTAAATCAATTCATAGTTGTATAACTTTACTTCTTTACATAAACTATAAATTTATTGTAGACAAGATAGTATATTTTCCACAAACTGTGCATTTTCTAGGAGAACTTGTGCATTGCTTGCAGCCATAAATTAATTGAAGTTAACATGCACTATTAGCATGGATTTACATATGAAAGGGTACTTCATTGACTTCTTTTGAAGATAATATCCCATCCTGTGTTAAAACATAATTGAATCTTAGAACAAGTAATCACCAAGAGAGTATCATGTATAAGACAATCACATTATTAGCAAACTAGAGGCCTGGTGCACAAATTTGTGCACAGGTGGGGTCTGGCCAGCCTGCCCCAATGCGGACCAATTGGGGGCTGGGCCAGCTGTGGGGAGGGAGGCCGATCAGGACCCAGATCAGGCTGGCTGGCTACCGCAGTGTGTATCATAGCCACCAGTCATTCTAGTCATTCTGGTTGTTCCACCATTCAGGTCGCTGGGCTTTTATATATATAGACTAGAGTCCCATTGCATGAAATTCAAGCACAGGGGGTGGGGTCCCCTCAGCCCAGCCTGCACCCTCTCCAATTCAGGACCCCTTGGGGATATCCAGCTGCCAGTTTAGGCCCAATCCTGGGGACATCCCTCTCACAATCTGGGACCACTGGCTCCTAACTGCTAACCTACCTGCCTGCCTGATCACCCCTAACTTCCCCCCATGCTGGTTTGGTCACCCCCAACTGCCCTCCCTGGCAGCCTAGATGCCCCCAACTGCTCCACCCCACCGGCCTGGTTGCCCCCAACTACCCCCCGAACTGGCTGGTCGCCCCTTACTGCCCCCCTGCCAGCCTGGTCGCCCCCAACTGCCCCACCCACCAGCCTGGTCACCCCACACAGCCTGCTGCTCAGTCGTTTGGGCGCTCCTCGCTGACCTCCCTGCCGGCCTGGTCACCCCATGCAGCCTGCTGCTTGGTCATTTGGTCACCCCTCACTGACCCCCCTGCTGGCCTGGTTGCCCCAAGCAGCCTGCTGCTCAGTCATTCGGTCACCCCTTACTGACCCCCCTGCTGGCCTGGTCACCCCACACAGCCTGCTTCTCAGTCGTTTGGTCACCCCTCACTGACCCCCCTGATGACCTGGTAGCCCCACACAGCCTGCTGCTCAGTCATTTGGTAGCCCCTCACTGATCCCCCAGCTGGCCTAGTTGCCCCACACAGCCTGTTCAGTCATCCATTCAGTTGTGATGGTCATTTAGGCTTTTATATATATATAGATTAGAGGAACAAACCCATGGGATGATATATGATGAAAATAAACCATCATTTGGAGATTAAAGATCAGAATATATTACTCCACTTATGGTTTTTAAGAATTATGATTCATAGAAACTTTGAGTATGCTGGCTACAAAACTATTCATTAGGAGTTAGCTAGGAAGTAAAACTTAGTTCACTGCCTATATTGAATGGAACAACACCAACCTGTTAGAGCACAGCCTGCACCCTGTTATTGTAGCAGCATTGGCATTGATTTAAAAGGTTTCAATTTTTTATTGATAAAACTACCCTCATCTTTCTAATTTGCAAGTCTGTGTACCCCAAGAAACACTGTATATCCCATGAAACACTATCTGATATATTACTAAGTTCTTCTTTATCTTCCACATTACCAGGCTTCATTCTTTCCTGATAACACTTGGTACCAAATGTTCACCTTTTCAATAAATCATTACTGTCAAGGTCTGACGTGCATGGAATAAAGCCATACCAAGTTCATTCCACTAGGCACATCACTGTGGCAGAAATGTCAACTACAATAAGCATGTGATGAAAAAGATCTTCAGGGCTCCTGGCAGGTAGTCCATAAAGCCGACAGTAAGTTAAAACTGAATATTTACATGAAGGTTGGGTGACTAAGGCTGACAGCTGTCATTAACACTGTCAAGAAGAAGAAAGAAGCCACCTAAGATTCCCCAGCTTTCATAATTTATAGGTGCTTTCACATTCACATTTAATCCTTTTGACAAACATGGGTTTGCCTTAGTCTCCACTGATGGGTGGGAAATCTGTCTCTACTCCCCATCCATATTTCCTCTGCCTGGGTTTAGGCACTCATCATCTCTCAGCTGAGTTACTACAGCAGCCTCCTTACTGCCCTCTTTGCCAGTGATCATGTGCCAACTGTAACAACTGAATAATATTAGGATTTTCTGGGGAGGACAAAAGAAATGGAAAACTCAGTTGCTTAATTAACTACAGGGTAGATGTGGGTTAGATAGTTCTTCATGTTTTACTAATTTATTGACTTAAAATGGGACTATTGATGCATGAAATAAATTCCTTTTGTAATTATCACAGCAAATTCATATGATTTATCTGAAAATGAGAACTATACACAAATCAAAGATGCAAGCATGTATCAGTATGTTATAATCCTTGGACACTCAGTAAAAATGACCAATTGGCTAAACCACAAATACTATTTTTGGGAAGTATGACTGTTTAATAATTCAGTGCTCTTTGAATTTCATTAACTGTTGTTTTTTGAGGCACTTAAAGAAATCAAACTCTTATTTTTGCTCTTCTGAGAAGACTTGGAGTACAAGAAAGTAATAAAATTTCATATCCATTTACCATAAATGCTCAAAGTCCTCCTCAATACTTTTCCCCAAATAATAGGATTAGGGGACAGAGTGTAGAAGTAACTAAATGAGAGCAGCACTTAGATTCCACAAACCACAAGTCTGTTGCTTACAGCACAAAGTGATTTCTGCATATGCGTAGGTCTACCAATGGTTCATGCTCCAGGATGGTTCATGCTGAGCTGGTTGTAGCTTTCTACTATTAATGATGAACCCAGGCTTCTAGCATAACAAGGTGTTTTAGGAGGCTCAATACCCATAACTCTTAAGCTTGCAAAATGCCTGAGGCCTGGAAACTCCTGAGGTTAATAATAAAGAAAAACAAAAACAATTTGTTTTAAACTAAAAAAATCCTCCCATAGAAGAATAAAGTTTGCCTCTAAGAACTTCATTCCTGAAGAAGTGAGGTTTTGCTGAAGACGTTCCTTGTGTGTTTATTATCATAGAAGAATTGAACTTCACACAAAAAAGCTAATAATAAGAGCAAGAGTACCTTGTGTATAGATGTGTTTCTTTTCTCTAAAATCGCTGTTAAGATTAAGAGTTTAGGATTACTGGATCTCAAAAGCACCACACATTAGTTTGTAAACTTGGAAATGTTATTTAATCTTTCTGAGTTTCTGTTTCCTCAGCTACAAATAATAATGATAATAGCCCTAGCTGGTTTTGTTCAGTGGTTACAGCACCATACTGTGGACTGAAAGGTTTGCAGATTTGATTCTAGTCAAGGGCATGTACCTAGTTGCAGGCTTGGTCCCCAGGCTCTGTTGGGGCTCATGCAGGAGGCAACCAATCGATGTGTCTCTCTCTGTGTCTCTCCCCCTCCCTTCCATACTCTCTAAAAAATCAATGGAAAAAACATCCTAAGGTGAGGATTAACAAAAAAAATAAAAATAATAAAAATAATAATGATGATAATAGTAAACCTTTTTGGAAGAACTTGATGACATGATGCATATAAAATGTTGAGCACAAAGGCTACAACATACAAAACACTCAAGAAATTAAGCTACAATACTAAAAAAAAAAAATAGTGGAATTTTGTCAGCTCCCTGTATATTGTTAATGGGAATATTTCAATAATCAATCACTTAGGTAGAATGGATAAATTCCTGAAATGACACAATTGATCAAGCAGCCATAAGAATACAGAAAAATTGAAAATCTATTGAAGACATGAAATTTGAAATTAAAAACCTTCCTGCAATTTGTATACCTACTTCTAGTGTGATGCATTATCTCATTCTCCTCTCTACCCAGGATAGGCATTAAAATTACTATGCCTTTGACAATTTAATTTGGAATTTATTTTTTTAGCTTTCATTTTTGTTTATTATCAGAGTTGTTGATCTTTTTCCATATAATTTGTCTTTTCTTTGTATATTTTGGAAAGCCTATTTTTATAGCTCTGCTTTTAGTACTGTTTAAAAGCAAATGCCATCCATGTCTTTTACTAGTAGTCATAATATAGCCCATATAACAATTTTAAGTACACAGAGCCAGGCCAGGACTTTGTGTCCAATTTCTGCTGCATGAGAACAGTCTTATTAAAGAGTATTTAATCAGGTACACTAAGTAGTGTTTATTACATATCTGCTCCACAACAAGCTGCATTTTTAAAAAATTTTCTATCAGCAATTTATTGATCTAGATTTATTCAGAGAAGTTTTTGGTGGTGATAATATGTGAGAGACACTGAACAACTAAACATTTTATCTCAATTCCTACTCATGTTTTCACAATCAAGGGCATGCTAATAGCTTCTTTATTAGAAGTTAATTTTACATGTAAATTTATTTTCTGTGGAAAAGATTATGGCACTTAAAAAACAGTTTATTAGTGGTTGCAATTAAATATTACAGCTATAAATTCTATCTATTTAAAATATGCACGTACTGACACACTCATGCACTTATACATACTACTCCACATTCCCAAAATTAAAGGGAAAAACATCTCATAAAAAATTGTGAAAATTTTTTCCAAAAGAAAACCCTGTACTGAATTTTAAAGGTCCTTTCAGAATGTAAAAAAGTAAAAACAAGGATCTTATTTTCAATATTGGCAGAATGAGAAACTCATCTCAATGGACACACCAGTTAGGATATTGTGGCATTCTACAGCCAGAAAGATCCTCACTCAACAAATAAATTATTGGTTGTTTCCAAAGATGGTGGCATAGGCAAATGCCTATACTCACCCTCTCCCACAACGACATCAAAATTACAACTAAAATACAGAACAACCACCATCTAGAACCGCCAAAGAGCTAGTTGAATGGAAGTCCTACAAGTAGAGAAGTAAAGAAGAAAGCACACTCATACTGGTAAAAGGTGCGGAGGCCCAGAACAGGCTGGTCCAACACCCAGATACCCATGTGTGCTGTTTTTTTAATGAGGAGGGAAATCATCTCTGTGGAGGCCGCCTGTGAGGAGCAAGGTATCCCAGCCCCACATTAGACTCCCAACCCAGGGTCCCAGAGCTGGGAAAAGAAGTCCCCATAACTACAGGCTATTAAAACCAGTGTGGATTGGGGCTCAGTAACACAGAGGCTACTGAAGACCCAACTGTTCTTAAAGGGCCAGCACACAAACTGAACTTACAAGGTCCTGCTTCCTCTGACCTCCAGCATCAGGGAAAGGCTCTGGGGGACACAGACACACACAGGATGAGGAACTGGATGGTCTGGCCTTGGGGAAAAAACTTGGGGGCGACTTTCTCCCAGACAGAAGTGCTCACAGGGGTCATTGTTCTTATGCTGGGACCTCCTGGTCCAGGGCTGACTGGCAGCCATTTCTGTTTGCTCTGCCCTGGTGATTTCCTGAGACCCTGCCTCATCCAATTTACAACCCCATCCAAGCTGCCTGCAGCGGCTTTTGCATTTGAATGGCCTAAAATCTCTCAAACAAGATGCAGCTGGATTAGAGAGCCCCAAAGCTATCAATAAAAGGCCCAAGATCGGACAGCAGCACCAGCACCAGCCTGCCTTGCTTCACAGCTGGGCCTTGCCTAGGCACTTCCTAGCCCAATACAAGTAGCAGCCATCCTCAAATAGCTTGGTAGCTCCTGCAGGGTGGCCCCAGGAAGTGGCTGACTTTACACCTCCCAGGAGGCCCCAGAGCCAGTGCACCTGGTGGACAGCTTCAGTCCATACCATATTAAAACTCTACAC
>NW_006293784.1:771209-776349 GCF_000327345.1 Myotis davidii | reverse complement strand
GGGCATTCTAATAGCTTCTTTATTAGAAGTTAATTTTACATGTAAATTTATTTTCTGTGGAAAAGATTATGGCACTTAAAAAACAGTTTATTAGTGGTTGCAATTAAATATTACAGCTATAAATTCTATCTATTTAAAATATGCACGTACTGACACACTCATGCACTTATACATACTACTCCACATTCCCAAAATTAAAGGGAAAAACATCTCATAAAAAATTGTGAAAATTTTTTCCAAAAGAAAACCCTGTACTGAATTTTAAAGGTCCTTTCAGAATGTAAAAAAGTAAAAACAAGGATCTTATTTTCAATATTGGCAGAATGAGAAACTCATCTCAATGGACACACCAGTTAGGATATTGTGGCATTCTACAGCCAGAAAGATCCTCACTCAACAAATAAATTATTGGTTGTTTCCAAAGATGGTGGCATAGGCAAATGCCTATACTCACCCTCTCCCACAACGACATCAAAATTACAACTAAAATACAGAACAACCACCATCTAGAACCGCCAAAGAGCTAGTTGAATGGAAGTCCTACAAGTAGAGAAGTAAAGAAGAAAGCACACTCATACTGGTAAAAGGTGCGGAGGCCCAGAACAGGCTGGTCCAACACCCAGATACCCATGTGTGCTGTTTTTTTAATGAGGAGGGAAATCATCTCTGTGGAGGCCGCCTGTGAGGAGCAAGGTATCCCAGCCCCACATTAGACTCCCAACCCAGGGTCCCAGAGCTGGGAAAAGAAGTCCCCATAACTACAGGCTATTAAAACCAGTGTGGATTGGGGCTCAGTAACACAGAGGCTACTGAAGACCCAACTGTTCTTAAAGGGCCAGCACACAAACTGAACTTACAAGGTCCTGCTTCCTCTGACCTCCAGCATCAGGGAAAGGCTCTGGGGGACACAGACACACACAGGATGAGGAACTGGATGGTCTGGCCTTGGGGAAAAAACTTGGGGGCGACTTTCTCCCAGACAGAAGTGCTCACAGGGGTCATTGTTCTTATGCTGGGACCTCCTGGTCCAGGGCTGACTGGCAGCCATTTCTGTTTGCTCTGCCCTGGTGATTTCCTGAGACCCTGCCTCATCCAATTTACAACCCCATCCAAGCTGCCTGCAGCGGCTTTTGCATTTGAATGGCCTAAAATCTCTCAAACAAGATGCAGCTGGATTAGAGAGCCCCAAAGCTATCAATAAAAGGCCCAAGATCGGACAGCAGCACCAGCACCAGCCTGCCTTGCTTCACAGCTGGGCCTTGTTTGGGCACTCCCAAACCTCATACAAACAGGAGGAATCTGCAGATCTCTCTGTAGCTCCTGCTGGGTGGTCCCAGGCAGTGGCTGACTTTGCACCTCCCTGGAGACCCAAGAGCCAGTGTACCCAGTGGTCAATGTCAGACCATACCAGATTACAACTCTACATATCCATAAGCAACATACTCAGGCGCAGACTCAGTGAGCACCAAAGCCCCACTGAAGCAAGTCCTGTAGTTCTAATTCCCTCTGTAGTCGCAGCTGGTCCTCATAGTCAATTGGACTGGAGGTCAATTTCTTCCAGTGACACCAACAGCAATTAAGTCTCAACTAATAACAAGACTGTGCACACAGCCCACAAAGGGGTGCACCTAGAGTTTTCAGCTCATGTGACTGGGGAGGCTTAACCACTGGGCCCTATAGGACACCTACTACACAAGGCCACTCTACCAACTCAAGGAGATATAGTAGCTCTACCCACTACTTAGAAAAAATCACAGGGCAGCAGCCAAAATGCGGAGACAAAGAAACATGTCACAAATGAAAGAAATAGAAAAAAGCAAACTACTGGATATAGAGTTCAAGAACACCGATATAAGATTACTCAAGAAATATTCAAAGTAGTGAATAGCAAGGACCTACAACCAAGATTACTCTACCCAGCAAAGCTATCATTTAGAACGGAAGGTCAGATAAAGAGCTTCACAGACAAGAAAAGGCTAAAGGAGTTCATCACCACCAAACCAGTATTATATGAAATGTTGAAGGGTATTCTTTATTGAAACTAAAAATCAAAATAAATGAATAAGAAAACTAATAAACAGAATAAACTAGTGAATAAAATAGAATCAGGAGCATGGAAATGGAACAGACTGATGATTCTCAGAGGGAAGGGGGATGGGAGGAGGTGGGAAGAGATTACCAAAGATCTTATAAGCATATATGCATTACCTATGGGCACAGACAATAAGGTGGCGAAGGCCTGGGGTGGGGTGGGACTCAGTTAGAAGGGGGCAGTGGGGGGGGAAAGGGTGGAAGGGACGTCTGTAATAATATCAACAACAAAGATTAAAAATAAATAAATTATTGAGTACCAACTATAATCCAGAAACTACATATGATCATAAATTTTTAAAATGAAGGTAAATGATGATATGTAGATAGACAAGAGCAAGAGATAAAAAGCCAGTGGGTTGTAGGCAAGCAGAGATGAGAGGATTGTGAAGAATTTCATCATCTTAGTGGCAACTTTCTCATTGTGCCCAATTTTCTTCAATAATGAACAGTCTGTATAAATTTAGTGTAGTATTTGTTCATTTGGAAACATCTCAGAAGCATGGATGTATTTTTAGAAGATGGTGAAAAGTAAGTCCCGGATGTGCTCTTTGCCAATCAGATTTATGCTTAATATATGTAACACATAACTTGACAGTGTCCACATGCTGACATGTGTATAGTGGACTGTAAAGTGGGACCACATGCCCTCCTGGTTCTAACCTATAGTGTAATATACTCTCTGGAATAGTAATGCCACCATTCTGATGCCCCCAGTTGTTGCTTCACAACAGAGTTTGGAATGTTCATTTCTTGCCTTTTCTTTTTTAATGCAGCTTACTAAATCTGTTTTATCGTTAGAACACTGTACACGCTGAACATGCTTCCTGGGTGGATTTTAATTGAGCAGCATAACTCTCCAGAATTAGACACAGATACAAATACATAACCAATCAAGGCTCTTATTAATAAAACATGCAACTTTAGCTCTATTTGGTCAACTTTATCAGCACTTGGGAAACTAAGCTAATTTTTTTTAAAAGAACCTTCTGCAGAACAAGAGCCTTCCACTTTCTATTACTTCCTTTCTACTACATGGTCTAAGAAATTTTTCTAACACCCCTGAAAATTTTCTCTTACAGGGATGTTAGCTTACAGTGATAAGTTTCTGTGGTTAGGTTTTAAGTCTCCAGTTTAGCCCGAAATTACATTGAGGAATCACAGTGGGAACTGTTTAATGGATTAATTAGTACTCACTCTTCCAAAATAGCTGCACTCATCAATCTGGGAGATAAGCAGCAGATGCTTTCATTCTGCTCTCTGAGGTGTGGTTCACTCCCCACTCCTCATTGTCCATTTAACTACTGGATCCAGTTAGGACAACTTTTTGAGTAAGAATTGGACATTTTTCAAATCTCAGGAGAATTCAATTGCCTAGGATGTGTCTAAGAAAATTGAGCTGCCCTATTTAGAAGGCTAGTAAATGAGTTAGTCCCTTAGGTGCCTGCTGCTACTGCTACTCATGAAACGTAAATATTTATATCAAAATTCTAGGGCATTTTAAAATTGGGATTCTGGCAATCCAGTGTTCATTAAGACTCAACCTATAGGTGACATATACAGAGAGGAAAACTGAGATTGAGATAGGCTAAATGAAATATATATTTGTAGATAGATACAACTTCTGTTAGAATACACAAGAAGCTATTAATAATACTAAATATGTCTGTACAGTGATGGGGTACTGAGGGTGGAGGGAAACTTATCACGTCAGACTCTGCTGTTCCTTTTTCCACCATGGACATGTATTATAGCAATCACCATCGTCATCACATCACCATCACCACCATCATGATAAATGGCTCATAAGAGTAAAGCTGGAGGAGTGTGAGTTAAGAATATTTAAGCAATGGGGGCAAATGTCCTTTGCTCCCAGTTTAGAATATCTGGATATAGAATCATAGCCAGTTGCTTTCTCTTATTCAGACAGTTTCTAGTCCCCAAAGCAACTAACCTGACAGCCTCAGCTCTTTTTGCCACTTAGAGAACCATCAACACTGCAGAAAGGGCATATTTTCTGTGTTGGAATTTTAAAAAATTCAGATTGAAATTACAATGAAACTGGATAATAACTCACAAAATCCTAATAAGCCTGTAATGTGCTGATTATATAATAGTAGTAGCAGTCAGGTGTATATCACCCACAGTTAAAATCTGATTTCCCTGCTCTGTGATTTGCATTCCAAACAATTGACTTAGAAATGAAAATAACTACTCTAGCCTTGCCATTTAACCAGCACTAAAGTATGTAAATGTAGGGGATATAAATAGGCCATAAATATGCTAGCTATTTTTAAAAAGGCAAAAAACAAACACAAAGGCATAGGAGACTAGATAATAAGGAAATAAGTGAAAAAGTTGATGGGAAAAATATTAAAATGTAAGTTTGACTCAATGCAGGTTCAAAGTACAGAAATTTTCATTTGAGTTCTGCAACAAAAATTATATCACATCAGTATGAAATAATTGAATTTAGATACAAACTGGATGCTTTCATTTAAAAAAAATAATTGAAAACAAAGACACATAATTAATATATGAATTATTTGTATAACTTTATAGGACACCAATATAAAAAAAACAAAGATGATCTCAAATCCCTAAAAAAAAAAAGTATTCTATTTTAAGGAATGAAAATAAAGACCAATTCTTGAAGGATCAATTGGATAATAATAGTAATTATATTTCAATGCTTTATCTTAATGCTCAGAAAAAGAGTCCTAAAATACCACCACATTTTTAAAAAGTATATAACCAAACATACCACAATTAAAACTAAAACAAACCAATATAGTTTTAGACAAGTTATGCCATCTCCCTGAACCTTAATTTTCTTTCCTTTGGATTGCATGATATCCAAAGTTCCTTTTAGATCAAAGATAACTATGTTAATTATAATTATTATTATATCTCATATTCTGAGAATATAGTACAGATATGATGTTATCCTATATAATAAAGGCTAATATGCAAATAGACCAAACGGCAGAACGACCGACACCATGACGCACACTGACCACCAGGGGGCAGATGCTCAATGCAGGAGCTG
>NW_006293784.1:719108-771185 GCF_000327345.1 Myotis davidii | reverse complement strand
AAGAGCCCCAGACTGCGAGAGGGATGTCTGACTGCTGGCTTAGGCCCAATCCCTGGAGGAAGTGGGCCTAAGCCAGCAGGCGGACATCCCCCTAGGAGTCCCAGACTGCAAGAGGGTGCAGGCCTGGCTGAGGGACCCCCACCCCCAGTGCATGAATGTCATGCACCGGGCCTCTAGTAAGAATATATAAAGAAAAAAATGTATTTTCCAGGAATATGATGAAACGTAAAGGCTCATAACTAAGATTATCTATCAGTTTTCATTATTGGCAAGGTTCATAAATAATCATTAAAGAATTATAGTGAAAAACATTCTTATAGTAAAACACATTTTTAAAATTTTCATTGAATTTATTGGGGTGATACTGGTTAATAAAATTATATAGGTTTCAAGTGTATACTTTTATAATACATCATTTGTATATTGTACTGTATGTTCACCACTCAAAAGCAAGTCTCCTTCCATCAGTATTTATGCCCCCTTTTACCCTCTTCTATCTTCCCCAACCTCTGGTAATCACCATACTGTTGTCTGCATCTATTAGTTTAGTTGGGGGTATTTGTTTGGGGTTTTATTGACTTAATCACTTCACCTTCTCACTCAGTCCCCTAACCCCTCTCCCCTCTGACAGCTGTCAGTCTGTTCTATGTATCTATGAGTCTGTTCCTATTTTGTTTTTAAATTTTGTTCATTAGATTCCACATATAAGTAAAATCATATGGTATTTGTCTTTTTCTGACTGACTTATTTCACTTAGCATAATACTCTCCAGGTCCATCCATGCTGTTGCAAAAGGTAAGATTTCTTTCTTTTGTACCCTCGAGTAGTATTCCATTGTGAAAATGTACCACTGCTTTTTTATCTACCCATCTACTGATGGGTACTTGGGCTTCTTCCAAATCTCGGCTATTGTAAACAATGCTAAAATGAACAAAGGAGTACATATATTCTTTCAAATCAATGTTTCAGGTTTCTTCAAATATATTCCCAGAAGTGGAATCCCTGGGTCATACAGCTGTTCCATTTTTTATTTTTTATGTAATCTCCATAATGTTTTACACAGTGGCTGCACCAATCTGCATTCCCACCAACATTCTCACCAACACTTGTTTGTTGATTTATTGATGATATAGCCATTCTGACAGATGTGAGGTGATATCTCGTTGTGATTTTATTTGCATTTCTCTGATGATTAGTGATGTTGAGCATCTTTTTATATGTCTATTGGGCATCTGTATGTCCTCTTTAGAGAAGTGTCTATTCCGGTCCTTTGTCCATTTTTAATTGAATTATTTGAGGTTTTTTGGTATTGAGTTGTATGAATACTTTATAAGGGTTGGATATTAACATCTTATCAGATGTAACATGTTGAATATCTTCTCCCATTCAGTAGGTTGTCTTTTTATTAACTTTTTAGTTTGATATAGTCCCATTTGTTTAAGTTTTCTTTTGTTTCCCTTGCCCAAGGAGATATATAAGAAAAAATATTTCCATAAGAAATATCCAAGATTTTACTGCCTATGTTTTCTCCTAGAATTTTTATGGTTTTGAGCAGCCGTGGGAAAACTACGGCCCGTGGGCCTGATCCGGCCCGTTTGAAATGAATAAAACTAAGAAAAAAAGACCGTACCCTTTTATGTAATGACGTTTACTTTGAATTTATAAATATTAATTGACCATAAAAGTATGAGCTTATTTTTGTGTTCTTTATTCTGTTCCATTGATCTATCTGTTATTTTTATGCCAGTACCATGCTGTTTGGATTTCTGTGGCCTTCTATTTAGTTTGATATCAGGTAGCATGGATTCCTCCAACTTTGTTCTTTCTCAAGATTGCTGTGGCTATTCGGGATCTTTTGTGGTTCCACATATATTCTTGGAAAATTTGTTCTAGCTCTGTGAAATACACAACTGGTATCTTGATAGGAATTGTGTTGAATCTATAGATTGTTTTGGGTAGTATGGATATGTTAATTGTTTTAATTCCTATTCATGAACATGGTATATGCTTCCACTTATTTATATCTTCCTTGATTTCTTTTCAGTGTCATATAATATTCCAAGTACAGGTCTTTAATATCCTTGGTTAAATGTATTTCAAGGTATTTTATTTTTATGATGCAATTATAAATGGGATTGTTTTCTTACTTTCCCTTTCTGATAGTTCTTTATTAGTATATAAAAATGCAACTGATTTCTGGAGATTTATTTTGTATCCTGCTGCTTTACTGAATTCAATTATCAGGGGGCACGTGTGAAACATTGCGGGCATTCGCCACAGCGGGATGGTGGTGCAGGAGAGTGGAGGTGCCAGACCAAGGCAGGGCGCTGGTCGCTATCATTAGGGCAAGCCTCTGGTGGTTACTGAAAATTCTTTGCTCACGCACGCCGCAGTCCCACCAGGCACTCACACCTGCTCCTGAGAGGCAATCAGGGCTGCTAGCCACCTCTTGCACATGCTGCTGGTGCTGGCCCTGCTCACACCTGCAGCTGGCACCAGAGCTACTGCTTGCACCCCTTGCTGGCGCCTGGCACCAGCCCTGATCGCTCAGCGCCATCAATGGGTGCAAGTGACGGCAGCTGGCCCCGATATCCCCTGAGGGCTTCTCCTCCTCCCCCTCTTCCTGAGGGGTGATCAGGGCAGCAGCTGGCAATTGCAACTGCTGAGGGCACCAGCCCCGTTAGCACCCACTGCTGGCACTGGCTCCAGTCACTACATGCTGTCATACCATGGCAGGTGCAAGAGGATCCAGAGCCTTCAGCACATGGGAGTGGCGGTGGTGGGAGCAGAGCTGCCAGCAGACAGAGGACCCGGGGCCATGGTGGGAGGGCCTGGGCAGGGGTGCAGAGAATGGGCCAAGACCTACCCCTGTGCCCACTGCAGCCTCATGGCCCACAGTTCCTTTCAAGGTGCATGAATTCGTGCACTGGGCCCCTAGTGTTAAATAAGAGTGGTGAAAGCAGACATTCCTGTCTTGTTCCTGATCTTAAAGGAAATGCTTTTAGTTTTTGTCCTTTGAATATACTGTAATATTAACTATAGGTTTGTCATATATGTCCTTATTATGTTGAGGTATATTCCCTCTGTCCCCATTTTGCTGAGAGTTTCTAACATAAATGGGTGCTGGATTTTATCAAATGATTTAGGAAAATATTTTTCACATGATTAGCTAAAGTGAGAACTGACCAATGGAGAATTATCCTATATAGCACACTTGAAGACAAAAATGTTAAATATTTAAAGTACAAAAACAAATTTAATTAGTATTAAAAAAAATAGAAAGTCATCCATTATACATTTTCTAAACATATAACAGCAGACAGTAGGGAGACAATGACAAAATAACATGGTCTGTGCCTTCAGGGGAGTTAGGTTCCAGTAGAGGTAGCAAGAAGTTGAACAAGTAAGTACTTTAAAATGTTATGGGAATAAAGAAAGATGTTTGCTGACAGGATGGTAAGGATCATTACACAAGCATTCATTTGTGTTTCAGAATGATTATTTACCATCACGTGGGAAAAGCACAATTAAATACAAAGTTAGGTAAAGCATATTATTTTATATTCCTTTATAAATAAATAAAATGTTTAAAATTCCAAAAAGAATGTTAGAAGAAAGGGTTAGGCCCTGAGGAAAATAAGAAGCCCCAAGTCCCATAATATCTGTTTTGGATTCTGTGCTGCCAACACTTGTCTGTTTGCAAATAAACATCTAACAATTATTAGTCATGTTTGCTCAAGCTGAACATTTCTCCTCCTGAAAATTTAGCATCTGCAGAGAAAACACACACACACACACACACACACACACACACACACACACTCACTCATATCGAATATCACTATTCTGGGCATCTTCAGGCTGCAACTTTGGTACAGATGTACCGAAACATCTCAAATTGCACAGCTGTGAGGTGTTGTTGTTGTTATTTTATTTCTTTTTTATTGTTTAAAGTATTACAAATAGTACATATGTCTCCTTCCCCCCCCCACTGACCTCCCTCCAGCCTCCTCTACCCCTCAGCATATGCCCTCACTTACCCCCCGTGTCTGTGTCCATTGGTTATGCTTATATGCATGCATACAAGTACTTCGGTTGATCTCTTACCCACCCACCCCCAACCTTCCCCTGCCTGCACAGCTAGTTTTCTCTGGAAACCCATCAACCCAAAAGATAACAGCCACGCATGAAGCAGTTTGGTCAAAAACTGCAATACTCATAGCATGTACAAATTCATACTTAGATTGTTTTTATTATGCCATATGGTCTGCACTTAAAACTGACCCCAAAAAAAGCAGAATCCTGCAGGGTGCATGGTTTTGAGAACACTAACAGACACGTGCTCTCTTCAATGGCTGTGCTGCACCAGAGCTCTGGCATGGTGGGCCTCCCATATCTTTAACCAGGACTGGGTATGGATGTGCGTGGAAGGCCAAAATGCGTATCAAACCAGCTGAAAATGTAAAAGAACATTTCCCATTTGCTACATGAAATTCTTCATGCTGTCAAATTTGAACTGAACCTTGAAAGAAATTGGTCATGAGCTCTTTGCAAAAGTAGCTTCATCCATCATGCTTTTGAGAAAAAATATGGTTCCTGTCAACATGAGCATTATGCTAACATACTCACATGGTTGGATGTGTACTTCCTTTCAGAGTACAGAATAGAATAGGCTTGATTTTATGAAGCATTTTTAAAAAGGCACAAAATGTGTAACTTACTATATTTCTGTATTTTTTAAACTTCCTGGCGGGTGTGGCTCAGTGGTTGAACATCAACCTATGAACCAGTAGGTCACGGTTAGATTCCTGGTCAGGGCACATGCCCAGGTTGCAGGCTTGGTCCCGGTGGAGGACATGCAGGAGGCAGCCGATCAATGATTCTCTCTCATCATTGATGTTTCTATCCCTCTCCTTCTCTCCCTTCTTCTCTGAAATCAATAAAAATATATCATTTAAAAAACTGAGGGGAGGAGCTAATACCAGAACAGTTAAGATTATTAGATGAGATAGTTGAATAATAGAAAATATATAGAGATGAGTAGATTGACAGTGTGATGGTATGGGAAGTTGTACTTTTCAAGATTGGTAAAATAATATTTCTAGCCATAGAAAGTACAAAACAAAAGGCCACTTTTGCTTACCTAATCCTCTACCTCTGATAATGGCAGGAAGGACATTTTAAGAGACATTACATAATTAGCCACCTTGCTCCTAATTTCCTTATATAAGTTATTATGCTGTCTTTTTTAAGTGATATGTGTATTTTACTAGTATCACTGTGTAGATTTGAGAAAAGAGTCTAATCAATTTTATCTGCCACACTGGACTTCAGGTGGACTTCAGAACTATCCAACTCAGCTTGTGTGGTCTTTTCAGCAATGGCAGGAAAGTAATACAAACCAAATCAGCTTTTGGTTGTGAAAGAAGCAAAATATCATTAGTTAGATGTTCTGCTTCTGTAACAGACTGTAATTACAAATGAGGACTGCTCAAAATTTCAGATTGGAAGTTGTGTGGCTCATGAAATTCAAGGTCAGTGTTTGGACACTATAAGGTATTTCCAGAGTAAGAAGACAAAACACAGAAGTATAAGAAACATGTAGGACAAAATACAGGGTTGGGCATAAGTAGGTTTACAGTTGTTCATATGGAAAGTAATATAATAATTATAATACCAAAACAACAAACAAACAAATAAAAAACACGCTGCACTTTGCATATTCACAACTGTAAACCTACTTTTGCCCCACCCTGTGTTTACTGTGCTTTGTCTTACCAAGAGCATTAGCCCTCTGCCTGGAAGAATGGAAAAATATCCCATTTTATCCTCTAATCCCATTCTGTTGAAGCTACAAAGTTTTGTGCATATCATAAATAGATGTGCTTCTGACATTACAGATTGTTTTGAAGTTTTCTATGAAAGAAAAACTCAAACAGAAATTATGGGAATATATATTCCCTTTAAATTATAACAATAGATGAATATGTTTCCTTCCAAAGCTTCACTATGTCACCCTTGGCAGGAAAGTCATCCAACCTCTATGGGGCTCATATGGATGCTTTGCATGAAATTCAAAAAACCCTCCTGTAGGCAGGCATCTGAGATAGCTGATATATTAAGGTGTTTTTCAGCTCTA
Organism: Myotis davidii; assembly: GCF_000327345.1. Taxonomy (NCBI): domain Eukaryota; kingdom Metazoa; phylum Chordata; class Mammalia; order Chiroptera; family Vespertilionidae; genus Myotis; species Myotis davidii. The sequence continues at coordinate 765,046 of NW_006293784.1, read as the reverse complement.
AGATCTATATTTCTATGGTTTTAAGTTGGAATGTAATTTTATATACATTCCTATAAGACTCAGACTTATATAATTTTGAGGTTCCCTCAGAAAATTATTAGATTCTCGGTGGCAGAAATAGTATCACTAGATATTATTAGCAAGTGTCTATGTACATCTTGACTTAGACAATAGCATCATTACTACCTATAAATGTCCTAAGATTGTAGAATGGCTGTCACCCATTTGCATAATCCATTTGGATCTTCCCAAAGGTTATTTTTCATATCACACAAAAGATCACTGACCCCAACTCAATTAGACAGCATACAGAAATAAGTCCACTTCTCTAAGAATTTTCTGAAGTTGCTCTTGACAAAACTTAACAATCTCTTAGTTATGAAAACATCTTCTTTAGGAGAAGACAAAGTCACTTGCAGACTTTAATTTACCCTTCAGTACCAGCTGCAACACACTCTAATAATGATAATACCTTATAACATTAATGTCCTTGGGCATATTATGCAATAAACTGCCATAAGCTAGGGGTGGCTAGATGTGCCTGAGCTCAGAGACAGAGTGGGTTTTGTCTGGAGTCCCTGTATCACCCTTAAGTTACATAAGTCAGACACCTGATGACAAAGGCTACTCGTGAAAATGCGAAGGTCAGAGAGTTAGAGGAAAGCAAATAATAGAGACAAAGGTCAATAAATTTCAGTCAACACATGTTTACTGAGAACCTGACACCTACCAAGCACTGTTCTAGGCACTGAGGGCATAGCATTGAACAAATTAAATGCATATCCTCCCCTTGTAGAGCTTACATTCTAGCAGAACACACATGGTGGCTGGTGTCCCAGCCTAGAAAGATCTAGAGACTACACCGAAGAAAGCAAGATCAATCGTAAGGGAGCAAAATACAGGAATAGCACAGCCAAGTGACAGGAAGCAAAGGGAAAGTCAAGAACTAAGAGTCCCATACCCAGAAGCAGGGGGAAGATGATGCAGTCGTCTAGCAGCCAATAATCACATTAACTGACAGGGCAAGGCTGGGTTTCTAGTGCTGGCCCAGGTCCCACTGCTCTGCCTCTCTGATTTTTGAGAAGAAATCTCCACAAAGCATGAGGCCAGGGCAGATTATGACACGGACTATTGCAGCACCTACAACGCTCTGGATATGAGATAAAATTGGTTCATTAAGTACTAAATTCCGCACAGTAATAATTCTGTGTGATAATAAATTATCCTGCCTAGTGCCAGTGGATCTCAGTGGCATATATAAGTACATGGGAGATAAGCTAATCATCCATGAGTATTGGAGACAGTTGTTCAGAAAGTCATTAGAAAGTTAGCAGAAAAATTGGTAGTTGAAGGCCATAAAAATGTCATGGATCAACCAGTCATCAAATCAATACGAGTCTTAAGACTTGAAACTACACATTACACCCCTAATACTATAACCTTACACTCTGAACACACACACACACACACACACACACACAACCACACCATGAACACACACACACACACACACACACACACACACACACACACCATAAAACATACAGGATGGGGCCAAGAGTAAGCTTACAGTTGTTCATATGGAAAATAATACAATAATCAATAGCAATAAAATAAACTCTGTTTCATGTACTCATAACTGTAAACCTACTTTGCCCCACCTTGTACATGTACAGAGAATCTACGGATTAAAGAGAAGAAATATACACATCCTTGGAGGTATGGGAGTGGGAAGAAAAAAGTTCAGGCAGGTAAGTAATAAAAGCTGTCCTCAACTAAGGAATACAAATGTTTCCCTTCATTCTTGTTTATTTATAATATAAATGCTTTTGCCCAACCACTTCAAATAGATTTCCTCCATCACTAGAAACAGCACCACTGAATTAATATAATTTTCTTATTGCATCACATTATTCTTTCTTTATTTTTATCTGTATATTCAAACTGCATCCTTAGAATACCTAGAAGCCAAGGTAATTATTTTCACTGTATTAAAACAAAAGCTATCTAACATGAGTTAACATTCAGATAGCATCTGTCTGATCATCTGCTAAACTAGAAGCTAAAGGCTAATTATAAGTCATTCTCCATTCTCACTTTAGGTCTTTATAGAGAAAGAACAGTTTCCTTCATCTGATGCCCTTAACTAAATGAATCCACCTTTGATTTTCATTAATTGCACTAAAATTAAATTAATCAATGCTCAATAAACTTTTCAGATATTTCAAAATATAACTCCTCTTAGTTTAATTTCTAACACTCTTAGTGAATACATTTCCCTCACTCCTACTGCTTTAAATCTATAGATAACCAAGCCTATAATATAATGATAATTCATAAACAAAGCATAGAAGCTTAAGTTCATAATACGGAAATTAATAATGGGGGGAAACTTGACATTCAGTCTTTCTTTAGTTTTAGACTAAGTTGATAGAATTACAAACATATAGTTCCCATGAGCTCAAAAACATCTATATATATAGAAGGCTAAACAAACTTACGACCAGCCAGTAGGTATGACGTGCACTGACCACCAGGGGGCAGATGCTCAATGTAGGAACTCTTGAGCTGTGGTGACTTGGCAGTGGCAGTTCTTAGGTGATGCACCCCAGAACCAGAGAGGCGGAGCTGGATTTCGGGGTGTGTAACCCAAGAACCACCCTCTCATAATCTGAGACACCTCAGGGGATGTCAGAGATATGTATGAGATTCGTGCATCAGTGGGGTCCCTGGGCCTGGCCTGTGCCCTCTCGCAATTTGGGACCCCGCTGGGAATGTCGGAGAGCCAGTTTCGGCCTGATCCCCACAGGCCAGGCTGACCCCACCTGCTGGAGGGACCCCACTCACTCCGCAGACACCCTTCAAGCCATGGCACTGCCCCAGGTGCAGCAGGCCTGGAAGGTCCAAGGGAGGTTGGCTCCAGGGCAGGTCTCACCCAGCCGTGCCCAACCAGCCACCTTCTAATTAATTTCCTTTCAATGTGCATGAATCAGTGCACCGAGGCAATAGTTTGAAATAAGCATTGACACTTTAGACATGTAAGATAGGAGGGTTCTTTCCTACATCTATTTTGAGATATTTTGGAGTATTAACATTAACTATAAATATCCTTTGTTGTTTTATTTTCTTCCAGATCCTAGGAAATTATAGAAAGATTCTGATGATGTAGTATCCTACAAAGTTAATCTTTGTACTATCAATACAAATTAAGGAATTCATTAGTTAACAATAACTCATTCAGCATCAGGATTTGAATAAAGCAAAGCATTTCCTGAGTGAGAAAAGGGTCATAAAACAAATCAAAATGTATTATATGCAGCATCAACAGTCAAAGTTTTCTTAGTTCAGATATATGACAAGAAGACATTGAAATTTAAGACAACCAGAAGACTTAACGCTTTTTTTTCCCATAAGAATCTGGTGACAGGACTTATACTCCAAAGAGTTGCCTTATAAGGGTTCATCAGCATTACTAAGGAACACTTCTTTTTAGCTTGCATGAATACCCTACATTGAACCCTCCTTTCTATGAATTCCTATAGCAGGTATAACACTTAACCCCATTTACACAAAGGCTTAATTTACTCTTATAGTAGAAAAAACAGAGCCCAAGTTTGGGGGCATAGAAGAAAGAAATAACTTTCACATCATAAGCTTTTCCAGTGAGCAGAAACTATGGAAACCTCAGCTGAGTCTTCAATCCAAAAGTCCACAGGTATGTTCAGAAACAGGGAACCTACAGCAACAGGCCCAGGAATATTGCTTTCCCTGATGGCAATACTCAGACCAAGTTAAAAAGAGAAGTAACAGTCATCAGTAGTACCAAGCAAATCCTTATTTCTATTTGCAATGTCAACAGGTCACTACACTTATAAGCTATGTATTAAACAAAATTACATGTTTGACCACATTAAAAACACTATATTAATATAGTGAAACACTTTGATTCACTTTTGATGGCAAATCACAGATAATTGAGGTAAATATGCTTTGAGGGTGAGGGAAAAGTCCAAGAATAAGGGCCTACTATTGATATAGATGCTTTAATTCTTAATTTTACATTGCCAGTGGATACTGGAATGATGAGAGAAGGTTCCCTCCACCTTCCTCTTACCATGGGGAGTATCCTTAAAGGAAAAGTGAAAAGTAGATCTAGCCACATTTTCAAAAGTCTGAGTGAGGTAGATTCAGAGTTCAGTTTTGTGGTCCACATGGCTTATGTTGCCCAGTCATCAACAGAATTTACACAATAACCTGCTACTTGACTTAGAGACTATGCAGTGAATTCCCTTTTCTTTATAGGCATTCTGATCAGAAATGAATGATTTTTTCAGAAATAAAGATCTACATGAAGTCATAGAAAGCCATCATCTGGGTAACAACACAATAAATAATATTAATGGAAGATTTTTGAAATTGTTGAAAATTATATAAATAATATCACACAGCCACATATGATGAATATAGATAAAAAGCACCCTGCCTCGCTTTAGAAGAAAACAATTATAGAAAAGTAAGAATTCCAAATTATTCTTCAGCAACCGAAGGGCAACTGAAGACTAGAATAATGGCAAAAACTAGAATAATTGACAAATTTTGATCACTAAATTGCTTTATGATAGTAGTCCCCCATTCCCAATAGCAAACAGTCTTTCAAATTTTACTTATGCTTTACTGACATCACAAGCAAAGTGAAATTGACTGAAGACAATGCAGGAGTCCTCTGAGCAAGCAGTCTGGGAAATAAATAGCAATAAATCTTGATTAGCATGGCTTCTAGCCAGAGGTTATAAAGAATGAGTAACAGACATCTGATCTGGAGTCCCTTATTACATTATCTTAAGTAATATTTGGGTTTATTTTTAACCTATTCTTCAAACACATATTGTAAGGCAAGGAAAGTATTTTTATTAGTGGGAAAGAAATGTTTTTCTAGATGAACCAAGTGAAAAAGATAAGACTGAAGCTGTTTATCTGAAAGACACTGGAATACTAGAAAAGAGCAGCATGGATGAGAAAGAAAAGAGGTATGAATTTTGTTGTGGATCTATCATGACCTTGTTTGACCCAGAACAAGGCCAAGGAATAAAATGGATCACTGCCTCATCTGCAGCATGGAAATATTATGAGGACTTATAGATGTCAGAAAGTAGAAAAGTAAAGACTAAGGTAGAAGAGTAACAAATTAAAAATGGAACCATATTAGTTTTCCTCTTTTCACATACTCACAGAATGCAGTAACACTTTTTACATTCCCCATTGTTTCTTTCTATCTTTTTTCCTACCCACTATTTCTCACACCAACTTGACTTGGCAATTGAAACTTTCACTTGAATTAGTCCTATAGAAATCAAACATGAAAAACCAAGACTAACTACAACAGAAAAAAATATTTAAGTCTTTTAACTTTGATGTTAAAATCTCTCATTTAATGAGAACTCATGCATATAATTGAATGCTAAGTCAATGAGCCAATGAGTATTACCAGTAGGTTAGATTGCTGCTGGGGTCCAGCTGATCAGGACTGAACGAGATGAGCCAGACATGCTCTGGAGCCCTCCCGCAGTCCCTTCCTGGCCTGATCGTGCACCAGTGGGGTCCCTCACGCTGGCCTGCACCCTCTCTCAATCTGGGACTCCTCAGGGGATGTTGCAGAGCTGGTTTGAGCCCGATCCCACAGGCCACTCCCGTTAAGAGGATACCAGACACAGGGCTCATGGCTGGTGAGCACTACTGTGGCAATGCAAGCCTCTCCCGATTGGGCGCAAGCCCACAGCAGGCACAGTGGGGCCGGGATGAGCAGGAGTGGCAGGAAGGAGTTGCAGGCAGCGTTGGACTGCGGGTTTCAGCCCAATCCCTGCAGGCCACCCAGAGGGACCCCACCCATGCACAAATTCGTGCACCGGGCCTCTAGTATTATATAATAAAGGGTTAAATTCTAAGATTACATTTTAGAAAATAAGAGGAAAATATTCAGTATGATGTATTCTTTAGTCAGTATATAGTTTCTGGAATTAAAATCTAAATAGAACTAAAAGACTAGAACAATGGTAAAAAGTTCAGAAGGAAATGAGTGGGTATGATTGTAAATCCATAATATTTCACTGAGGAAAGTAAAGACACTAAATAGAACTAAAAGACTAGAACAATGGTAAAAAGTTCAGAAGGAAAAGAGTGGGTATGATTGTAAATCTGTAATATTTCACTGAGGAAAGTAAAGATATTAATTTACAGTAGATTTTGCTAAACATATACATTAAAATATCTAAGGAAATCACTACAAGAATAAACATGGAGGTAACTCCCAAAACAAGAGAGGGGGAAAACTCAATCCAAGGTAAACACAACAAAAGAAACAGAATAATTAGAAATTGAAAGCACAAAGAGTATAGACACAAGTTTTCAAGTATTGGTAATTAAAATTAATGGAAATGAACTGTAATCTTTGGTTAAAAACAAGATTATTGCTCTAGCCAGTGTGATTCAGTTGGCTGGGCATTGTCTATGCACAGAAAGGTTGCTGGTTCAATTCCTGGTCAGGAAGCCAATTGATTTTTCACTCTCACATTGATGTTTCTCTTTCTCTCTCCCTCTTCTTTCCTCTCTCTCTAAAATCAGCACAAAATCTTTTTTAAAAATAAAAATATAAAAACAAGATTGTCATAGTGAATTTTTTAAAGATACAACTATGGGCTATTTATGGGCTTCAAAAGATCATAGAACATTGAAAGGTTGAAGATTAAAAGCTAAAAATTATATGCTAGACAAATGCCAATTAAATAAATCTGGTATTAATAATAGACAAAATAGACCTCCATCTCAAAAATCACTGGTAAAGACAAATGCAATGTTTTTCTTTGTGATGCTCACAACAAATATATATCATAAAGTATAATATGTATATATTATGAAGTATTATATATATATCATAATGTATATAAAAGCATATATATGTGTGTATTTTTAAAATAAACTTAACAATAAACATGTAAGACCTTTATGGAGAAAATTACAAACACATGGAAAGACATACCAAACTCAATATCCTAAGATGCCAATTCTCTATTAATTGATCAATAGTTTCAGCATAAAATCAAATTATTATTAAGTTTATTGGTATTCCTGTGTGTATATATGTTTATTTGCTGATCTAAGTCTTACATGGAAGAGAATATACCACAAAGTGTCATAGCACACTGAAAGAAGCAGCACAGGGTAGTTTTTGTTAATCTATATATATAAAAGCCTAAGCAACCATTGGACCATTGGACCATTCAACCGGTAGCTATGATGTGCACTGACCACCAGGGGGCAGATGCTCAACGCACAGGCATGGAAACATGGAACAGACTGATGAATCTCAGAAGGAAGAGGGAGGGGTGAGGGTGGGAAGAGATTAACCAAAGATCTTATATGCATACTAGAGACCCGACATACAGATTCGTGCACCGGTGGGGTCCCTCGGCCTGACCTGTGGGGATCAACCTGAAACTGGCAGTCCAATATCCCCAGAGGGGTTCCATATTAGAAGAGGATGCAGGCCAGATTGAGGGACCCCACAGGCCTCTAGTATTAATCATAAACCTCTAGTACTAAGAGACAAGTTAGTACTGGAGAGGTAGCATAATGTTCAACCCTGGGTCTGCCACTTCCTGAAAGACTGACCTTGGGTAAGTTAACTTATCCCTTTGTGCCTCAGTTGCCACATCAATAAAGTGGAAATAGTAAGAGTACCTTCCCTGTAAAGATCAAATGAGTTAACCTTTCTTTCTTTGAACAGTGTCTGGCACACATTAAGCACTATATACATATTTGATAAATAATAGTGTGGTATAGATACATGGAAAAACAGTTAACTTCATCAAATCCATGCATCTTGATCTATGAAGTCGGTAAGCCTGTAGATCAGTGGGGGGAAATGAACAATTCAAAAAATGGTACTGAAATAATTGACTATCCAGATATGGAAAATTAAAATAAACCCCTACCTCACATCTGAATAAAAATACATTTCCAGATCTATCTATGATTTAAATAAAAGTGAAAATGTTTAAAAACATTTAGAAGAAAATATAGAAGAATACTTCTATGAGCTCAAACAAGATGCAAAAGCATAAACTGAACAATTTATTTGACCACATTAAATGAAGATGATTCATAACATACTATAAAATAATAAAAAGATAAGCAACACAGTAGAAGATATTTGCAGCATCTATAACCAACGAAGGATATATCCAGAATATAGAAAAAAAACAAAAGAACAAAAACTCTTATGAACCAAGTTGAAACACAAACAACCCAATAAAAATTAATTTGAAAAGGTTAATTACAGAATAGGAAACATGAAATGATTCTCATCTTTTTAAAATCCCTATTAGTAATCAGGGAAATGTAATCTGAAAACACAATGACCTCATTTTTCATCTATCAGGTGGTGATGTGGATGGAGACCTCACATTTACCCCTGGTAAAACAGTATGAAATAACATTTCACATCATCTTGTAAAGTTGGCCAAGAGCACAGACATGACATGGCCACACACACACACACACACACATACACACTTGCACATGAGCAACAAGAGATGTGTACAAAATGTTTATAAAAGCATTGTTTGGACACAAAAATAAAAACAGGTAATTATAATGTGTACCACACATCATACATAAAATATAGTTGTAGCAGTCATACAAAAGAACACTACTCATCAGTCGGGGGTGGGGAGATAAACTGTCTCATACAGCATCAAGAATGAATGTAAAACATATACAGATGGGACAAATAAGCAAGTCACAGAAGAATGCATATAGTATATGAATCCATTTATACAAAGTGCAAAACCAGGCACTCTCTTCTGAGATTGGAAAGGAACAATGAGGGCTGGAAAGGCAGACAGGTCAAGTGAGTATAGAGAGTCTGGGTATCATCATCTTAGCACTTTGTATCGCTGGACTTCATGTTCATGAAGAAGTTTATTCAGACAACATGTACTCTCCTCTTCAGTTCTTGCACTCTATTAGCCTAAGTAGAATGCTGAGTCATTGTGAGCTCAGAAAACATAATCTGGGAGCGTGCTACAATGACAAAGATGAAACTAGACTGCATCATTCATACAGCCTGAGGCAGTAGCTAGAAAAATAATGGATGGATAGATGACTGGGTGGTTGGCTCTGCTCTTGGGGCTTATCAGAGTTATACAGAATGTATGGTTACTAATGATATTAGAAACAGTTTCATACTAAAGAGTTGATTTGATGTCACACATAAATGATTTCATTATATCATGTTTGTTTATTATTCAGCAAATAGTGATAGTGAGGAGATCATAAGCTGTTCTCTTAAGTGAAAAAAATTTCATTCTTACATCAGTTTCTTAAAGAATTACAACCTTTATTTACCACTGAGAATATGGTTTTCAAATATGTTAAACATTACGGCAATTCTATAAAAATATTCCAAGACTACTCCAGAATGAATTTGTCAGAAATGCAACTCCCTCAGAAATGTACATCATCTTCATTAAGAATGCCAGGAGGTCAAGAATTATTTGTTTCCATACTGATAGAAAGATAATATCGGTCTAAGTAAACTCTAAACATCATAAAAGAAGTTGCCAGAATAGTTACTCATAATCACTGTATTTTCCCTTCATTGCCATGAATGAATCTGATGTTTTACACAAGTGACAGGTCCCCACACTGAATTCAGCCATATGATCTCACTTTCATGCTATCATTACAGAAGCAAAAGCAAATGAAAGCTAGGTAGAAACAGCATAGTTAATTAGATTGTGGGGTGCATTATGTTTGATTCTTCCCACCCAACCACAGAGATCCTCTCATCTGCTGCAAAATCACACACACACACACACACACACACACACACACACACACACACGCACAGTACACACCCCACCCAGTTCCCTGTGGTATCCTCATTAGTCACACTTTCCCTGATCTGGAGAGGCTACTGTGAGTCACCTCACACACACATGCACACACACACATGTGCACACACACGCACATACAAACTCCACAGAAATTAAGCCCTCATATCGGGTAGAAAAACATTTCTCATATATTTCACAGATGACACAGGGTAGCTTAAGTGGCTGCTAATGATAATCACTAGTCCAGACTTTGATAAAATAAAAAGTGCTGAATTCCAAATTTTCTCAATTCATTTCCCCCTTACCACAAGCCAAATGGAGGTCTTACATCTGAAATTTGATTATGTCTGGCTTTTGCAAACCAACAGTAATCATTAACTTACATGTTCAAGCTTTGCTTTGCAGGAGGGAAAAGGTTTTTAAAAAATAGAACTACAGTAACTTAGATTACAATGTAAAGAACGTTTATTTATATATTTCAAAATTTACCAGCCACTTATCTAGATGCATTTCTGAGTATCAGTTTATTTTTTTAGCATCATTCACAGAATCAAATAGCTGAAGGAGTCATTGAAAAGCTATCAAGCCAATCATCCAGGTTCAGATGGAACTGTACCCATACTAGGCTCAGAAGAAATATCTATCTCCTTTCTAATGAAGTTCAAATGAGTAGCCACAATGTCCCTTCTTATCCTATCTCCAAATCTCAAAATGTCACCAGTTCATCAGATCCTTTTGAAATACAACGAAATCTCTTGTGTGTTTTTTTGAGCTTCAAACAAAAGGGAAAATACTTGGTAACATTTGCATACTAACCCAATAACAAAATTATTAATGAATATAGGAAATAATGGGGCACAGAGAATGAGGTCATAGAAGGTGAAGCTCACGCATGTCTCCTGGGAAAGCCACCATCATCCTGGACTTGGTTTCATAATGACTACAAGATGAACACTTGGATTCTTTTCATCTTATTTTTCCCTTCCTTGCTAAGATCTCTTTTCCTTCCTTCTCTTTTACTTTGGGGGAACAACAACAAAAAATATGACAGATGTTAGATAAGAGTCCTAGACATTCCCAACAAAAAGGAAGCCATGAAATTGTGAAGTTGCCAAAGGTCAGAAAATAATTCTGCTAAATGTGTTTAATTGCTGTGAAATCCCTGTTTCCGTTCCTGCTCTCCAGTAAATGAATCCTCACTTCTTGCTCAGTAACCCCACTGTCAGCTCAGAAAAGTGAAGAAGTACGACTGCAACCAGCTTCCACCGTGTGCCAATGATGCCTAGTTCTCAGGGCTTTGATCCCTCTCACTTGCTGTATCAAAAGGACCTGCAGAGTGCCTTTAAAAAAGGCCTTCAATGGGATAATAAAAGAGAAACATGTTCAGGAACAGTTACTGAAATTGAGCCGAGACTGAAGCTGGAAGCAGGCCCACTTTGTGTCCATCTGCCACCCACTCCGAATGTGCCAGCACTGCCTACTCTCCACCCCGGTGCCTCTTCCTTATGTTTGGAAAGCTGCCTCCCTTACTCAAAAAGGTAACACACCTGCTGTAGAACTTCTACATGAAAACTCCTTTCATGGCAATGACTGCAGTCTGATTCAACCTAATAGTTGGGGGGGGGGGTTGTTTTCAGTTTCTTTTTCAATATTTTAATATCTTGACTACATCCATTCATTCACTGTCTCATTCATTTATCGAAAGTCTGCTAGGTGTCAGATCTTGTACTAGGCTTTGGTTAGAAAATGGTGAGACAGAACTTGCACATTTCCTGTGTTCAGTGAAGCTTTCAGTCTATCTAAATAAAATTAAAAAGTCACAAATACAACCTTTGTATGAAGACAAGTGTTACACACAGACGGACACATGTCCATAGTGTTGTAAATTTGTGAAAGGCTGAGCAGACCTAGCCTCACGGGTGAAAGAAGACTCCTTTAATGAAACAGTGATTGAGCTGAGATGTAGAGGAAGCATAGGAGCTGATTCTATACCAAAACCACTTTCTTTGTTACACAAATCTATATTTCACTTGGGTCAACACTGTTCATCGTTTCCAGAAAGAATGAGAATAATCCATCTTCCTTTTATAAAAAAAAAATGGTTGGAAACTGGAAATATAAAACCCATTCATCTCTGTGTTTAACAATAAACAGAACACAGCTGGGCTTTTCCCCTTTGCTTTCCATCTGAATTTGTTAAACTCATAAAGAGTCAATGAATGGACCACCCTTCACATGTTACTCCCCCACCATATATAGTATAAAACTTAGAAAGTTTGTTTGCTTTCCCTTTAATATTAAGACTTTTTTTTCTTGTCTCATTTTTCTGGTGACATTAATATCCTTTCTCATTCCATATTCCCCATAAAAGTACATATTTGTAAAGACATTTTGCTGAACTTAAGAGGGAATTAGACTGCCACCCACTTCAAAGCATTCTCAAACGCCTTACCTCAGGTGTCTCAAAAATAAAAATTGTTTTCTTCACTGCACAATTTACCACACCGTCGCAATTTTTCCTGAATTTTTTGTTAAGATACAGTATGCATCTTCAAGCCCCAATTTTTTTTCTAACCGTATAATCCCAACTCCTTCCTATAATTCTGACTACAATTTCCTTCATGTAAGAAATCTCTCCTGGGTTGTCTAGATCAGTAGTTCTCAACCTTGGCTGCACATTAGAATCACCTAGGAACCTTTGAAATCCTGATTTCTGGGCCTCATCCTCCAGAAATTCTGTTTCTTTGTTATGGGGTGGGGCCACAACATTAGTAACAAAGAAACAGAATTTCTGGAGGATGAGGCCCAGAAATCAGGATTTTAAAAAGATTCCCAGGTGATTCTAATGTGCAGCCAAGGTTGAGAACCACTGGTCTAGACAGACAGAGTTCACTCTGATTCTTTGTTTCATTCCGCTGCCCTTATTTTTGTTAGCACAACTTATCTAGCAGGCTGGCTTGGATGCAGAAGCTCGGGGAAACAGGGCGATTCATCAGGCCCAGTGACAGCGACCCTGTGTTTCTTCTCTATATGGAAACATAAAATATGGCCCAGTCACACCTGAACATTTCAGGAGTGATTACAAGGAAGCAACATAGATCTTATCCATTACTCCCCATTGTTTATGAGGCCTGTCAATCTATCAAAGGAGAAAATGAAGTAAGTCTGCCATGATTTGTCTTCAAAGTACCACACTGACTGTTTCCTATTTTATCATGCATTTTTTAAAAATATGTTTTTATTGACTTTAGAGAGAGGAAGGGAGAGGTACAGAGGGATAGAAACATCAATGATGAAAGAGAATCATTAATCGGCTGCCTCCTATATGCCCCCTACTGGGGATCAAGCCCACAACCCAGGCATGTGACCTGACCAGGAATCAAACCATTACCTCCTGATTCATAGGTCAACACTCAACCACTGAGCAACATCAGCCAGGCTATCATGCATTTTTATTTTCTCCCACATGAAGGTCATGTTGATAATATCATGTGTCTTAAAGGAAAGGGCAACTGTCAAGGTTAGTGTATAACAAGGGGCTTGAAATCCAAGGAGATCAGTATCCAGGACAGGAAACCAAGTAACTGCTATCCAGGAATCCCTACAGGGTTGGGAGATTGAGAGTCATACCGAGACAAGGAGTAACAAATATTGGAAATTAAAAGCAAGTAGGATCTTGATACTAAGTCACCTTTTTGTAATTCCCTACTCAATCATATATTTTCTATAAAGCAGGCAGCAGTTCCCAAGTTTGGGTTGTCTGGCTGGGGTGGCAAGTGATAGGCTCAAAGCATATCAACATCTGACACTTGTTCTGACCTCTACCCTACAACATCATAAGTAACTCCATGATCAACTAATAGCCAATGCTCTCCTGCTGTTAGAGTCACATGAGGGCATTTTGCAACATGAAGGTCATCTATCACTAAGGCATACTATTGGGAACATATTCCCAGGTGTCCCAGTGGTATGCTCAAGAAGTCATTATGAATCTATCATCCAAGTTCTTATATAATTGATTTTCAAGCCTAGTTATGTATACAAATAAACTTTTTGGGGTAATAGATTCCATATATTTACAACATAGTTGTATAAAAGTAACCTATTTCATTTTATTTGACCTAAAAATAAAAAAGAAACCAGTTTTATTAAGCATCAAATATGAAGTAATACAACCTGTTTGTCATCCTTCAATTCTTTTCATCATCACAAGCCAGCTATTATATCCATTTTGCAGCTTAAAATACTGAGGCTCAATGCAGTCAACTACTCAGTAATCAGGGGAGCAGAGACTAGCAAAGATATGACAGATAAGTCTACCCTCCAACACCTGCCTGCTCTCTGTTCACAAACATGCTTCATGAGTTTTTGGCAGCCTTAAAACATACTATGGTCTCTCTTCTCCACCCCAAATACCTAGAAATTACAAAAAAAATTGTTCAAACTAAGACAAGGAACCCTCAGCAAACCTCAGATTCAGGGACACTATTGTGAACCCCTACACAATGGGAGACAGCATCTAAACAAAGAAGGAACACAAAGCTCCAACATTCAGCTGTAAATAAGAAGTGACTGTTAATAATGACAACAATGTGGAATAAATTGTACATGATGGCAACATGGTAGTTGACAAAAGATAAGTAAAAGAGGCGGGGAAATGGAAAGAATGCTAGAGTTCTTTTCTTAAACATGGTGGAATAGTATATAATCAATTCTGAACCCTACTAAAAATATAGTTTACATAAATCAAATATGTATTTTAAATATGTATTTATATATAAATCAAACCTATATACTTAAAATACATATCAAAATATAAAATCTTACCTATTAAACACAAGTAGTTTATTAGAATGGCCATCATCATAAAGATAACAATTGCTAGTACAGATACAAAGAAAAGGAAACTTGTGCACTGTTGGTGGGATTGTAAATTGGTGCAAACACTAGGGAAAATGGTATAGAGATTCTTCAAAAAATTAAAAATAGAATTACCATATGATCCAGCAATTTTACTCTTGGAATATATATAAAAAAATATATACTCAAAATACTTGCATCTCTATGTTCATTGCAGCATTATTTACAATGGCCAAGACATGGAAATAATCTAAGTATCCATTGATGGATGAATGAACAAAAAAATTTGGTATAAATACAACGGAATATTATTCACCCATTAAAAAAATAAAGAAATTCTACCATCTGTGACAACATGGATGTACCTTGAGGCATTATACTTAGTGAATAAGTCAGAGAAAGACAAATACTGTATGAACTCACTTACATGTGGAATCTATAAAAGTAAACAAAATGACAAACACAAAACCCATAGAAAATTATATCAGATTTGTGGTTACCAGAGGCAGGGGTTGGGGAAAGGAGAATTGGAGGAAGGCAATCAAAAGATATAAACTTCTAATTATAAGTGAAGAAGTACTAGGGATGTAATGTGCAGCATGATGACTATAGTTAACACTGCTGTGTTGTATACAAGAAAATGGTTAAGAGAGTAGGTCCTAAGATTTCTCATCACAAGGTGAAAGTTTTCCTTTTCTTTT
The DNA here is from genome assembly GCF_000327345.1 of Myotis davidii. Lineage (NCBI taxonomy): Eukaryota > Metazoa > Chordata > Mammalia > Chiroptera > Vespertilionidae > Myotis > Myotis davidii. Next base: position 749,592 of record NW_006293784.1, on the reverse strand, counting down.
TATTGTAGCTATATAAGATGATGGGTGTTAACCAAACCTGTTGTGATAATCATTTTGCAATATATATAAATCAAGTTGTACATCTTAAATTTATGTAGCAAAGTGTGTCAATTGTTTGTCAATAAAACTGGAAAAAAGGAGGGCAAGTATGTGCATTAAAATTTAGAATACCAACCAGAGAAATGTTTAATTTTCAAGTAATTAAAGGGGAAATAAATAAAACAACTACAACAAACACAACAAAATACTCAATTCAGCAAATTTCAGGACATGAGAGGGAGAGTAAATAGCATGACCAAAAAAAAAAAATAATTCCTATAAAGTAAATTTCAAATTAAATATAATTATATTAATTCAACTTTTAAAATACAAGTTTTTCCAAATTCTATTGAAAGGAAATCAAAAATACACCTAAAGCAACTTTTCAGATGAATGTAGAAATTAAAGGTGGAAAAGGAGATACCCAAAAAGTTAATAAAAAGAAGCTATGTGATATGCAGAAGAAAAGGAAGGAGAGACAGCAGCAGCAATATGAAAAGCAAAAACAAGAACCAAACGGAATATTTCATGTTGATAAAAGTAACAATCAACAGAGAAAACCTTGATGAAGCAAGCAACATAATTGGTAAGAGAAATGTAATTCAAATACAAGGAGAAACTAATAAATCTGCAAACATTTTGTGTTTGCAATGTACCTTTCTAGCTAATAGACCAAAATATTTAAGGATATTGGAGATTTAATTAACAAGTTTACATATATATAAGTTTTGCTTGTATAAATGTGTATATGCATGTATAGATAGATGGATAGATTAGATAGATGATAGATAGGTAGATAGATAAGAAGATATACTTTGTGTTCAAACATTATAGAGACAGCCTCAAAAACTGATCATACAGTAGACGAATACATCATATTCCAAAAGAGCTTATTTCATTAAAGACACATTCATTAGGCAGGATGAAATAAAATTAACAACTAAAATAACATTAAAAAGCAATGCAAATTTTTAAACTAGGAAATACAGTGATTTTTAATAGCTCATGTGCCGGAGGGAAGGGGGTGGGGAAAGAAAGGGGTCCTAATATGAGGTGACAGGAGAAGATTTGACTTTGGGTGGTGAGTGCATGGTCCTGTATACAGATTTTGTAAATTAGTAATCCACACATAAAACCTAAATGTTCATGATGACTAATGTCAGCCCAATAAAATTTAATTAAAAAAATAACTCATCTATACTAATAAAAGGGTAATATGCTAATTAGACTAGGAGACCTTCTGGGAGACCTTCCGGACATCCTTCCAGACAAAGCCATGGTGGTGGGGCTGAGGCAGAGGTGGTTAGGGGGGATCAGGCCAGGAGGGGAGGGCAGTTGGGGGCAAGCAGGCTGGCAGGGGGGAGGCAGTTAGAGGTGATCAGGCCAGCAGGGGGATGTGCACTGTGGCTGGCCAACCAGCATGATCAGGGGCGGAGCCAGCCAGCCAACCTCCGCAGCCCCTCCCCCCGGCCAGCCTACCCAGATCGGCCCCAATCAGGGCAGGCTGGAAGGACCCCACCCATGCACAGATTTGTGCTCTGGGCCCCCAGTGTATAAATAAAAGACAAATTGGAAACAGGAAATGTACAATAAAAGAGTGCTCATATTAAAACCAGTGAAGATGCTCAGAGGAAGTTTTCAGCAAACTTCCCAATGGGACATGGCAAAAGCAGTCCTGAGAAGGAAGTTCACAGCACTTACAGGCCTACTTCAAGAAACAAGAAAAACAACTAATAAACTATCTAACCCTACAACTAAATGAATTAGAAAGAGAACAACAAGAAAAGCCCAGAGGAAATAAAAGGAAGGAAATAATGAAGATCAGAGCAGAAATAAATTACATGGAGACTTAAAAAAAAAAACACAAAACAGTACAAAAGGTCAATAAATCCAAAAGCTGGTTCTATGAAAAGATAAAGAAGATTGATGAACCCCTAGCCAGACTCATCAAGAAACAAAGAGACAGGACCCAAATAAATAAAATCAGAAATGAAAGAGGCGCTATCACACCAGCCATTACAGAAATACAAAGAATTGTAAGCAAATACTACGAGCAACTATATGCCAGCAAACTGGACAACCTGGGTGAAATGGACAAATTCCTAGAAACATACAATCTTCCAAAACTCAATCAGGAAGATTCAGAAAACTTGAGTAGGCCAATAACAACAGATTAAATTGAAGCAGTAATTAAAAACTTCCAGCAAACAAAATCCTGGACCGGATGGATTTATATATAAATTTTACCAAACATTCAAAAAACTAACACCTATCCTCCTCAAACTATTCCAAAAAATTCAAGAGAAAGGAACACTTCCAAGCTCTTTTTATGCTGCCAGCATTATCCTAATTCCAAAACCAGATAAAGAAACTACAAAGAAAGAAAATTACAGGCCAATATCCCTGATGAACACAGATGCTAAAATCCTCAACAAAATATTAGCAAATCGGATCCAGCACTATATTACATTAATCATACACCATGATCAAGTGGGGTTTATTCCAGGGATGCAAGGCTGGTACAATAATTGCAAATCAATAAATATAAAAAAAAGAGTCCAGTAGAATGTTTTCATTGAATTTAACAAGATAATTCTGAAATTCATATAGAAGAGATAACATTCAGGAATAACCAAAGCCTGGAATTGTGTCCTACCAAATATCAAAATATACTACAAAGATGTATAAATAAATAATATGTCATTAATTCAGAAATAGACATCTTGGTCAATAAAATAGAATAAAAATAGAGAAATTGACTCATTACATGTGAAAAATTTATATATGAGAAAAATAAGCATTTTAGGTTAATAGATAAAGGCTTTTATCTAGTTAATTTTTTTAAAACTGAGGGTTAACCTAATATGCTTCACACATTCCTTTGTTTATCTCACAATATACACATATTTCAATTCATCAACATTGTATACCTTAAACTTAGACAATATTATATGTCAATTATATCTCAACAAAGCTTCAGGGAAAAAATTTACTGAAAATTATTTTTACCTAAGCCTGGTTATCACTTAGGGTTGTTGTATTTAATGAGATGGTACATGTGAAAAAGAAGAAGCTAAATCAAAAACAATAAAATGTATTAAAATGTCCCTAACATAACAAGCACTCAGTAAATTTGGTATTAATAATTATTTTAAAATTTTAGAATATATTAAAATTTGATTGATGACAATTGAATATTCTTCTTCTTTGTCTTATAGTCCTTAGAATGTTTGCTGAATTAAATCAGAATCCAGTATTCCATTTTCTTACCTTGCTCTATTATTTTTTAGTTTCTCTTATAACTTGATTTATTTTAATAATTGCCTCAAAAGAAAACTTTATTCCCAAATACAACACAGTTAAATGTAAGATTAATCATTTTTATAAGCCATTTTGAGCATAAAAGTGAGAGGGAATAGAAAGCTTCAACTATTTTTCTTTAAAGTTAAAATAATTTATACATATGAAGGTATCTTTCCCTTTAAGTTTCACCAATTGGTATATATGTCTTTTTAAGACTACAACTCTGCTGGAAATCTGCTAGAAATATAAATTGCTAAATGTGGTAAATTTTTCTTCCCTTAAATTGTGAGATTACTTTAAAAAATGTATCTATATTTCTAATAACATCTATCTGAAAATGATTTCTAAATTGCTGCTTAGTTACTTACTTTCTTCCTAAGGAGTAAAAATACATGAGGGGAGTGGCTGGGACAGTGATTTGTCTGGACAAATGAAGCTTCAGGATAAATCTAATGCATCTTCTTGGCCTAGGAGATAACATGAGCCAGAAGTAATCAATAGTGACATAAATCAAGAAGAGACCACACATCAAAGTAAATTTGAAATTTTGTATGTTTAGGGAGTAGTGGTGGGCAGCTGATTCCGAAATGTAGATAATAAAGCAATGGCTTGTCTAATTAATAGGAATTCTCTAAATTCAATTTATATAACCACCTAGAATAATTACAGTTCTCAGGAGAACTTAAAGAGTAAAAACATTATAACATTGAAGGCAAAATGGTTTTTAATGCATACTGGAAGAAGCTTTGGTTTCTTAATGATTCATAATCATTACCTAAAATAACATAGTTTGTCAAAGAATTTTTTTCATCTTTCAAGTAAATGTAGAGCTGAAATACATCCCTGAGGTTTTAAAAAAATGTTCTTGGCTTTCTTCCAATAATATGCTCATAGAGTCTTAGAGAGAAGAGCAACAGTTTTAGCCTCAAACCTCCCCCAACTAAAATCCCTCACTTTGTGTATGAAAATCAAGAATGAATTCTCACCTCATCCTTAAGTCTGGGAGCGTATCAACAACAAAAAAAACACATTCACAAAAAAAAAAAAAATCCTGCTAATGGATACAGAGAGAAATAAACAGAGAGTAGATAAACACCACTCTAATGTGTTTTCTTAAAATAGAAAAATATATCAAAGGTTATTATAAAAAATTAAATTTGTTAATGATATATAAAGAGCTTTAGATGTTAACCATATTCCTTTTACAAAAATAGAACTCCATCTCTATTGAGTTAGTCATGGTGAGCCATCATTCACATTGGCCTAATTTCTGGAGGCCCCCAAACTATCCCTTTAAATTAAAAGATATGAGAGAGAGAGGTGGACATGAGAGAGAGAAAAACAGTATAGGGATAGGATATAAATAGAGAATGCTACAGGAATTCTGTATCACCATAGAACTCCAATCATTGAATATATTAAGTAAAACTTGCCTCTATCAAAGAGATAGCTCAAAACAGACTATTAAAATTATGATTTTATATAAGACTTTATAAAAACAGGAGGTTACACTGAAGCTTTATAACACAGGTGGCCAGGATTGTTCATTTCATTGGAAGAGAAGGAAAACTCTTAATTTCTCTCCCTCTTCTCACATTGACACGTATTACCTGGCAAGTGTCTTTGAAGATACATAAGGGACATGTGGGATATAGGTGGGAGAGTGATCTTACAATGCCCAAACTTTAGCAATAAAACAAGAGGTTTGGTTAGATCACATTAGTGTGATGGCAACACAGTTTGGGGTAAAGTCCCAGTACAAAGACTAAATAACAAAATTTAGGCTAATTCTCAGGCACCGTCTACATCCTGTCTCTCCCTTAAGGTACATCTTAGGTACCACCAGTTCCACACAAAACAATGATGCCTGCCTCAGCTCATTCAGCCTCTGTTGCTTTAATGATATAATTCAATCATGTCTATTATTGCTCACGCACTTGTAGGGCATGTTCCTTACACTTTTGTAGCCACAGTGGCTTCCTCGTCATTATTCCTCAGATTTAACAGGACAGGAACAATCCCACCACAGGGCTTTGCACTAGCTGTGCTCTCTGTCTAGATTGCACTTCCACAGAATATGCACAAGGTAACTCTCATTGCCTTCAAGACTTCAATCACCACCTTCTCAATGAACATACCTGGCTCTCTCCCTGACACCCACACCCCTAAATGCTCAGATCCCACTCTACTTATCTGTTTTCCATCTGTTCGTTATTATCATCTGCTAATATACTATTCATTTCCTTATTTACTATGTCTGTAATTTATTGTCTGTCTCCATTTTTTAGAATGCAGGCTCCATAAGAGCAGGAATCCTTTTTTAGTTCACTATTGTATTTCAAGAGCCCGTAATAGTATCTGACACATAGTAGGTGCTCAACAAACGTTTGCTGAATGGACGAATGAGTATATGTCTTTAAGCCTCACAACAACCCATTAGATAAGAAACAAAACCTTAGAAAGATCAAGAACTGATCCAAGGTGTCACAACCAAGAAGCAAGGATGCAGAATTATTACTACACAGTACTAGGGCACCTACATTATAATACCTACGACTTTGACCTTAAGAGTAACATTAGTTCTATGCATGCCTCTTTTTCCCCACTAGTACTATGTCTTGTGTTCAATAAGTGCTCAGTAGACATAGGAGAAACAGGAAGAAGAAGCAACAAGTTATAAACATTACCCATTATCAATAGTTCTAATTTTCAGAAAATAAGCTATGAAGAGGAAGAACTGTAGTGCAAATGAATAGCCCATTTTTCAGCACCACCATACTTAAGAAAGTTAGTATGTAGAAGAAGAACCCATCTGTCATAATAAGAACCTACCCAGACCTAGTTCCCTTAAGTCTTTTAAGAAAAATCGCTTCTTATTCCAGTCTGCGGGACTAGCTAGAAACTGAATTTAAATTACTAAAATAATACTTTTAATGTTAGACAGTCTAAAATGATCAATACCATGTATTTACCCAACCTTTCTTTCTGTGTGTCATTTTTCAGCTTAAGTATGAAGTATGATCACACTGAAAAAAAGTATGTATTAGAAATTATTGTGAAGCTGGGTTTTTTTTAATATTTTCTTTTTGTCCCCTTCGCTTACTACATAAAGAATTAGGAACAGTCTGAAATTATATTTAAAGACTCACCTACTTCTAGCCCTGGCTGGTTTTTGGTGTTGTTTTTTTTTTTCAGTGGTTAGAGCATTGGCTGTGGACTGAAGGGTCACAGTTTCTCTGCTTGGTTACAGGTTTGATCCCTGGCCCCAGTCTGGGCAAGAGCAGGAGGCAGCCAATCAATGTGTCTTTCTCATGCTGATGTTTCTCTCTCCCCCCCTCCAACCCTCCCTTCCATTCTCTCTAAAAAATATCCTCCAGTGAGGATTAAAATATATAGTAGTTATATGTAGAAATACATAGTACCCCTCCTAACCTGGCAGTTGACTCTGCCACATTGCTATCTAGATGTTACAAAGAGCGAACACATTTGATAAAATACTCAGGAGAATATTCTCATTTCAAATGTGTGTACCTTGCCATTTGAGCAGTGAAAATAGACAAAAAGTGAATGTTCAAGCATAAATTATCAGGCAAATTCCCATTAGATTTTGGATTTGATATTCCTTGAAGACAGGGTCTTTCTCGTATTCATCCTTGTATTTTCAGAGCTGACCCAGTGCTTGACACAGAACAAACATTCAATAAATGTTTATGGAATCAGATCAATATGCCTCAGGTCTCAACCAGAGATCTCCCTGCTCCAATTAAGCAATATAGCATAACAATCTTTTTACCTAATTGGCTCTGTGACTTTAACTGGCCCAAAGTCTTATTCCTACAAATTACTTGGATATAACTAATTATGCTTCTCTATTTTCTCTGTACTAAATTAATGCATCAAATCACTACATAAATTTGCATAATCTTCTAAATCCTCATTTCCCTATTTCTTGAAAGTAAAAACTATATGTGTAAGTATACACCACACTAAATAGAGTAAGTTTCCAAAATTACTGTCATTTTTAGAAGAAATCTGGTGAATAAACACCAAAGCAAGAAATGGAATTCTTACAGGTAGTATGTGTATACTCTTTCCTGGTAGGCTTTTAAAGGGCTATAAATACCATGAAAAGTCACACAGGATAATAAATAGGTGAAGGAAGTAAAAGTAAAGGTACAATCATTTCCTGATCTCCTAAGTTCTCAAGAGCCATATGTTATTCTTCTTTGTATCCCTATGTTGAACATGCAGCAGGCCTTCAATTTATGTTGAAGTAAAAGTGTAATGTGGGGAATGTTATGCCAAACATCATTCATAAAGGTTAGCTGTTTATGAAAGTATCAATAGATTTATAACAATTAGTGCCTAGTAATAGTACTAGATTCCTTTTTCATTGAACACTTATTTGATATCAGGTACAATGAAAGCATTTTATGTTCATTACCTCAGTTAATCTTAAAGGTGACTTTAGCCCTAGCTGGTTTGGCTCACTGGATAGAGCGTCAGACTGTGGACTAAAGGGTCCCAGGTTCAATTCCGGTCAAGGCATGTATGTTGGTTGCGGGCACATCCCCAGTGGGGAGTGTGCAAGAGGCAGCTGATCGATGCTTCTCTCTCATCGATGTTTCTAACTCTCTATTCCTCTCCCTTGCTCTCTGTAAAAAATCAATATATTTTTTTTAAAAATGTGACTTTAATGAGAGAAAGGTATCATAACTCCCACTTGATAAATGAGAAAACTGGTTTAAAAATAAGCAATTTTCCCAAAGCCACCCACATAGTCAGTAGCAAAGCCAGGATTTGAATCCAAGTGTGCCAAATGTTCCTATTCTTAACAACCATACCGGGAATAATTGGTTAATTGGGGAAATATTACTGAAAGGAGAACACAAATAACAAGAAGGTCAAAAAATTTCTTGAGTATCCAAATTTCTTCATGTTATTCCTTATAACACGTCAAAAAAAAATCACCCTCGTCTTAGGGTCAGTGCTTTATTTTATTAGAAAGAACAACCCTGATGGGAGGAGTAATTAACTTCAGGGGAAAGCTTTTTATTAGAATACCAAAAGAATTAAATTTGTTGTGCCACTGGGGTGCCTACTCTGTCTTTTTGATGAGAAAAAAAATATTTTCCCACTGCCTCATGAGCCCTGGATTCCGTTCTGGAAATCTACAGGCTAGAAAACACTTCTAATGAAATCTGAGAACACACAGCAGCTCTGGAACTGAAGGGTTTGATTAGAGAGGAGAGAACCATGACTCAACAGAGGGTCATGCCAATATCCTGTCCTTGGGTCATGGGCCAAATAAATGCTGAGACTCCCAAATAACAGTCTTCTCGGCCTTTATGGCTCTCCATCCCAGCGAGTGATTGATTTACTGCAACTGTAAGGGAAACAGTCCAGACAAAGGTAAAAATAGCAGAGCCCACATGGTACAGGGAGGCAATTTTCTTTCAACTCAATCACTCAGAAAGAGTCCTGGAAGATCTAGAAGCAATTCGTGTTGGAGGTAACGTAGTTCATTTTCTAGAAATGCAAGAAATTTGGGTTTGAGGATTTATAGCAACGAAATAGGAATACAAACTAACAAAAATTTGAGCCTGCACTGCAGTTTAAAATGTTCAGCTGCCATGAGAGGATAGATTAGAGAGCAATGACTCTATGTTTTGCCATAGGAGATGTGCTTCACTCCCATTACATAGCTTTACAATGCTTTGTAGCTTTTTTTTTTTTGTTCTGCATTGAATTTCCAAATATTTTTGCCTTTTTTAAAATTTATTTTTATTGTTGGCACTATTACAGATGTCCCCATTTCCCCCTCCTTTGTCCACCTCCATCCTGCCCCCACATCCCTCCAGCCATCACCACACTGTTGTCTCTAGGGGTTATGCATATATGTTTTCGGGCTACTCCCTTCACCTTCTTTCATCCAGTTTCCCCCTCCCCCCCCTTTGGCAGACAACTGTCAGTCTGTTCCATGTACCCATACCTGTTTCTGTTTAGTTCATTGGTTTATTTGGTTGATTAGATTCCACATATAAGTGAGATCATATGGTATTTGTCTTTCTCTGGCTAGCTTGACACTGAACTCTGGTCATCTCATTGCAAAACCAGTAATAACACCCTCCGACTCAAATATATCCTTGTGTGTGGGGGAAGAGGACAAAAGGGGGAAAAACTTACTTTTCATATTGTCTCAAATACAGTGCTTGCCAAAAATATCAGTTCATTCACACAAGTGCTTATAACTTGTGATGCAATATCAACTGAAATCATATACTCCTTTATTCTAACAGAGAATTCTGACCCGAAGACTGAAAGTCTTCTGTGAATACTTCCTCTGCATCAAAATCCAGGATAATACCAGGCATAAAATCCTTTCTAATTGTACATGTAAAATCCTGCTTAATACTTGCTCTGACTACTTACTGGAAATGAGATGAGGGAAGAATCTGCTCAGTGTGACTGCCTGAAAATGGACCAAGCATTCCGATGCGGTGCTCTCTCATTGACCCATTTTCACAAATTCATTTAACTACTTGGACATCATCCTCTTAATTCGTAAAACCCGAGGCATACCCCACATTATTCTTAATACCTTAACATTCCTATGTCTCTTTTCTTTTAACATGCAATTGCTTTTCCACTGAAATTCTTTGTAAAAGACTGAACTGGAATCTGATTACTACAAGAAGCATCATATTAACAGTCAAGGATCATTTCCTAATCTTTCTATCAAAAGAAGGGAATACATTTCAGCAAGCGACAGGCCATTTAACCTTCTTATTTCTCTGCCTTTCTACATACTAAGAGATCACAGTGTCGTGCCACGGCAGGAAGCATGGCTTTGACATCAGACTAACCTATATTCCAATCCTTACTAGATGTGTGATTTGGGGTAAGTTAATCATTCCCTTTGTCTCATTTTCCTCACCTGAGAAAGATTATTAATAATGTGAAATTGTGAACAAAATTAAATGAGAATGTGTTCATGAAAGATTAGTGGACTTTAAAGTGATTGACACATAGGTACAGTTACGCAGCCTGGTTCGTGTCCTATTTAAAAAAAAAAGGTATTTCTACGATGTCGGGGTAAAGAAGATTCTGCTAAAAATGGCTCAGCTCTAGCCAGTTTGGCTCAGTGGATAGAGCATTGGCCTGCGGACCAAAGGGTCCCAGATTCTATTCCAGTCAAGGGCATGTACCTCAGTTGCAGGCTCCTCCCCTGCCTGGGCCCTGGTCAGGGTACATGCAGGAGGCAACCAATCGATGTGTTTCTCTCACATCGATGTTTCTCTCTGTCTTTCCCTCTCTCTTCCACTCTCCCTAAAAATCAATGGGAGGGTTAACAAACAAACAAATAAAAAAACCACAAAGAAAATGACTCAAAAGCCAGAAGAATCCATTCCATAAAAAAAGAGATCTATTCGACCACATAAAAATTTAAAATTCCTGTAGGGCAAATAATAGATAAATAAGTCAATAAACTACTACAACAAGGCTGAAAAACTAACCACTATTTGGAAAAAATATGTAAAAAAATGATAAAATCTATAAAAATAGAAACCACACACTAATAAAAACAATGGATACAGGACATTAATAGGTACTTTGCAAAACATACACAAATGGTCAATAAACATAATAACCTCACTAATCATTGAGCATTAGAAATAAAAGCAAAAAAAATTCACCTATCAAACAGGCAAAGAATGTTTAAAATTAAAAAAAATCAACATTGGCAAGAAATGAAAGAAATGGGCACACTCAAAATACATTAGTAGGGTGCTGTTACTGCCTCTCTGGTTTGGCACTGTACACCTAAATAAAAAGTGTGACTATCCTTTCTGTCAACAATTCCACTTCCAAGAATTTGCTCCCAAATAGCAACTGTCCACCCACCAAGAGATTTGTGCAAGTCATGTTTATCATGATACTGTTTATTATGTAAATACTGGAAGCAATTTAAATGTCTATTAATATGGGATCACTTAAATAAAGTAAGGTATAGCTACATAAGGCAGGACCATATAGCCATTCCAAAGTAAGGTATATTCTTATAGTCACTGCCACAGAAAAGACATCCCCAAAAGACATTATGAGCATAGGGATAGGTTAGAAAACAACATGCATAGTATAGTCTCATATGTGCATATACATATTTACACACATATATACATGCACACATACATATATATATATATGCACACATACATACATGCATGTACACAGAGAAATGTCAGAAAGCATATTCACCCAAATACCACTAGGTAATGGAGCTTCAGGGGATTGTTAACTTCTAATTTGTATTTTCTGTATTGTCTCATTTTTCTTCACAAGTTAAATTACTTTTATAATCAGAAAAAATGAAGCTATTTTTATATTAGAAAACAAATATTATAGCTACTCCCCTAGAGATGATATTTTAATAATAATATAACTTCTCTAGGCTTCTTTTATGTTTTATAAAGTGAGAAAAGCATTCTAAGATCCACAGGAATAAAAGAAAGAACATAAAAGGACATTCTAGACTGCAGTGAGACTGCCTAACCAAGTTTCATGTCTTACTATCTGGGAGTAATGACTCCTGGTCTTAATAGCAAGTTACTTAACCTCTCTGTGCTCAATTTCCTCTACTCTGTAAAATGAGGGTAATTATATAACTTAACTCATAAGGTTATTATGAGGATGAAATAAGTCAAATTATAGACAGCACTTAGCTTCACACCTGACATCCTAGAAAAAATATCAGCTGTTCATTGTAAAATGAGATACTGTATAGAACTATCCCTGCCCATTACAGAAGTAAATAAACCTTTACTACTGTTATCATTTACCTGCTCATCACATGACACCTAAGGGCACTGTGAGAAGACAAATCATTTTCTCTGTCTCAGAATACAAAGGGTCAAATAGTCTACTGAACGTGATTAAACTTAAATATAGCATCTCCAAACCAAGGACACAGAGAGAGGTCAACAAAGGCTGAGGAAGGCATACCAGCCAGAGTCCCAGGATATCTGAGGTTGTCCAAGTTGGCAAGGTAATATCAATTACTTTGAAAAATCAATAAACTACTATATAAAACTATTACTTATACTTTACATTTATACAGTGCATGACAATTTTCAGAGCGCTCGCCCATTTCCATAAAAGGGTTGGCAATGTTACTGATCACTGTTCCAATTCCATGGGCAACTGAAGACTGGTCCTTGACCATCATTTTAGGACACTGACTCCCACTTGGATAAAAATACAGGGGAGCCAGAGGCCTGGGGAGAATGGTGGAGAGGACTGGGGAAGAGAAGGCAGATTATACGGAGAGGACGAGCCAGGGTACTGATGTGTGTGGGAAGCAGCAACAGGTCAGAAGCCCCCAGAGAATATTTTACTTCACCTCTGGAACTCCTCTAGTGAACTCTGACTGGAGAAGGAAAAACAGAACCTCACAAGTTAAAGCAGGGATGGAGGGATGAGAGTTAATTTGTTCATTCATTTATTCCAATGTACCAAGTGTGCCAAGTGCTAGCCATACAATGAGATGCAGAAACTCTCATGTAGCTTACAGGGTGGTGCCTGTGTGCTCACCTATCTTATAAGGTGACCCCAGTTCCGAGATGACCCCTCAGAAATCGTCAAGCCTCCAGGAAAACTATTAAATCTCTGACCTTATTGTTCTGTGTTTCTCAGACAATCTTCAAATAAAAAGTTATTCAGGGTATGTTTCCAGCGAGAAATAAAAATTACAATCTTGAAAAAAAGATTCATTAAATCATGAAATCTGAAATAGCAATAAGTTGTTCAAAGCTGTTAACTGTTTTAAAATAATTTGTTTTCTTTCTCTTCCCTAACTATTTATAATAACTTATCTCATTAGGAACTCAGTTCTGGATTTACACAATAAGAAAGAAAAATACTGTCTGAAAACACAATTTAAAAATATAGAGAGATACATTAGCCAAGCTCTGTAAATCGGAGGTTATGCATTCATTTATAAATTTATGAAACATTCTCATTACACACCCAAAAATTGTGCAAAAGAGCTGTTTATTTCCATAAAGCAATTAAGTGCGTTAATTAATTTGTCATTCCTACCACTGCCTGTGTGCTTTTGTATGGCTCTCTCGCTTTAGCTATCTCAAAGTGCTTTCCCAAACATTTATTTTACTTTTATCCTTTGCTGCAAAACATCTCCCACGGTAGACTAGAGAAGCTAACATTGGTTCAGAAACAGAAAGCAGTCAAATGTGGCCCAGTGTGTCCCGCAATTAAACACGGTGCCAGGGACAGAGGGCTTCGCCTTCATTCTCTTGCGAACAAAAATCATTAACCCAACGCAAATCAAAAATAAGGGTTTCAAAACCTACCCTTCACGAAAGAAATGGAAGATAAGTTAAACTTGTTCTTTAAAATATAGGAAAGTATGATTTGTGTTGTCATGACTTTGTGAATAGAATTTCAAAACCCTAACTGAATGTACAGTGTCTGATGGTAACAAGAAGAAAACGCTTGGAAATTGAGTGTGACTGACAAAGGTTTGGAGATGACCCAGCCTGGTCTGATCAAGTTTTGAGTCATCAACAATCAGGACAATTTCGACTAAGCAGCACAACTTCTCACGTCCATGACGTCTACATCTCTGGACCCATGGAGAGCAGAGAAACCATCCTGGGGAAAGCCGAATGCCGGAGAATCACACTGAAACAGCCCTCTGCCCATCCCAATGGCTGTTCTCAAGGCCTTGAATGAGTCTGACTGACCTGTCTGTTATCTATCAGACTGGTTATAACCTGATTTCATAATGGACAAGGACAGGTCCGTTCATTTACCAACCTTTTGGACCCATATATGATGAATAAAATACATATTAAATTGCCCCATTTTAACAGGGACTCATAGGAGCTGGATTTTGAGTATTCCAAGAATAACAACAATCATTTTTTGACCTTAAAAGTTTCAAATATGCTCATCATGTGTTCTTTTATTTGACCTCATAGCAACTCTGTGACATACATAGGAATATATGATTATATCTATAACTAGGCGCTCTTTTTCTGGCTTATTCCAGGATACAATGATGCAGAAGATAAACATTCTGATTTCCACCTTATGTAAGTACATTGAGGTATCCAAGTTTTACTTCTTCCAAATTCAACTACATAAGGAAGTTGATACTCCTGGGGTATAGAGAGATGAAAACAGATTTTAATTGATTTTGTATCCTTAGGCCTAAATATTTCTATTTATATCTATACCTATGTTGATAGTTAGATAGATAGCCAGGCAGAGATATATCCAGGCACTGAAGCCACACATACATTTCTATTTCATAGTAAATATACGTCAATATGAAATATGTTGAATAAGTGTTTGACTGATTAATAGATTTATGAAAACCTAAAAATTCTTTCTTTTTCAGTTAAGCAAAATGTAATAAGAAAAACAAACCACATTCTCAACACATTAAGGATTGGCTGGCCTGGGTCTCTGAGGACCCCATGTTGGTGGTTAACTGAAATTTAGAACTATCACCAACAATATGGGAGAGAATACCATATTCACACTGAAACAGCCTCCCGCCCGCCCCTCCCACCCCCCTTCCCACCCCCGCACAGCCCATCACACTGGCTGTTTACCAAATTATTCTGTGTTTACCAAAAGACATATGCCTCCCTAGCTCACTTCAAAACTAATTAAAGCTCATATTCATTTTAAGTTGAAAATGAACCACAAAAATTTTAAAACAAACTAATGTATGGCATTAAACCATATGGGCTTTCTGTTGTAAACTGTAGCTTGCATATTTAACTGTTCTTCTAAATGTTTCCTCCTCCTCTTTGAAAATTCTCCAACAGTACACTTTTATTTTTTCCCCTTGAGTACCATAATGAATATTCTTCAACAACAGATTTGTGTCAGCCTAAAATGTATATTTATATATAATAAGTTGAGTAATGTTATATTGAGATATAGATATAGATATAGATAAGATAGATGTGTATTCATTCTGCATTTCACGTACAAGTTAGAGAAATTAAAGTATTAAGCAAGGCCCTTCCACTGCTCCTGACAGATACCTCTATTGTCTTTAAACCATTAAGTTCCCAATGAGTAGCCATTCTCTTTTGTGCCTGTAGGACAGAGATGATTGGTCCACAGTCTGGATCATGTGGCTGCAATGCAGCCTCAAGTCAACCTGTATAGACATAATTCTGGAATCTGAAATTAGATTTCCAATTGTGGATTTCCAGAGACTACAAATAATAGCTTACTGTTTTAGTGCTTTCTGATACAATATGAGAGAAGAAAGAAATGCCCACCTTAAAAAACAAAATCTGGAACAATGATAGAAAAGACTTCACAGGTACTGGCATTTTGTTGTTGTTGTTAGTGCATAAACCAGAGAAATAGATAAGCTTTCTTCTTGCCTCCATAGCCTTGCACAAGCTTTAAAATTACAAAGACTACATACTGATCAATACTGGATGAATGTTTCCTGAATGTGTCCTGAAATACCATACAGTAAACATTTCAAAATGTTTCAGGCAGGAAATAATGCTAGTTGTTAGTACAGAATAAAGCTAAGGGGGAGAGGGGAAAGAAAAGGATGCAAGAACTGCAAGAAGGGTAGGCTTGCATCAGCTACCCTACCCTTTAATTATAGGAAATTAAAGGAATTCAATGCTAAGGAGCTTGATAAACTAGGAGTGCCATCTTCATAGGTGTTCTGTTCAATTTATAAAACACAGATGGTAAGTACTATGTGGGATGCAATTAAAGAAGAAGTTGATAGTATTTCATAGCCAACTGATGTTTTTTTTTTTTCAATGCAGATGGTTAACTACATCGTTAGGAGATTTAAAGTCTTCTGCCCCCCCCAAAAAAAAACAAACACTAATGTTTTGAAGAAATGTTAAAGACAACAAGTAGGAAGAAGAAGCAGAAGTGGAGGAGGAGGAGGAGGAGGAGGAGGAGGAGGAGAAGAGTTCAGCTGACTTACTATTGAAGGTTGCCATAACCATATACCATAGACTGGGTGGCTCAAACAACAAAAGTTTATTTTCTCTGAGTTCTGAAGGCTGGAAGTGGGGTTCTAGCATGATTGGATTTTGGTGAGAGCCTTCTTCCTGGATTGCAGAAGGTCACCTTATTTTATATATTTTTGCATTATTATTATTGACTTCAGAGAGAAGAAACATCAATGATGAGAATCATTGATCTACTGCCTCCCACACGTCCCCTACTGGGGGCCAAGCCCACAACAGGACATGTGCCCGGACCAGGAATCTAACGTTGGAAGGTCACCTTCTTGCTATGTCCTCCCATGGTAGAGAGAGAGCCCTGTCCCTTCCATTTCTAAAAGGGCAACAATTCTATCTGATCAGGGCACCACTCTAATAACTTTATTTAACCTTAATCATCTCCTTAAATGCCCTATCTCCAACATAGCTGCATGGCAGTTAGAGCTTGGACATGTGTATTTGGGGAGACACAAACTCATTCCACAGCACCTGCTTCTTGGGCTTTGTGTCTGGGTTGATGGAAGACACGCAGAATATACAAGTCAACTCCCACTCAGCCTGCCCTCTTCTTCAAACGAATGACATTCAGACTAGATTATAATGAGCATTGCTGAGAGAGGACATAAACCCAACAGGAGACAAGCTGATTTATAAAAAAATAAAACATTAATAGCTCTAAAAGAGTGTGTGTGTTCTGATTCCATCAGAGTTCATCCCAAGTCACTGGAGGACCTGCCAAAGAAATAATTGTGTCCCTGACACCTATGTTTAAGGAAGATAGAGTTAGCAAAATATCAGTTAATGAGGCAAACCCAATGGTAATTTTCAAGTAAGAATAACAAAATTGGTGAATTCCAATAGGAAACTGGTAAACTTAGGCATTTTCTCTGGATAAGATTTAGAATGAAAAGCATCTAGAAACAAGAGGCATGATCTTTAAGATCTAGGATGTGACCTTGAGAGAGAAGTCATGCCATTTCTTGTTTGATAGAGTTACCACACTGTGCAGAGTTACCCACACTTTGGTGAGATACTGGACAAGGTCTTCAATGATAGCCTGGAAGGGAGGTGTTTGCACTGGACACTGATTCAGTTATGTGGATTCTTAATTAATTTGCATGACCTCCTAAAAGAACCATGTTTGGCAATTAATTTCCAGCTAAATAGAGGTGTCTAAAAGCAATAAAAATATTTACCATTTACAACATGCTAGGCACAATTTTGAATCCTTTACATGAATCAATTAGTTTAGTTCTCACAACAACCCTATGACATGGTAATGATACCCCATTTTAGAGATGAGAAAATTGAGGTTTAAAGAGGTAACCGCTTTTGTCCCCATGATTCCATCAAGTCTGCTCAAGGCCATCAGTGATCTCCAGGCTGCAAAATCCAATACTGATTCCCAGGTCTCATCCTGCTTGACCTATGGCACTTGTCACAGCTGCTCACTCATCTCTCCTTGTAACACCTTCCTCACCTGGCCCACAGGACACTGCTCCTAGGTTTCTTTCTATCTCACTAAGTGCTCCTTCTCGGTCTCTGCTGGTTTCATCTTGTCTAACTGACTACTAAACGTGGGAATGTTCCAGGGCTTAGTTCTTAGACCTCTTTCTCACCTACACCCAATCCTGAGGGTTCAACCAATCTCAACCAGACTCTTTTTTTAATGTATCTTGTTTATTTTTATTTTTAATGTATTTATTGTTGAAAGTATTACAGATGTCCCCTTTCCTTTTTTCTCCCATTGAACCCCTCCTTCCTACCTTTATCCCCCTGCCCCAGGCCTTCACCACACTATTGTCTGTGTCCATGGGTTATGCATATATGCATATAAATTCCTTGGTTAATCTCTCCCCACTCACCCACCTACCCCCACCTTCTCAACAATACTTTAAATACCAGCTCTATACCAACAATTCTCAAATGGATGTTTCCAGCAGAATCTCTCCCCTAAAATCCAAACTTCTCTGTCCAATTGCCTATTAGACATTTTCACTTATATGTCTAACAAGCATCTCAAACTTCACATAATTCATCAAAATGTAACTCCTAATTCTACCACATCCTCCCCCTCCCAAGAAACCTTCTTCTCTCCCTATAATCATCTCTATCCCTAGGATGCATACGCCAAAAATAAATAACTTGCAATCATCCATAATTTCTCGATCCCTTTAATGCCCCACATCTGATATGTCAGTAAATAATGTTTGTTCTATCTTCAAACTATAACTAGAACCTCACCAGTGCCCATGATCTGCGTTGCTACTGCTTTGGTCCAAGCCATCATCATTTTTCGCTAAAATTATTCAAGAGCTTCCCTGAATTATCTCTTCTCTCCCTTGTCATCCTAGTTTATTTTCTACATGGTGCCCAGAGTGGCCCTGTTGACATGCCAGGTCTCATCATTTTCTCCTCAGAACCCTCTACAGGTTCCCATCCACAGAATAACATGGTCTCCAGGCCCTGAATGACCAGGTCCTATTATTTTCTGAACTCACCCCACATCATTTTTTCCTTTTTCACTCTATTCCAGAAACTCTGGTTACTCGACTTCTAATGGGGACACAGCCTTTAACCATGATTCTTTTAAAGCTTACTTTTTACCACTAATTATGATGACTTTTATTAGTCAGTCTTCCCCTGCTTTAAACTTACATAGGCAAAGTTCTGTCAACAGAAAAGTTCCTCACACCACAATAGTGAGACATGCTCACCCAGTAGGCCCTTCTTCTATAAACCTAGTTACTTGAGACTCAAGCCAAAGGTTTCAAAGGTAGTGGTTTCATAACAATGCTCACAAGATACAGCTTCACAGGAATCCCAGTGATTTTCGCTGCAAAGCAGCTCTCACCAAAGGCACATGTGTTCCCACCCTACACAGAGTGCCTCAGAAAAATGTTCCAGCTGCCAGTATTTCAGCCAAACACAAACTGGAAAACACCCAGAACAGGTTTATCAACACAATCCAAGCATCGCTGTGCTGAATTCACTGTGGGCTATCAAATGCTGTTTATTAAGGCAGAAGAGGCATTGTAGTTCCGATTGCTTTAAATTTCGCCGACAATACTTAGTGTGGTTTTCCTCTCACTCTTTTATTGTGGACCATATCTAGCCTTAAGAGTGTAATGGAATCCTAACTTTAAGAAATTGAAGGTATTTACGTCCAGCTTCAGTCATGACGCTGGTAAATTCCAAACCATCCTATAACTCCAAAGTATAAACCTACGTGAAAAGGTTAGACCACCCTGACTCAATCTAGCTGATGACAGCGTGTGTGACCATTACAGTGTTAGTCTATATGGGAAGGGAACTGGGGAAGATGTTCTGCTGGAGAGGGGTTTGAGGAGTGACATGGTAGAAAAGAAAGCATGGCTCTAATGAATACAGAGGGGGAGAATGCCAGAGAGAATGATGGAGCAGAGGTTTTATAGCAGCACAGGACTCCCACAGGTCAGGGACCACACAGCATAGCGGAGAGGCCACACAGACAGTGGAGTAGACTTACTTACAGGTGCAGTAGACAGATAGTATAGCAATGGACCACTAAAGGGTCTAGCAAGGATGGGATACACCCCACGAACCAAGAGAAAATGATAAACAGTAGTGGAAATTTTTAGGTCAAGGGCTCTATAAATCTGTATAATAAACAAAGGAAAGAGAAGTAAGAACCAGCAGAAGTGATAGAACCAGGCAAAGAGGCAGAGAGGCTCAGCCAAAGATGGAAGGTTCACCACACGTATTTGCCTCTGCTTCCTCTCAAAACTCCACAAAATAACAATAAATATGGTTTTTTAAAAAACCATAAAGCCACAAGGACAAGAGAATAGGAAAATGTAAAACAAATTTGTGAAAGCTGGAAAGCATAGAACAAATAGTAACTAACTTAAACCAGCAGAGGGAAAGCCAAGAATCAATCTGATTTGTACTATAGAACCTCCAAAAATCACAGGACTTGCTACCAGGTACTTCTGGAAGGGTAGAACAAAGGTGGAGCTGAGACTATAAGATTGGTTAAAAGTCTATTTAAGAAGCAGATAACTATCCATCTCCCAGAACCCCTCTGAATTCCACAGAGCCAAGCAGTTTTCCTTTTCACGCCTCAGCAGAAAACTGGAGAGTGCCTCTGGACTGAGGGAACAGCAGAAAGTAGGGGTACCATACTGAAATCAGGGGGCATATATGAAAGTTTACACCATGAATGTCAAACCCCCAGCTCTATTTCCCCATTCAGCTCCAGGAAGCTGGAAGCAAGGCTTATATTCTCTAGCCTGGAATATGAAAACATTTCCCTCTGGGGAAACTGGCAGCCCCAAAGAAATGACATAAAACTTGTGATGCTGAATATTCCCCACAAAGTAGCCCAATCAGATCTCCCTACATTAAAGCCATAGTCACAAGTCCAGCTATAAAAAGACAGCCAGGATTCTCATACAACTTCATAAAGCTCCCAACATGAGAAACAGACCAAAACCAACAAAACAAACCAAAAATCAACTTAAAGGAAATGGAGACTATGCGGGGATATGAAAACTGGGCATAAACTAGCGTACATTTTCAGAGAGAACATAGAGTTTGAACTCATAAAAACCAGAATGTTATAAGGAGGAATACAAAGAAAACTCTAAAGCTCTTGGAAATTGATGTAGGGTAAGAAAAATAAAAGCTCAAAGAAGGCTTAGAAACTGAGCTTAAGGAAAACTTCCAGACTATAGAGTGAAATAAAGAAAAAGTCATAGAACATTGTAAAATGGGGATGAGAAAATTGAGCCAAGAGATCCGACTTCCAAATAATAAAAATTTCAATAAAGAAGAGAAAAGGAGAAATGTATCAATAAATAACTCAAGAAAATTTCCCAGGAGTGAAGAATAGGTGTTTCCAAGTGATGAGACATGCCCTTTGAGAATCTTAAAAGTGGATGAAAACAGACCCATAGAAAAAGACATCACCCATAGTATTTCATAACACTGCTTACCAAAAGATGATTCTAAAGGTTTCCAAAAAGGAAGGAGAGAGAAAACCCTATTATTTACAAGAATCAAGACTTGAATATATTTGACTAAAGCAAAGCAATAAGAGCAAAATTAAACAAGTGGGACTACATCAAATTAAAAAAGCTTCTGCACACCAGAGGAAACCATCAACCAAATTAAAAGGCAACCTACTGAACGTAAGAAAATATTTGCAATTCATATATCTGATAAGACATAACACCCAAAATGTATAATGAACTCATACAACTCAAAAGCAAAAAAATATATATATGTATATCCAATTAAAAAATAGGCGGAAGATCTGAATAGAAATCTTTCCAAAGAAGACATTATAGATGGCCAACAGATACATTAAAAGGTGCTCACCATCATTAACCATTAGGAAAACACAAATCAATACCACAATGAAGCCAAAACCGGTTTGGCTCAGTGGATAGAGCGTCAGCCTGCGGACTGAGGGGTCCCGGGTTCGATTCCGGTCAAGGGCATGTATCTGGGTTGTGGGCACATCCCCAGTAGTAGATGTGCAGGAGGCACCTGATCGATGTTTCTCTCATCGATGTTTCTAACTCTCTATCTCTCTCCCTTCCTCTCTGTAAAAAATCAATAAAATATATTTTTAAAAAAATACCACAATGAAGTCACACCTGTCAGAATGCTATTATCAATAAATCAACAAACAAGTGTTGGTGAGGATGTGGAGAAAAGGAACCCTTGCGCAATGTTGGTGGGAATGCAAATTGATACAACCACTAGAGAAAAAACATTACAAATCTTCCTCAAAAATATTAAAAATATAAATACCATATAATCCAGCAATTCACTTCTGAGTATTTAGCTGAAGAAAAGAAAAACACTGCCTTGAAAAGATATATACACCCCCATATTCATTGCAGCATTATTTACAATAGCCAAAATATAGAAACAACCTAAGTGACTATCCACAGGTGAATTAAGAAAATATGGTATATTTATACAATAGAGTATTATTCAACCATAAAAAAATAAAATTTTGCCATTTGCGACAACACAGATGAAACAAATAAGACAGGGGAAGAAAAATATGATCTTACCTATGTGTAAAATTTTAAAATATAACAAACAAACAAAAACAAAAACCAAGCTCATTGATACAGAGAACAAATTGGTGGGGCTGGAGGTGGGAGTGGGGGATGGGAAATGGGTGAAGGGAATCAAAGGGTATAAACTTCGGGTTATAAAATAAATAAGTCATAGGAATGTTATTTACCAGCATGGTAACTATAGTTAACAATAGTATACTGTATATCTGAAAATATATAGATCTTAAAAGTTCTCATCAGATGAAAAAAAATTTTTTGCAACTATTTAAGTTGATGGATGTTGACTAGATTTATTGTAGCAACCATTTTGCAATGTATACAAATATCAAATCATTATGCTATATACATGAAACTAATGTGATGTCATATGTCTATTATATCTCACTTTAAAAAGTAAATATTTTTAGATTTAAAATACAAAAATACAAGAATAATTCCATTCAAAACCCAAAGACAAAGGAAGAATGCCTCAAATTCTGTCATAAGATCAGTTCTAACTTAAATCTCTGCTCAGATCAACTATCAAGTTTAAGGATAAATGAAAGACATTTAAAGACATGTACAATCTCAAAAAAATATTATTTTTGCATCCTTTCTCTGGAGGCTACTGTAAGAATTGTTTCTTCAAAACAGACAGAGGAAACAGGAGAAAAGCAAAGGGATTCCTGAAGATCATGAATGAAGGGAGTTAGGATGAGAACTGTGGGTCAGACTTAGAGTGATTAATCCAGACTAGAGATAGTCAGAAGCCTCCAAGAAAATGCCTCCAAAGATGAAAACATGCCAGGCCAGCGTGACTCAGTGGTTGAGCATTGACCTATGAATCAGATCAACGGTTCAATTCCCAGTCAGGGCATATGCCTGGATTGCAGGCTCAACCCCAAGAAGGGGTCATGCAGGAGGCAGGTGATCAATAATTCTCTCATCACTGATGTTTCTGTCTCTCTCTCCCTCTCCTTTCCTCTCTGAAATTAATAAAAATGTAGTTTTTTTAAAAAGAAAATTATTTAAAAAGATGAGAAGTTGATCACTACCTAATATGAGCAAATTTTCTATGAGATTTTTGCAATAGAAAATACTATGCTGCTGTAAAAAAGAAGGAACTCTTACCATTTGCAACGGCATGGATGGAACTGGAGAGCATTATGCTAAGTGAAATAAGCCAGTCAATGAAGGAAAAATACCACATGATCTCACTCATTCATGGATAATAGAGACCATTATAAACTTATGAACAATAATAGATACAGAGGCAGAGCTGCCTCAAACAGATTGTCAAACTGCAGCGGGAAGGCCGGGGACGGTTTGGGGGCAGGAGGGAGGAGGGTAAGAGATCAACCTAAGGACTTGTATGCATGCATATAAGCATAACCAATGGACATAAGACACTGGGGGGTAGAGGAGGCCAGGGCATTGTCAAGGGCGGGGGGTGGGGGGGAAGGACACATATGTAATACCCTTTGTAATACTTTAAGCAATAAAACAATAAAAAAGTAATAAATTTAAAAAAAAAGAAAAGAGGTTGAAAATGAAATAAAGAGAAGTATGTGTAAAACAAAGAAGAAAATTTTAATCACAATAATTATACTAGGGATAACCAAATGTTCCTCAGAAAAATAATGATAAGATAACTCATGTATAAATAGTGTCTACATAGTCCTGATAATGAAAGCAGAGTATTGATCATCAAGATTATGATCTAAATATACTGAGAAGATAGAAAATTGGCATATGTATGTATGTGTATATAGTGGTATTTAAGGGACAGGAAAGAGAACTATATTTTCACCTTCTAAAGACAGAAGTCAATAGATAATGACAAAAACTAAAAATCCTCTCAATACTCATGTTATTTAGGTTAAATAAAAAGATAAATATCACCAAAAAGGTGAAAATATTTTAAAGTAGTTTCTGATAAGTGGAAAAAGACATGGAAAACTGCGAACCATTTTTTTAAATAAGCCTTTTAGCATTATTTTGCTCTTTAAATTATGTGTATTACTTTGATCTAAACATTACATTAAAAAACAGGCAGATAAACTGGATATCACACAGATGAAATTAAAAAGAAACCAGGAAAATCAGAAATTCAGAAAATATTTGGGATTTCCTTCCCTTCCTCTGTGGACCCTGAGTCTCTTCCTGTTTATCTCAGCTGTCCTCTCTAGTGTTGTCATATTAACCAAATCCCATTACAATCACCTTTTCTCCTCTGGAACTTTCTCTCTAAAGACTAAGTTAGCAGTTAAAGTCACAGAGCTATAGGAGGGCTCTCATCAAACATCAGAAGCCACTGAAATGTCCCTTTGAGTGCAGGAACATTCTTGTTTCAAATGCATATTTCTCTAAAACACACACACTTACATGGCTTTATTTCTTTAGCAGATAACAAAAAAAGTATATTTCTATTTCTGATCTAAACTGAAACACTCCTAAACTTATGTTGCCTCTAGAGAATAGAATATACAAACTTTTATCATCAAATTTTGTAGAACAGACAGTTGTTTCCAAACTGTTTAATTTCCCAGGGTTTTCCCTTCTATATATAGCCAGTGAACAAAAAGAGATTGGGTGTTCAACAAATTCATTCATTTAGGCCAAGACTCACTCGTGATTGAGAATGAGGGAAATATAAGCACACATAATCACGTGGGCGCATGCACACACACACACACACACACACACACACACACACTGTTCTAGTCTTCATAAATCCTAGTTCTAATGGCCCCTCTGCTATCTTCCCACTGAAACAGTGGCCATCACTTTACTAGGGGAATGTCCATACAGCTAAGAACAAAGAAAGGGTAGAGGGGGACAAAGCGGGAAGTGGGGGACATCTATAATACTTTCAACAATAAAAATAATTTTTTAAAGTAAGTCGGGGGAAGAAAGCAGCATAGCTTTGAGTTTCAAATTAGACTTTTTTTAAGCACATAGCCAAAACAATAATGTTCAAAGTATAGATTTCCTTTTAAAGTGTTATGCCCTTGAGACAGCAAATGGCTTTGTTGTTATTGTTGTGCTCATTGTGTTTTGTTTTATAGTTAAAAATTTAGCTCTTTTGCCAGAAAACATAGCAGGTGGTGAAGGGGTGGAGGGTGGAGAGAATCGCAGGAAACATAAGGTGAAAAAAAGAAACTTGAAACAAGTTGATGGGAGATCTAAAAGCCACAGAGAAGTGTATCCTGCTTCCTAGCCACAACTCTGGGACACGACAGGCACAGTGACCATACAATCATAGGACAGATGCAGCATCAAAGGACAGGTTGAAAGTTGAAAAATAATAAAGGGGGAAGTCACAAACTCAGTGAGCTCTGTTAGAGAAAAACGAAGCCAGCCACACATTCGTATACTAAGTTTCATTGTATATCTATTTAAAGCCACCACTAAAATACTTAGACCTGGAAAACTAGTGTGGTTTTGCTTTGCTCTGAATTTAGAAGTTTTCAAATATGGAGTATCAAAATCGATTCACTCATTCGAAAGAATTTATGGAGCGAGCACCTACTATGCTCCTGTTACCCCAGGGATACAGAGTTGAACCAGACAGACACGCTCCCTGCCTTCGTGGCTCCCATTTTAGTTGGAGAGACAAACAGCAAGTGCATAAAGAAAAAATTAAAAAGCATAATTATAGGCCATAATAAAGGGATAATGATATTTAGAGGACGGGGACTCGTTAGATAGACTGGGGAAGAAAGTTCTCATGGCAGGAAAGCAGAGAAAAGGGGCATGAATTATCAATCCCTGGTTACTTTTCCCACCACAGAGCTACGAAGAAAAAGAAGAGACCTTGAAGAGTCTCCCCCGTCCAGCAGCAGCATCATAGCTCCTTCTCACCCCTGCTTGCCAACAAGTACCTCATGTTCTGAACGTTTTCTCCATCCTCCTCTGAAATCTCAGCATCTCTTTTCTCTTTGTTGTGACACTGAGCTAGTTTGAAACTCAGTCTGTGCCAGTATGCTGACAGGGGCTAGCTAGAGAATTACACATTTCAGAGACGCAACTGGCAGTTTCACAGGGGCCTCTGGGAGGGAAGACCAACACACAAGGCAGGGATCTTCGAGACAAGTGGTTAGGGAGTTATCTGGAAGTTGGCTGGCTCCCCTTAAGCCACTCCTGTAGAAAGACACTGCTCAAATAGAACCAGAGACATAAAAGCATCGAACAGACTGTCCAGCCTATGAGGGAAGGCAGGGGGTGAGGGGGTAAGAAATTAACCAAAGGACTAGTATGCATGCATGTGAGCATAACCAAAGGACACAGACAGTAGTGGGGTGAGGGCATGTCCTGGGGGGTGGGAGTGGCTGGGGAGAGGTCAACAGGGGGAAAAGGACACTCATGTAATACTTTTAACAATAAAGAATTTAAATTTATTTTTAAAAATGTTTGCACAAAAACAACTGGGAACAAAATAAACTTACATGTTAACAGTTTAAGAAAAAAAGACACTGCTCAGCCTCTCAAGAGGCTGACAATAATTTGTTCCCAATATCACCGTTATCAATATTCAAGAGACAGAGTAAAATGATCCTGCAAAGCTAACAGAGAATAGCCAGAGCAGTGGGAGGGGGACCAGGGAGAGATAAACATAAAAGAAGCTAAGAGAGATATTTCTACGTGGATGGAACGTGTCTGTGAAATTTAGCAAATGTACTTGGAGAGGTGGCATAGCAGAAGACGTCCACTTAATAGTGGAGGTGAGAAAGTAAAGACACATTTTAGGAAGCACTTAAAAGGGGAAGAACTGGTAGACAGATATGTAAATAGGTAAAAAGAGTGCAGCTTTGAGTGTTTTATTCATATATGTATTTTTTAATATTGAAGAGATATTAGCATGTTTATGAGCTGATAAGAAAGAACCAGTAGAGAGAGAAATGGACAATACAGAAGAGAGAAGGGCATATCTATGTCCTCACCCTGGACCACTGCATAGAACTCTAGACTCAGATATATTAACTGCCCACTTGACATGACAAATGGCCATCCCCAACTTATCACACCAGTTGCTTGCACCAAAAGCCTTCAAGTAAATCCTGACCCTCATTCTCTCTTATACTCTCACTAGGGGCCCAGTGCACAAAGATTCATGCATTGGGGTTGGGGGGGGGGGAGGTCCCTCAACCCGACCTGCACCCTCTCCAATTGGGAGCCCTCAGGGGATCTCTCTCCAATCCGGGAGTTTCTGTCTGTCTATGCAAACATATGAGAGGAGATCCGTCTGCCACTAGAACTATGATTCCTATCATTCCTGATGCTCCCCATGCTCTGGACTTCTGCTTCGGTCCTGGGGCTGCAATCAGAACTACTATTCCCAGAATTCCTGGTGCTCCCCGTGCTGGGAGCAACAGAGGGAGCCATGTCCCCCCAAGGGAGTGACCGAGGCAGTGACCAAGGGAGCCTCGTGCCCCCAAGCTGCTGGCTTTTCTGCTTCTGCTCTCCACCTGGTGCCTGTGTATACGAATTAACCTACCATCTTTGTCAGGTTAATTTGCATATTCACTCCTGATTGGCTGGTGAGTGTAGCAAAGGGATGGTCAATTTACATGTTTCTCTTTTATTATATAGGCTATTTTGTTGGTCCTAACCATTTGTCCAGAATCTAACAAATTCTGACCGCCACTGCCATCATCTCTCACCTTGACTATTAACCTATCTGCCCTCTTTCATCCTTGACCAGTTACCAGTTACTGTCTCAATTCCACACAGCAGCCAGATTGATCCTTATAAAACATAAGGCAAAACATGCCACTCTTGGACCCAAAACCTTCCAAAGTCTTCCCAACTGACTTAAAAGAAAAGTCAGATGTTTGTGTGGTTTGGCTGTCCCCTTGCCCTCCCACCCCCAGCCTTCTTTTGTCAGAGGAAGGCCAGGAATAAGAGGAATGTGTGTCCACTTCAGCTACACTTTCTTTTTCAAAGAAATAAAAGAAAGACCATCTGCTGAGATGAAGAAGGGTGGTCCTGGGTGTAGGAGAAGTGGGAAGGAAACATGTGAGAGTTGAATAAGAATAGCTGCTCAACAAATGTGAGGGAGATGAGCTTAAAATAACAGGCAAGTGATGAGACTGTGGACCGTGCATTTTAGTGGCACCTGTTCATACGACTGTGTAATTTACTCCAGATAGTGCTCTGTGATCTTGGAACAGTAGCAAAAGAGGCGGTACGTCCAGATCTGCAATTTGGGGACCATGGTTCAACAAAAGGACAAGGGACGATGGAATCTAGAGTGTGAGAGTATGTATGGGGCCAGAACAAATTATGTTACTCTCTAGGGAGGCCTTCCTAAGGGCAAGGAGTTGGGGAATCACACCTCCTATGGGGGTTCTTTGAGGCCTTTTCTAAAGAATCTAACAGGCAAACTCATAGGCAGTGAGAAAATTTCCTAAAATCCATGGCTTCCACCCTAAAGTCTCATTAGAAGAGTCAACTTGTCTCCTTTGCCAAAGTCTAACCAGAGGCATGAGCGTAAGTATCTTTTCCTTACATTCATTTTAAATCCATAAGGCTCTGAAGTTAGATCGTCACAGATTAAGTCTTTTGGGAGTTGTTAAGCATAAATTCAACTTTAAAGAAGACAGGATCAAAAAGGTTGTTCCAGAGTTAACTTCAATGAGAATATTTTTAAGCCTCCAGTATTTCCAAAGAATCAACTTGGATATAGTGCCATCCTATAGAAATCTCACTTACACACATAGCCCATTGCCAGGACCCTGTGGCAGGAACCTTAACTCCTAAGGAATCTTAAGTCAGTCATCATAATTTATGTAAATATTACATAAGTAGGAAAGAAGTAGTCACTTGGAAACTGGCTTAGAAATTACTCTAAGAAAAATTCCACTTTCTGAGCATACCAAAGCAATTCTTAAATCTCTGCATAGAGGCCTTTGGGTATAACATTTATTTTAACATGTTCTAAATAATTCATCTATGGATTTGTTAGACTTTCAACCTGTGAAAAAATTTTCTAAGAATTTTATTTTAACCAAAATTAAAATCATATGTCAACTGATCCTCAATACCACATATGTAAGGATTATGTAAGACCTCCCCCGATGTTTTTGTCTAGCAGAACACCACTTCACCTGCCAAGTAACAACCTGTCTAAAGCAATATACACATTCATAAGAATCAATACTAAAATTATTGGGAGCTCACCAAATAATTTTGAAGCAATCAGTAAGAAAATTCTCCTGAGTAAAATACCTTCTTTTAGAAAGTAAGATTTCAGCCCAGATGGCATGACTTAGTGGTTGAGTGTGGACCTCTGAACCAGGAGGTCATGGTTCAATTCCTAGTCAGGGTACATGCCCAGGTTACAGGCTCAGGCGTGCAGGAGACAGCCGATCAATGAATCTCTCTCACTGATGTTTCTATCTCTCTCTCTCCCTCTCCATTCCTCTCTGAAATCAATAAAATATATTTTATATAAATTCTTACCATTTGCAACAGCATGGGTGGATCTGGACAGCATTATGCTAAGCGAAGTAAGCCAGTCGGGAAAAGATAAATATCACATGATCTCACGCATTTGTGGAATAATGAACAACATAAACTTATGAACAAATATAGAAACAGAGTCATAGAATCATCTAACAGACTGTCCAACCTATGAGGGAAGGTGGGGGTAAGGGGGGTAAGAGATCAATCAAAGGCCTTGCATGCATGCATATGAGCATAACCAATGAACAAAGACAGTAGGGGGGTATGGGCATGTGCTGGGGGGTGGGGGCAGCCAGGGAGAGGTCAATGAGGGGAAAAGGAGACTTATCTAAGACTTTAAACAATAAAGAATTAAATATATATTTTTTTAAAAAAGAAAGTGAAATATAATCTAATGTAAATATATTTTATTGAACTTGAAAGTTGATTCAGAATAAAAGCAAATTTGCAGTAAAAAAAAAATACTGTATAAACAAAATCTACCTACACTAGCTTAATGGTTACTGATAAAATTATTTTCCCTCACATAGAAAAATAAAGTTTTAGATTCCAGAAAGTCAAACCCCCTTCAACTATTCAATGAACTACTCATTG